>NC_060120.1:1059512592-1059817965 GCF_021461395.2 Schistocerca americana | reverse complement strand
ACATGACTCATGTCGTCGTGTTCTACGGCCTTCCGTGAACTATTCTGCACAAACCCGTTGCAATGCCGAAACACTTAGTCCCACCCGAGCAGTAATTTGGCGAATGGTTGCATCACCTTCTCTCATGCTAGTAACACTCCATCTTTCAAACTCACTGATTTGACGGCACGGTACGCGCATAAATCTGCGACGCAACCTGGACGTCTGCTCAAGTCACACTGATCCACCCCCTTCGGTTTATAGGGACAACAAGAGCTGCACGGAAGCCGCGCGGGATTAACCGAGCGGTCTAAACTATCGTCTCGGCAAATGACAGCGTAATTTGTCAGTGAACCATCGCTAGCAAAGTCGGCTGTACAACTGGGGCGAGTGCTAGGAAGTCTCTCGAGACCTGCCGTGTGGTGGCGCTCGGTCTGCAATCACTGACAGTGGCGACACGCGGGTCCGACGTATACCAACGGACCGCGGCCGATTTAAAGGCTACCACCTAGCAAGTGTGGTATCTGGCGGTGACGCCACAGGTTTATATCCGAACCTCCGTGTGCCTTCCTCCTAGTAAGCCAGTGATTTTCGTTTTCTTCAGTGTGAGTGCTGGTCATTGGTGATTTGCAACGCATCTCTTGTACACAGATTCCGAGATTGCCGAACGTGGTTTCCACTGTCCACAATTGTGGTCAGATTGGTGTTGCCTGCGGTGATGTTAATAATCTTATGTAGATCCGGTCGTGTCAGGACCTCCTTTTCCTCACGCAAAAGCTCTCTTGTGTCTTCATATTCTAGCACGTTGATGTTGCTCGTTCCGATTGTTCCTGCAGCCTTGTTTTGAGCTGTGTCCTTAGCAGGCGAGTATCAGTTCCTATTTAAACTTCTGCTTCGTTTTCCCTATGACAGGTTGGGTAGTCTGATCTGAACATTATGATCTTGTTAATTTTCTTCTTGCCATGGACTATTTTTCTCCCAATTGCTTCTATGTTGCTCTGATTCTCCACTATCCCGCTGGAACTGGTTTGGATTATACTCAGTTTCCTTTCTGACGTTCATTTGAATTATCGTTGTAATTGCGTCACCTACCTCTGTTCCCCCACGGTGTCTGGTTATTCGCTCTATAGTTCGGGCTGCTGTTATCCCGTGATCGATAATTTCCCCCATTTCATCTGTTGCCTTTCCTTTCTGACGAACCTTGCCATCTGCAGTCATTGTTTCTGTTCTTGTGTCTTGCATTTTGTATATCGTTGACATAGTCTAATTCGCGTAACGAGGAACAGGCAAGCAAATAAGACTGGAGGGTGTGCACACCCTGACTGTTTATCACATAATCTAAGTACTATAATTCAGTTTGAAAAAAGTCACTTTTCGAAACGACACTTGAGTCCTGCATCTGACAACACTCGAAAAAGAGTACGCAAATTTTCTTTGTTCCTCTGGCGTACGACCTGAGATGACAGTATCGTCATATCCTCAACGTAGTTAGAACAGATTGGCACTTGAGCAGTCAGCCATTCCATGTAACCTTGAAAAATGGTGGGTGCGAAGGCACTGCCGAAGAGCAAACTCAAATACTTCAACAGGCCTACGTGTGCATTAATAGCAAACACTTACTGTGATGAAACTTCCTAGCAGATTAAAACTGTACACCGGATCGTGACTCGAACTTGGGACCTTTGCCTTTCACGGGCAAGTGCTCTACCATCTGAGCTAACCAATTACGATTCACGATCCGTCCTGCGAAGGGAGAGCTTCTGTGAAGTTTGGAAGGTAGGAGACTGGCGGAATTAAAGCTGTGAGGATGGGTCGTGGGTCGTGAGTCGTGCTTGGGTAGCTCAAATGGTAGAGCACTTTCCCACGAAAGGCAAAGGTCCCGAGTTCGAGTCTCGGTCCGGCACACAGTTTTAATCTGCCAGGGAGTTTCATATCAGCGCACACTCCGCTGCAAAGTGAAAATCTCATTCTGCTACATACTGTGATTCTTCACAGTGGTATTTGCAAATAAGCATCACGCAAATCTATCTTAGAAAAGTAACGGCCTGCGCCAAGCCAGTACATAAATTCCTCAGGGCGAGGCAATGGTTAAGTGTCGATAACTGCCTGTAGTTTTGAAGTCAACACAAATTTGAATGCGACCAGAACGCTTGGGCATCAAAATCAATGGACTCGCCCACTAACTAATCACACCATAGTCTTGCAAGTCTTTTAAATCACTGGCTACTTTGTCTCGTAAAGTAATGGGAAATGGCCGAGTACGGAAAACATAGGCTGTGCATTATCTTTCGGGGTAACATGCGCTACAAAATTATTTGCTTTCCGAAGTCCATCAGAAAAGAGTTCAAGAAATTCCTTAAGCAAACTAGCTACACCGTTGGTTTAGAAGCAGTCACTGAAAGTACATTTTCTTCGATGCGAAGGCCAAATAACACAAACGAATCTAAGCCAAAAATATTTTCATTGTCTCTTGACTGGAACACAATAAATTTCACTATCCTAGTGTGATATTTGTAAGTGGCAGGCAAACCACATATCCAGGTACTGGGATTTCCTGTCCGTTTTACGCAATGAGGTGCGTGCTAGATATTGACAGGCATGATGAGCCTAACTATTTATACATGGCACTGATAAGCAAAGTTACAGAAGCACCGGTGTCCAATTCAAAGTCAACACGACAGCCAGCAGTTTGTAGTGTTACAAATAGTTCGTTTGAATGGCGTCGTACTGCACTGGGGCGAGAGGAGGGCTCAACCTTACTTGAACTACTGATAGAACCTTTAGGCGGTTTTGAAGACACTGCATTCACAGAAGGTGCATGAGACCTGCCGTTGCGAGATCAAATGGCTCCAAGCACTATGGGACTTAATATCTGAGGTCATCAGTCCCCCGTCATTTGACTGTGTGGATCATGTCACACTCTTAGAAAAACTCAGATTCCCCGGAATTGAAAGCTATACACACAGCTGACTTGAAACGCACTTAATGAACATAAAGCAGAAAGTTGTGCTGAATAGCACACATAATGTTGAGAGGGTGGTAAATTCTAGTTAATGGGGAATTATCACAAAGGGAGTCCCACAGGGTTCTATTTTAGGCCCTCTACTGTTCCTTATTCATGTGAATGACCTCCCACTTAACGTTCAGCAAGCGGAACTAGTACTTTTTGCAGATGACACTAGTGTTATAATAAATCCCATTCCGGAAAATGCAGCTGAATATATTGTTAAAGATGTCTTTCAAAGAATTATTAAGTGGTTCTCAGAAAATGGACCCTCCCTTAATTTTGAAAAAAAGTCACTATATCCAGTTGTGTTCACTGAATAGAGTCATACCGACAATTGATGTAGGATATGAACAGGGCTCCATTAACAGATTTCTTAAAATTTTTGGGTGTACGCATTGATGACAACATTAACTGGAAGAAGCATGTTACTGAGCTTCTCAAACAACTAAGTTCAGCTTCTTTCGCTCTTCGTATAATCGCTCATCTTGGTAATAAACAGATCAGCCTCCTAACGAACTTTGCATATTTACACTCAATAATGTATTTTTCTGGGGTAATTCACCACTTAGACATAAAGTATTGATTGCACAAAAGAGAACAGTGAGAATAATTAGTAGTGTTCACCCAAGAACGTCATCTAGGCATCTTTCAAAGGAACTAGGTATTTTAACTGCACCATCAGGGTATATATAATCGCGAATGAAAATCGTTACAAATAATCCATCTTAATTCGCGAAGAACATTGATGTTCATACGTACAATAATAGAGGGAAAAATGACCTTTCTAAAAATGGCTCTAAGCACTATGGGACTCAACATCTGAGGAATGACCTTTCCTATACGTTATTGAAGCTGTCAGTTGCTCAAAAAGGAGTACATTATTCAGGAACAAAAATCTGTTATCATTTGCCCAACAACATAAAGTGTCTGTGAGGTAGCAGATCAAGTTTTAAATGTAGCTTAAAATCATTTATTTTGGACAACTCGTTCTACTCCATCTACGAGTTTCTGTTTCAGAAAAGGTAAAAAAAAAAAAATTGTACCTCTAAATGTAGTTGCATGTGTAGTACTAAAAAATTCGGTAATATTAATATTAGCACTATTCATGTGTGTGTATATATATCTTGTAATCTGACTTGGTCCACGTCACATCGATAAAATAACCAGGAAAATGATCTACGGAACATGACGTAATTAAAACTGAACCACGTAAACTAAGCTAAACCCTAAACATAGAACTACTTAAATCTAACTAACCTAAGGACAACACACACATCCATGCCAGAGGCAGGATTCAAACCTGCGGCCGTAGCAGCAGCGCGGCTCCACACTGCAGCGCCTAGAGCCGCTCGGTCACAGCGGCCGGCTGTCGTTGCGAGAGCGGAGAGAATTGGCGTTCTTTTGCCCTTGCAATCAAACTGCCTGGATATGGCATTTCTTTAGACAAGAGTAACATGTCGCGTTGCGTGACCGGCAATTTTGCCGCTTATGGCGAGCAAAACAGCGAGGGCAAGACTTCACTAGACTTACAGGCCTGGCTACTTGTTTACTAGGCTGTCTGCTCGTTGTGGCGGCTGAGTGGGGCGGTCGCGGGCCAGAAGCGACTCGACCCGAGAAATCGAGGCCACATCAAATTTATCGTCGGCTATGGCGCTGGAAACGAATTGTTGTAATATTTGGAATACTTGACGAAGCGAAGCATCGGAGTACTTGAGAATCTCTTCTGTAAGTCTGCTATCAGGGACATTCAATGTCATCACATCAGGTATCATCATTTCACTATAAAAGTTGCCGCAACTAAGTTGCATTTACACTTCCTAGTGAGACGCTGTAAGTCTGTATACCACTTACTGTATGTCTGTTCCGTCTGTTTCTTAAGGTGAAACAAACCGCTACCAGAATCTGCTGTTCGTAATATTGACTTAATGTACATGCTAATTCAGCGTAGGAGAGTGCGTCGGGAGACGACGTGGCGAAGAGTTTCTGAATTAAGCGAAACACAGTGTTTCCCGCGACGGACAGGAAATAATGAGATTTCACAGTACCTTAGATTCGATGGACTTGGCAGTGGGCCTGGTACTGGGTGAGATATTCGAGCCGTTCCTCTTCTTTTTTATCGAAGTGCCAAAACGCTGAAATGTTAGTTGGTGGCATTCGTTGGTCGGTTGGGCAGCCGACGCAGTGTGTGTAGCATGCAATTGCTGTACAGTAGAAAGCTATGTCGTGGTTGTGATTTGCTGGTTCTGAAACTGAAAAATCTGATTTAGTTCCAGAGCAGGAACAGTCCGTGGCCGGGGCGCAGTGACAGGAGGTGGAGGGGGCGGTATGGCCATTCTAACGGTAACAAATTATAGCAAATTATGAAAAGGCAAATAGGAAAGCAATGTGCAAAGCCTCTGAAAAGAGAAACAGATTTGTCCTGCAGCTCCCCTCCTGTAGTACAAACAACAACATAATCAAATGAGGAAATAGAATCATTGTAACGACAGCTTCCCTGCAGCAACCTACAACACATGAAAAGCAAACAAAACTTGTTGATAAGACTCGTCGCCACTTGTTGTGGCTGTGCCCTCCTGTAAAGTTTTGTGGTTGCTGGCTGGATGAAGAGAAGGGGGTATGACAGGCGGGTGGCCGGTTTTCCTTCACTACAACACAAAATGCACACGTGGTTAAAATATACTTTATTATAGGAACCAATTGAGACATAACTTCAATGATATCCAGTCTGATGTTCTGTGGTTAACAGCAATCAGTTACCATGTACTAATTTTTGAACCTTGTCCGTGCCCATATCACAACTATATACAATGGCTAACGTTCTCTCATAGCTAGCTAAGGTGCGAGGTGACGACTATCACCGTGGTATTTTGTGGTAAGATCCTAAGATCCTATGGGACCAAACTGCTGAGGTCATCGGTCCCTAAGCTTACACACTACGAAATCTAATTAAACTAATTTACGCTAAGGCAACACACACACGCATGCCCGAGGGAGTACTCGAATCTCCGACAGGGGGAACCACGCGAAGCATGACAAGGCGCTCAACACCGCGCGGCTACCCCTCGCGGCTATCACTGTGGAAGACTAGAGCACCGTGCGATGTATTCAGGTGTAATGCGAACTGAGTCCCGATGCGACGTACTGAGGTATTGAGACAGAGGGATTGAGCAGTTGAGACAGATCGGTCGGCGGCGGCGGCCTGTATGCATGCTGTCCAGGGGGCGTTATCGGCGCGTAGCCTGGGGTCATGTCTTGGTCTTCTCTTGTCATAGACGCGCCTAGTTCACCTCGTGCTATACAATGTTTCCTAGTTCCGACTAGTGTGCTGGTGAAGGCGTACCCCTGCATGCTCTTGAAGGATTCAGTGGAATCGTTGGACTTTCCGATGAGGAGTTGCTGATATCTCAGAGGTAATTTGACGTAACAGTGCCTCGTAATTTCCTTGGGACTGTACGTGTGGTCCAAAAACCTATTCTTCTTAAGTAGGGACTCAAAGAACATCACTGGACTACGGAATCCTGACGCTTCTAGGCCTCTGACCGCCATAATCTCCTGCTAGATTTCCTGCTAGTTTCTTTCCCGGATGTCTTTATATAAGCGAAAACTCTCAGCAAAACTGCGCATGTGCTACACAATCGATCTCTCTAAACATCCGCAGATAACTTCCAGCTTGTATTTCAGTGGTCACGATTCCGGTAGCTTTATGGTACTAGACTATCCAACTGTTTTGATGCAATGTATCGTTATTCTCTTGGTACACTTGCAAATTTCGAATGGATAAGAAATGTGTGTGAACGAATGGTTCGACATTTACTGCGAACGAATTTACCCTCGTTTCTGCAGCACGTTTTGCCATAAATCGATGTCCAGACGATCCTTGTGCACTGTTAAGGTCTCCTCGTGTGCGTCGTATTCATGGAGTAATGTTTTCGTTCGCCCAAGCCACACATAGTTGCGTTCAGGTTCGGTCTCAAACATCTTCTCCTCCGCTTCAGCTCCGCTGCCTCCATGAATCACATGAGGCTTTCAGGCTGAGATCCTCCGCTAATACCTCCAGGACTAGACGAACGCGATCCCATCGCCCTGTGACGTTTTGATCGTGAATCTGCTCCGCTACTCTCAATAACGGTACGTCTTGCCACCCATGCAGATTCTACATGGCGCTTTGCTGCGGTTTCATATTCGCGCTCGTTGTCTGACTGGATTTCTTCGTCGTAGTCAGAAAGTTCCACTTTCAACATATCCGCAAAGTTAGCCACTATAGTCTGTAACAACAACGACGTTATACTATTGTACATATAAATAATTTTTTCTTCTGATTTTCGACAAATTAGTGTAATCGATGTTCTGATTTCATTTCTTTTTTGTTTCATGGCATTATGTTAAAGAAACTGTAAACAATTTTCGATGTGAATACTAATGTTTATGTCAAAATTCAAGCAATATTGTAATAGAATTGAAGTGTAACAAATGTCGAGACTGTTGTAAGATGTTAAAATTGTAATTGTGCGTCTGGTCCATACGTAGGCAATGTGTTAGGATATGTAGAATGCAAAACCTCTGGTGAATACCCTGTCTGTAGGGGAGCGGTAAAAGGTGGATGGCAGGTGAGCGCGGGAAAATGCACACGGGCGCTGCACGGCCTAACGGGCTCAGCAGTAGTAGTCGGAGTTGGGCATTGGTCTGAGCAACACGTTCTGGATCGAGGAGGCTCTCCCGGAAGACGTAGTTTCATTGAGCCTCGGATATGCCATTCCGACGCCTATACAGCATGGCAAAATTCCATAGGCACTAAATGGAAAAGTATTGCGACGCTATGAAGTAGTAAAGTGCCGATACATCAAGAGCCATTGCTGTGGTTGTATGTGTGCTTTGTGCCTCGCCATCTCGCCGCCCGCCAACCGCCACATCGATACAAACAGGTTGAAACTTTTAGTACTGCATTCGTGTGGACCAGTGTTACTTTTGTTCCATACTGTTCAATAACAACTTAAATTTTACCAGAACAGTCCTATCATTTAATTATCCTCACAACTAACCTAGACAGGGTCCTTTCCAAATGTTGTGCAATCCGAGTGTCCCGAAATGAAGAATTAAAGTTTATGTTAATAATAATTACCTGCAGACCTAGCTATGTTAGAATGATGTTTAAAGAACTTTTTTGTTAATGAACTAATAGACGAATAACAAAGGTCTGACAAAGTTGGAAGATAATTCTGAAATTGGTTTAGTGATGAAGTTTAATTATTTCGAGACAGATATAATGGTATTTAAATGAGCAGGAAATAAAATGAAAAGAGTAGTAAATCATATATTGGAAATCTTGAGGGCATAATGATTTCAGTAATTAATTGTTTTAATACAATGATCATAACAGTTTCAGGATCCCCCCCCTTTTTACTCATTTGAATTTTGAAGTGTTCTAAACTGATTTGACCAGCAAAGTCAAAGCCAAAATAGAAACCAAAATTTGTCAGTGTTTTACTTTTATCAAAATTGACATTGTGTGTGTGTTTCGAAAGTGCTATTTCTAGGGTAACCTATGCCAGATTTTAATCAGATCAATAGACCATACGAAGTTTTGTAGTAAACATTATAGTGTAACGTTATGTATTTATGGTTTATCCATATTAGTACAGAAAGTGAAATTATCAGTTCAGTAGATTTTCTGGTTCTAAAATTTACCATATTATGCAGTGTTATTACGTGTTGTTTTGTATGAACGTACATCAACTTGTACAGGGAAGAAACTCAGTTAATGCCTAATTAGGCTGGCGACCGTATTATTAGCAAATTGGTAGCATATTCTGTGTTGTTTCTTGTCCATCCTGACGTGTAGTTGCCTTTCGGACTTGCTTGACGTATCATTGTTATTACAGAGTGGGTGTAAGTCTGATTTGCCTCCATTCAGGTACACGCGGTCAATTTCTATACAAAAATCCTTTCTCATAAGGTGAAGCCCGTCAACTTACCATAGTACAGGCTTTAATGAGTATCGTGTGCACAAGCGCAGTGTTACAAGTCGACTGAGAATTCTCTGAAACTTCCCCCTAATAATGTATCTGTGACGACATTCGAATAGTCTCACTACTTTGGAGCAAATGTGCCTTGCTTCTAGTGAGCATGCATTCAGGTTTCTACGCGCAGCTAAACGAAGAGAAGTGCTTTTGCGTCCCAACACAGGTCATTTCAGAGCCACCATAAATGTTGCGTTCCTTCCGAAATTGCTTTTATGGCCTGAGGCTTCTCAAATAATTCCACGGGCAGAGGGCGATACCAACTGACTGCTCCCTCGAGAGCGTCCGGTCCACGGTGAACATGGAAACTTGCAAGTTTTTATGGCCGCCATCCTTGTTCACAAAGGACGGTTTCGTAACGTGTAGGTCGGGCGACCTATATTTCTCTGGCGCCCCTGCAACTTCTCTAGCAGGAGGCGCCTGACAGGTAGGTCCAGGTAGGCCGTTTTCTCACCTCTTTGAACGAACACACTGTCTGCACACCGGTGCGAGAATTCTTGGACGCAGCGTTCTGTCCTCGGTAAGTGCTTCAAGATGTTCCTTTCCCTAATAGCTCCACGTGGTACTGAAGCCCCAAACGTAGCTTGTTCTCTCTCAAGTTTCTACTACGTTTCCATGTTGGCCATCTACCCACTGCTATGCAACAACATCTTGCCCTGCCAAAAATCCAAAAACATTCTCTTTTTTACAGTAATCTATATTCATCTTTTGCATAGGTATACAGCAGAGCAACCGAAAGTGGGTAGTTGAGGAACATGAAAAAGTAGTAGAAACTAGGTAGTAGAAGGCACAGTAACCCTCGTTTCTTACCTATTTGATCGAAAAGTGCTAAAATTTTGCAATTTTCTACGGTATGTTGCTTCTTTGTGGTGAAAATTCCTAAACTTTAAGCACTTGTTGGGTCATACAGGTAAGAATCGAGGGTTACTGTATTTTCGAGTATCTTGTGTCTACTACTCTTTCAGATCCCCCAGCTACCCACTGGTTTGCTAGAACACCTTACCCTGCCAAAATTCCATAAACAGCCTCCTATTTACAATAATCCATATCCATCTTTGGTGTGGTTATAATGCAAAGCAGCAGAAAGTGGATTGTTGGCGGACCTGGAAAAGTAGCAGAAATCAGGCCTTTGAAAGAACAGTAAACCTCGTTTCTTACCTATTTGATCCAAAAATGCTGAAATTTAGCAGTTTTCTATGGTATATTGCTTTTTTGTTGGTCACACAGGTAACAAACGAGGGTTACTATACTTTCGACTACCTAGTTTCTACTACTTTTTCAGGTTCTCCAGCTACGCACTGCGTTGCAATAACCCTTTACCCTGCCAAAAATCCGTTAATAGTCTCCTATTTACGATAATCCTTACGTATCTTTTGCTTCGTTGTAGTGCAGAGAAGCAGAAATTTGGTAGTTGGGGGACGTGGAAAAGTGATAGAGACTAGGTTAGTGAATGTATGGTAACCCTTGTTTCTTACCTATTTGAGGCAAAGCAATATGTAAGTAAAAAAATGTAGTTGTATCTTACGTAGCTGTTGTGACTATGGAACAGACATTATGATTTATAACTGATCCTTTCAGCTATACATCCAACACAATACATCTTAACTGATGGTGGTCTATCATCAGTCTGGCATCGAGCATTTCAGTCAAAGTGCTTAAAATAGGGCTCGGACTTTGAATTGAGTTCATTAGTTTTAAGTATTTCACGTAGCAAATTGAACTGGTGTGATATATCACATAGAAATGATATAAGTTGTGTAGAGGACATGTAGTAATCAAGAGGGTTGAAGTGGTGACAACTCATAATCAGTGTCATATAAATATCCTGGTCCACATTACATGCATTTCATGATGTCAACCGCACAGACATGCTGCATGCGGTAACATTTTCTTGCTCAGCGAATCTGTAGTCGTTAATACTAAAAGTTGTAACTTATTGAGGAAGCAAGAACTATATAATATTTTTTTCTGATGTGTGGGCGCTGCTGTGTTCTTGAAGAAAGCAGAATCGTGCAGCCACTATTCTCCTTTAATAGCTTTGAAATAGCGATAGATAAAGCATGATCCTCAGCAACTGTGACCATACTTTGATCAATACACTCATTTCCACCGTCGATATTCAGTATTAGAATTACGACAATGCTACTGTTCCTCATGCTAGCCCTCAACAGCATCACCTTATTCACAGACATACCGCACACTGAATTTGAATAATTGAATGGCGATGGAGTCATAGTGGTTATTCAGTAATATACAGCTGGTGCACTGAAGGGACAAACGGAAGTCTACTAGACCCTTGGAATAAAGCAAGCTTTGCATTCAAGCCTATAGTAGGTTTCTACATAATACGTTATTCTATTTGAAAATTCAGCTTCCACACATATTACAGGATCTAAACAGGCAATTGTTTAATATGCATCATTAAGTCAATGTCTATAGTCACCGTTTGTGGTGTGTGGAACAACCAAAATTTTTGTATGACGCTCTAACCGGCTCTTTTTTTCCGTAACAAACTCATTTTTGCCAGCTGCAACAGATCTGTCTCGGGGTGTTCCTCCTCCAAAGTGTTAAAGAGGTATGATGCTTAGCAAGAGGAATTTTAAATGCGCTTGGACTCGACAGAGAACAGTTTTTTGATCACATTATGGAGGGGGGGGGGGATGGGGAGTGTTTGCTACTGGGAAGATATTGTGTGGAGTATAAAACGACATCCATCTGCTGTGAATGTGGATATATTATTATTTTTTCGGACGATATACACATGTAAATAATAGAAATCTTATGCTGCTTGAATGTAAAGTCACTGTGGTCTATGTCCCGGCATGCAAAGAAAATAACTACGTCCGATTGTGAAGGAGGTGTGATTTGACATTGGACATTGCGAATTTCTGCACATCGATAGCCATAAGAGGCATGACAGATTTTTCGTGGAAGATTACGTCGAGACATAAGAGTGGTATGGATACTGATATTTCAACATGACTTTCATCGCGCGGAGATATTTCCAATACTTCACTCACTGTCGAATGTCACCAGATTGGCGCTACGATCGTAATATTTAATTGTAACTGTACTGATAAGTATGTGGCTGGTTTTCTAGGACGACTCCGTGAATATAGCAGAGGTAGCTGATGACTGAACGAATGGACATTTCTGGCCTAAGGCGCGAGCCGCCGCTGAGGCTCCCGAACTAGACAAGTGGGACAGTCGCATGCAGTTGACCTATTCGTGCCGCCCTTTGGGTGTATAAATACCTAACTCATACTCAATACGTCTTGGTCAGCCTTCTCGATCACATGTGCTGTGAAAATTCTCCCATTTTTATGTGGAAATTTGAGAGTATTCAATGTGGCGAGTGTCTGTGCTGAGCAGTATTCTCACCCATGTAAACTGATCTATTCAGATGGTTCAAATGGCTCTGAGCAGTATGGGACTTAACATCTATGGTCATCAGTCCCCTAGAACTTAGAACTACTTAAACCTAACTAACCTAAGGACATCACACGCATCCATGCCCGAGGCGGGATTCGAACCTGCGACCGTAGCGGTCACGCGGTTCCAGACTGAAGCGCCTAGAACCGCACGGCCTCACCGGCCGGCAAACTGATCTATTGTTGGCAGCGCGGTCACAGCGGCAGTCTCTCCAACCTATGAGTGTTGGGGGCAGATGAGCTTGAAGCTACTGGTGTGGCCATGGTGTGACGATGGCTTACGGAAGTTTTTGCAATCTCTGACATCTAACTGTGACTGCCACTACGGAATGGATCATCGTTTAAGTGTATGCTTTTACTGCTTCTCTATACAGCCCAGTGGACTCTGTCTTGCGTGATATTTGTTGTTCTTAGTACACTATCGCGCAGCAGATACTTTCTCCTCTAGAGAGAATCAACTTAGGAATTCTATAGTGCTTTAAAAAAATACACTTATTAGACCTATAGGTGGTCGAGAATTACATATTTCACAAGCGTGATGGCATAAATTCCCACCAAAGTTTCAAATTCTATCATTTTATACTGGACCACTTCCAATAGAGACGATAAATTCACAACTGCTCAATTTATTCTTCCTAATAGTGGTGTTGCGAACACACATCTGTTCAACACCTCCCACAAATTGTTTAAGGACATGGTGACATTAAGCCAAAATTTCAAATTCTCGGTAACTCCAATGTAATGGGCTTCTTACCAAACGACCAAACTGTATCAATATCCGCTAACAGGAGGAAGGGAAAAAATCTGGAAGGGGAAGGGTAGGGTTTGAAACTGTATGGTTGCAAGATGGAATCCTGGAATTTCACCCCCCCCCCCCCCCCCCCCTATAGTCAATCAACTTGATAGAGTGGGTGGCTAATTTCCAAGATATCCACAGCCAAGCACTTTTGGAGAGCTGGAAGCTTTCCAGGTATCTACTACTTTATTCGGGACAAAAGAGTGGTTAGTGTGGCACATGACAGACGGTCCATGCACCAGATCCACATAAGAGAGAGAGAGAGAGAGAGAGAGAGAGTTGGAATTCTCCAATAGTGGCACGTGATAAGAGGTGAGTCTGGTATCAGAGGGTTGCCACCTCCTGAAGCTTTTGTTCTGGGATTAGTGTGGCTTCCGGTCTGAGCAGGCCCAGTGCATGGCTTCGGCAGTGAGTCTGTGACCCGTGACGAGGCTCCCGATTGCGGTTTCGACGTGCACGCACACCTCACGGTAGCGCTGGCGATGCGGCTACTGCAAGGGACGCATGGCGCTTACTTTCTTACGGTGCAGCTGCAGCGCAAGTTTTTCTTTTTTTTTACACTGAAGAAAGTGACTGCAATGTAATAATGTGTGATGAGTGTTGACGGTATTCCTTGCGCCATGTGAAAAAAAGAAACACCAGAAATGGTTTAAATACTCCGCACTCTATAATCAATTTGATAAGATATTCCTATCAATCAAAAGAGTGTCAATATTTCTGGAGAACCAAGGTTCTGTGGGATCGAATCCCAGTGGAGGCAGCAAGGATTTTGACCCAACTGTTAGAGCAAAATAAATGACATCATAAGCAACTACCCACCAATTTTTCATTAAATTAATTAATTGACTGTTAATTTGATATCAAAAGTGGTGTATTGTTTCTGGGAGGGAGGAAGGCTGGGAATTTTCCAGAGTGGAGGTAGTGGCATGGAAAATCATTGGACAGGACAATAGGATAAGGAATATTATAAGTTTGGCACCCATGGAGAGCGGGATGAGAACTGAACAATAAGTTAAGGGCAGGGGGGAAGGAGTGACTAATAGGTTTATGCGGTATTAAAAATTCAACAGCCATGTAGAGTAGGGTTGTGCTCCCCAGTCCATCTTGAATAAATTCGGCAACAGTGCAGAGTGGAGTTGTACGAACGTTACCCTACTACTACTATGGGAAGTGAAACAGGAATATACCACGATCTCCCACGAAAAAATTACACATATTTACAAACGAAATTGCCTGAGAAATGACATTGTATTGTACTATTTATTGATATATAATACTAATGTCCTTCCTATGCCATACTGGTTCGTGTATTGGGGAGCTACGTCACGACAGCATTTAAATGTGGTTTAGGTTTGTATGAATAACTGAGGGCGGGACTGAAAAACTGATTGAATACGAGATAAAGCGTTACTTTGTAATACTATCGTAAAAATCGCATTATTACTTAAGATGGCGAGGAGGCAGAATGGAATGGGGCCAGGGGTCGATGAAGGATGCGGTTGAAGCAGCTATGAATGGGACATCAATTGTAGAAGGCAGTAAAATTTTTAGAGTGCTGTTCACCAGTTTGTACTGGCGTATCAAGAGGAAACACGTAACATCATGGCAATTAGTATTCCTTTAGCAGAAAAAAAAAAATGTGGGTGGTAACCTTGGTGGACGTCCAAATATGTTCTGTAAAGATTTGGGAAGATCTTTTGCCAGTAGAATAATATGTTTGGCAAAACGAGGATTTGGACTCACACAGAAAGATGTACGTATTGTAACCTTCAAAGTAGTTGTCCAGAACAACATCAAACACCCCCAGAAAGACATAGCTCGAAAACACGGGTGTGTTTCATTCTTCAGAAGTTAACAACACAGAAAGAAAGGAAATAGCTTCTGAACCTACTGGTGACGAAGAAATGAGTGCGGGTACCAGAAAGGAAGCCAGTGAATGCCTATTCAAGACGACGGTTACCAAAATTAAAAGATTTTGTCCCCGATTCAGATTGCACCTTTGACGATGTTGCGCCCTAAATAATTTTGAAGAGGAGGCGATGGAAAGGAACTGTTGATTCTGTGAGGTAAAATGATAAAGTGGTGCACGTGAAGAGAAAAGTGTGTGGCTACGGTGTCAAAAGTGTACCGCCTGGTGTCGGCGGGATACGTCGCAAGCCATTTCTCTGCGGACGAGCCAGCTGATTCATACAGAAACAGGAACACTTCACGAAGGCTAATTTATATTAATGTGACATTATTATTGTATTATTAGGCACAATCAGTATGAAATAGGAGTTAACATTGTTTTCAGCTACGCATACACGTAATTTAATTATATAGCACCCCATAATGAACCTTACCCAAATAGCCAAGACCCTATCTGAATAACCCCACTCAAATGCCTTTTTGCTCAGTCGGGAGGGTAAACTGAATAACAGCATACCGTGTTTGACAAAATTGTACAACCACCGATCACAGACAGAATATGTGTACCTGTAAAGTATTACTACATGCCTAAAAGGAAAATATAGTTAACAATATCCCGGAAAAAAATTTTGTAAGTTGAAATTATTCCTATAGCCCCGCTGTACTCTAGTCTCATCTGCTCACACAGGCAACAGAACAACACTTCTTCATGCAATTGTAGTGTCTCAACTTTAGGGTCGCTGACGGTGGCAGCAATTTTAAACTGAAAACAGTTCACACGAAGTGTTCCGAAATGTGCCGACTTTTAACGATCAGTGCTTGGGGACTGGGTGCCAACTCATCGCGCCTATACTGTAGCTAGTCTACTGGGGCCTCATAAGGTAGTTTATGTAGGTTACCTGTTAACAACAAGTTCCGTAAAGATGCGGCCCGATATGCTGCCCCACATTGTCAGTATTGGCTCTTGAACAAGAAAGTATGAAGACCACTGGCGTAAACGCATACAGTTGAAATAACGATACTAGAAAAAAATGCAGTAAACGTGGACTCCAATATGCTTACTTTAAGAGATATGAACAATTATTTTAATAGAAGAAATTTGTTTCACAGGGGCGAGGATGTGCAAGTGCCCGTACCTCATGTCTACTGGACACTTTCTCCTTTACGCATTTCCGACATTAATTATGACACATCTATCACGCACTGACAATGCCAGAAGGCAGTATTCAGTCTGTCGGTCGGCTGTGGTCTTAATGCTTTGGTCCCTCAGTGAGTGTATGTGTGTATGATTTCGGTACTACTTAGACAGTAAGTTGTTTTGTTGTTCAACGCTATGGTGGATGTTGCCGAAAGCCCTCATTTCCATGAATAGTAACTGCGGTGTCTTTCGCCACGGACAACTTTCAGTCTTGTTTTCTGCGGCTGCGAATACTCAGGATTCTCTTTCTATTCTACAGTGTAAGATAGTCTTGGCTACGGACCTGGGCTATTTACACTGTACTCGGGATCTGACTGCACTTGTGTTCTGCAGGTGACTGAAGTTAAGTAAACGGTTTTTACCGAACTGTTGTTGTCTCTCTCATTTTGTGCTGTCCGCTTTTAGAATCCACGCATTATTAAGGGATACAACAATAACAACTACAGTTTCACCGAGAATACTTAATACAACAAATTCTTCACAAAAGACTTTACGACTATGTCTTTTTTCCAGCAATTTCATTGATCAAAAACTAACGTGTGAAAATACTAATATACACTCCTGGAAATTGAAATAAGAACACCGTGAATTCATTGTCCCAGGAAGGGGAAACTTTACTGACACATTCCTGGGGTCAGATACATCACATGATCACACTGACAGAACCACAGTCACATAGACACAGGCAACAGAGCATGCACAATGTCGGCACTAGTACAGTGTATATCCACCTTTCGCAGCAATGCAGGCTGCTATTCTCCCATGGAGACGATCGTAGAGATGCTGGATGTAGTCCTGTGGAACGGCTTGCCATGCCATTTCCACCTGGCGCCTCAGTTGGACCAGCGTTCGTGCTGGACGTGCAGACCGCGTGAGACGACGCTTCATCCAGTCCCAAACATGCTCAATGGGGGACAGATCCGGAGATCTTGCTGGCCGGGGTAGTTGACTTACACCTTCTAGAGCACGTTGGGTGGCACGGGATACATGCGGACGTGCATTGTCCTGTTGGAACAGCAACTTCCCTTGCCGGTCTAGGAATGGTAGAACGATGGGTTCGATGACGGTTTGGATGTACCATGCACTATTCAGTGTCCCCTCGACGATCACCAGTGGTGTACGGCCAGTGTAGGAGATCGCTCCCCACACCATGATGCCGGGTGTTGGCCCTGTGTGCCTCGGTCGTATGCAGTCCTGATTGTGGCGCTCACCTGCACGGCGCCAAACACGCATACGACCATCATTGGCACCAAGGCAGAAGCGACTCTCATCGCTGAAGACGACACGTCTCCATTCGTCCCTCCATTCACGCCTGTCGCGACACCACTGGAGGCGGGCTGCACGATGTTGGGGCGTGAGCGGAAGACGGCCTAACGGTGTGCGGGACCGTAGCCCAGCTTCATGGAGACGGTTGCGAATGGTCCTCGCCGATACCCCAGGAGCAACAGTGTCCCTAATTTGGTGGGAAGTGGCGGTGCGGTCCCCTACGGCACTGCATAGGATCCTACGGTCTTGGCGTGCATCCGTGCGTCGCTGCCGTCCGGTCCCAGGTCGACGGGCACGTGCACCTTCCGCCGACCCCTGGCGACAACATCGATGTACTGTGGAGACTTCACGCCCCACGTGTTGAGCAATTCGGCGGTACGTCCACCCGGCCTCCCGCATGCCCACTATACGCCCTCGCTCAAAGTCCGTCAACTGCACATACGGTTCACGTCCACGCTGTCGCGGCATGCTACCAGTGTTAAAGACTGCGATGGAGCTCCGTATGCCACGGCAAACTGGCTGACACTGACGGCGGCGGTGCACAAATGCTGCGCAGCTAGCGCCATTCGACGGCCAACACCGCGGTTCCTGGTATGTCCGCTGTGCCGTGCGTGTGATCATTGCTTGTACAGCCCTCTCTCAGTGTCCGGAGCAAGTATGGTGGGTCTGACACACCGGTGTCAATGTGTTCTTTTTTCCATTTCCAGGAGTGTATGTTCATTGTCGTATTTGCATTTGGTCTGCAGTCAATAAATGAGACAGCCATTCTGCAGACAGCGTTCATATAGAGAACTTCCGAGGAAAGTGAAGTGTGTCTTTTCTTCCAGCATGCCTGGCGCTCTTTACTATAGGCTTATAACGGACATCGGTTGTAACACACATTATCTAATTGTCTTCTGTGGATGCAGTTTTGGGATGTTGTTTATGTCTGTTACCTTCAAGCCATGAGTTCAAACAACTTTTCCAACGACTATTTCGGTGGTAAAAAACAACCAAGAACAAATATATTATTATGATTAGATATCCCAGTTTATCCATTTGAAAGAAATGTATGAGATATAACTGCATTAAAAGAACACACGAACAAAACTGAAATTATTATTGGGCATACTTTAAAATGCACCACGTGCCAACATTTTATATATACCAGGAAACTTCAAAAAGCCTTCATTATGGCAGGTCAAATAATTTTTATTGTACGCTAGAGAACTTCAAAGTGACACAGATACGTGGTTACCAAGTCTCTGTAGACATGAGTCGGACCACTCTACGAGTTTTTCAGTTCCTCGACGACAGAAATCCGCTCCTTGGTCACGGAGCATTCAAGAACCGCTGTATGAACGTCTTTATCATCGGAAAATCCGCGACTGCTGCTGCTCAATTTCTCAATACTCTTGATGTTGTCTGTCATTTATATCGAATCCCTTCCTTACCGATTACGGTCACCAACTGTTTTGTTCAAATTGTAACTTCATTTCACTAAGTTTGCACTTGACACTGCATTCCATCCACGTACCACTAGAATTTCACAGTGAATCAGTCTGCAATTTAGACATTTTTGTCCGCAAGACTCGCACTGACCACATATCTCGACTTTGGAGTGCATTTACAGCCCTTGCTCCATTACAGTTGTTCACTGTGATGCGTCTGTGATATCTACCGCAACAAAAGTGTGTTTTTAGGATACAGAGAACATGTAATATCTTCTGACAATACGCCACTCTTTTTGACAAATGGTGTTAAGTACAGACTTGTATACAAAATCTAGCGACTGCCTATAGACATTGTAGAGGGACTGTCTATAGACATAGAGCTAGACAGTGTGTATAAACAGTCTAGACGCTTTGTTTCGTGTACCCACGTGACTACCTTGTTCCTCGATATTTGCTAAATATGGCTGATCTTGTTGGGAACTCGGCTTCTGCAGTGACAATAACGGATAGTGAAAGGAAGCGAAAGAACAGACGTTGGTGGGAACGTGTGCTGTTTGTACAGTGGTCTCCTATCGGCTGGAATTTATTTTCGACTCCGAAAGTAGAAGAAGCATGCTTTTTTTAACTTAACTCACCGTTACTTAATCTTTTTAAATAGCTCTTCGATAGCCAAATTCTTCTTTTTGCGATTTTTATCTTCGGAATTAATAACTTCCCACGAATATGATGGAACGTTGAAACATTCAGTCAGCTGCAAAACTTTCTCCGTTACAGCCATATGATAAGTTACGTTTAAAAACAAGAAAAACGAAAATAATAGAAAACTGAGCCGGCCGGTGTGGCCGAGCGGTTCTAGGTGCTTCAGTCTGGAACCGCGCGAGCGCTACGGTCGCAGGTTCGAATCCTGCCTCGGGCATGGATATTTGTGATGTCCTTAGGTTAGTTAGGTTTAAGTAGTTCTAAGTTCTTGGGGACTGATGACCTCAGCTGTTAAGTCCCATCGTGCTCAGAGCCATTTTGAACCAATATAAAACTGACGAAGCGTTATCCACGGTGCAAGGAGAATAACTGGAGGCTATGTCTACCAACGCTTGCACACTACGAAATGTTGCCCAGCAATGTTTAGGAATTTTATCATGTCTCCCATTTGAAACGGGAGTCAAAGACTGCGATTTTGATGCAAAAGCGTGTCTATAGAGAAGAAATACTTTCTAGATAAAAAAATCTTTTTGCACTAGAATGGACAAGGTCTTCGAGCATAACGACGTATTTAAGTTACTTTCGGAAGTCCCTTCGTATATGAACGACACGTCTGCGTCAAGTATGAACATTTTTGTAGAAATCTGACGCCCTCGGAACTACGCATGGCTGGTCCTTCCTCGACACGACCTCGGAAAGCTTCTGTAGGTTCATGGGCAAGGCAACGGCAGCCGCTGGCACGACGACACACGACAGCAGAGCGCCCCCCCCCCCCCCCCCGCCCCCCCACACACCACACACATACACAATCGTGGCTAATGGCTGATAAACGCACGATGCTCCGCACCTGCCACGGGTTGAGAGGATAGTTGTGTTTGTTTGACTTTAATCTCGTCACTGTTGACGTTCATTAACGGCAGATCAAACAGATGTACTGCTTTAATCAAGCACAGAAACACAGACAGACAGACAGTCGCATTGAAAATGTCAGATTACATCGTTAGCCCTAACAGCAGTAACTCCGAAATGAAACGTGGCATACGGTGCTAGTTAAACGTGTCTGAATTTTTAAATATACCCATTTTTGCAGCGCAGAGTGACCTCGCTGTTTGAGGCGCCATGTCACGGACTGCGCAGCCCCTCTCACCGGAGGTTCGAGTCCTCCCTTGAGCATAGGTGTGTGTGTTGTTCTTAGCATAAGTTAGTTTAAGTAGTGTTAAATCTAGGGACCGATGACATTACCAGGGTGGTCCCTTAGGAATTCATACACATTTGAACATTCGAACCCATTTGTCTTTCTCCTAAAATAATTTCGTGTTAGAGTCTGAATTGGAACCATCACACTAAATCGTCTAAACAAATTTCTTAAGGCCAAAATTATGATCACAAATACTGTTTGTAACATTAATGAACACAGTTAATGTTTTCTGTGTATAAAGTCTACCATTCTTCTCAAAATTTGTATTAAATTTGTTGGGTCATGGAAATGTCTAGTAGACCATTACGCGAATTCTTTTTATACTGCTCCATCATTTTATTGCCCTATCGTCTCCAAAGCTTTCTTTGCTTTAGATAATAGGTTTTTTTTACCCCACAAGTATTTTTTCTTTTTTCAGTGAAATGTCTGTGTGAATATGAAACACTCTTAATCATATTCTGGAGAGGTGGAAACAGTTTTTCACTCAAAAAAGTTAAAAAGTTTAAGTATTGTTTTGTTTTACTCTTCCCTACCCAAGATAAAAGTGTGTGCTGTCAGACGTACTTGTTCTGGGTAATTGTGAAATTGTAGTGTGGTCTACCATGTATCTACATACCTGCTGTCCTTATCATATCAAGTGCATATCATTGCATGGAAGAGAATACTGAAATAATTTAATTACTGCCAAGTAAATAAATGAGAGTAACACATGTTCTTTCGTTTCAGCAGGAAATTCTTCCACAGTTTAAAACATATGTGTTGGAGCTGCATAAAACCGACGGTAATGTGCACGAAGTTAAATCTTTTAACTTTCTTGTAGATATTAGAACAAGGGAGGAATTTGGACGGTGGTTGGCACAGTTTCAGCACATCACAAAAACAACGTACACAATAAGCTGTACCGAACTTGCATCAGGTAAGTATGTTGTTTTCAATCAAAGGCTGGTCTCTCACCACAATACTCGTAATGTAAACGTTCATGGATCAGTGCACAGTGTGACAAAGACACCAACTGTCCACCAACAATGAGAGTGACAATTCATGCTGTGCATGATAGATACAGAGGTAAGACTGTAGATAAAGCAATGCTCTATACAGAAATGCCATGTAAGGTTAACTTGTGCTGGGTCATAATCACAGTGTTAGGAGTGCTGCTGCTTTGAGATTTAGGCAACCGTCAGGTGACGTCAAAGAAAAATTAATCTCCCTGTTTGAAAGAGGTCATTCACTAGCAAGTGCACTTGAGTCGATTAAGGTGGAAATTCAGCTGAACTGTTCTGATTACCCTTTAGTCCTTGCAGACAGAAGCAAGTGTCCTGATTACAACTTTTGTCACTATTTGTTCAATAAAGGTTTTAAAAAAGTATATGGGCCAACATACTTCAACAAAGAAGGAAAGCAGGTATTGCAACAGAGGTTGGAGGAGTACAATAGCGAAGTTGCAGTTGTGTGTGCCAAGATAAATATAAGAGATTATGAGTATGTAATATGGTAAGAACAAATTTACGAATTTATGCATATACATTTACCTACTCTTAATATCTATATAATTCTTTTTCAGCCTTTGCTCACCACTAATACAAAGAGTCCGTGCTCATGTAAAAGCTGGTTCCAATCTTGTATTAGTGGATTCTGCTGGTTCTCTGGACCAGGATAGCAGGAGAGTGTGTGTTTTACTTACTCACAGTGAGTGTGGAGGTTTACCTTTTACAGTTTTGATTATGTCTTCAGAAAGCTGGGAAATAATAGAAATAAGATTACAGTTGCTGAAAGAGCTAGTGGGGGACGTATTTTTGGGCGAAGCATCAATGGACCAAGTGTGTTTCTGATGGACGACAGCCAGTCAGAGCAAAATGTTTCCCAAACACAAAAACTTCGTTGTGTGTATTTCATGTCCTGCAGGCAGTGTGGCACTGGCTCCTCAAAGCAAAACATGGTATACTACACTAAAACCAGTGCAAGTTTTCCATCATTTCAAAAAACTAATGTTCACGATAATGAAAAATGAAGCCGAGGTAAACTATAACATAGCAAGAACAAACATTGGTGAAAAGTAACAAAATGTATTGAAATACTTCGAAGGGTATTGGGATAGGAGAGAAATGTGAACTGTTTCACATTGGCAAAGTATGCTTACAGAAGGGCACAGCATCAATAATATAAGTGTGGCCTTCATGAGAATTTTAAAGGAGAGTATTTTTGAGAGCGTGCACGCCTTCAGTGTGGTGCAGATTGTAGCCTTCTCTCTCACGAATTTGAATTTGTAATTTCAGAGAAGACTTCTCGGTGCTGCTAATGAAGCACTTAGCATTTCTACAGGCCCATACGGGCTCCTTCACAGGAAGTTCTAGCAAAAATCAGACAAGTTACTGAGGATGTTCTTCTGGTTACCACTATAAACACGGCTGTTCTTGTTTACACTTTTTGCCAAGGCAATATAGGGAAGCTCTGCAAACATGTGCTGTTTTACCATCAGAAAATTACAGAGAGGCAATAGACAACGCCACAATATGTAGACTGCATTTTTTTGCTACAAATGAGGAGCCTCCTGAAGGATGTTTAGAGACCCTGTATAACTCTCAGAACGCAATGGCTTCAACTTCTTCTGAACATTTGGTGCAAATGAACACAGGACTGCTCTGTGAAAGACAAGAAGAGATGCCAGAGACATTTCACATGGAGACAATTCTGGATGAAAGAAATAGTGATGGAAAAGAAGACATGCAAGCTCATATCATATATTTTTCAAATAAATCCATTGAGGAAATGAGGAAGGGGCTTGGAGCCATGTGCGAAAAATTGAGGAAGTTTTAAAACTACATTTCCACACGCATTTTATTTGACAAATTTTGAAGGAGGTAAGTAAGACATAAATTTAAATAAAAGCTATGGAGAAAATACAGATTAATATTTTAGGAAATTCTCATATCTTTGCCCAAAGGGCATGTATAATCAATCAAATAGTTATCATTTATTTAACACTTTTAAGTTTGAGGACCCACTTCTGGCACTGCTTCCAATGTTTCTTCTGGTGTTGACTTTCGAACATACAATGCTATTGGCTAACTTGCATAAACTTCATACTGTATTCTGATGGGGGTGTAACTGCTGAAACTAATCCACCGATGAAATAAGAAACTGCAACTGAAAAATGTCTCCAGAGTGACCCCACATCCAGTGTGGATAAAGGCTACTGGCATGCAAGTTTCATGCACAATTTTTAAAATAATTCTTCCTGTGTCTTAAGGCAGTTCTATTGGCGTAATTAAAGACAAAGAAAATATTTCATTATGATCTGATGTGACTGTCAAGTGGAATAAATTGTAGGCATTGCTATTAAAAAAATTGAAGCCACTCAGAATCACACCTTGAACTTGGTGTGAATAATTAGATTACACAACACTGCAAATCAGTCATAAAGTTTTTATACATTCGGCTTCATTTGCCGCAAAAGAACATGAAAGCTACTGATTTACATCAGATAATATTTGATACTGCATCAAACTTCATATTACAGCTGAGTCTATAGTTTGTATAGCAACTGCATAATATTACTAAATCTGTAATATGTATATCGCTAAAAAAATAAAACTAACCAACGGCCTTGCCGCAGTATAAACACCAGTTCTCGTCAGATCACCGAAGTTAAGTGCTGTCAGGATGGGCTAGGGCTTGGATAGGTGATCATCTGGTCTGCTGAGCGGTGTTGACAAGTGGGGTGCACCAGCCCTTGTGAGGGAAACTGTGATGTAGGGGATACGGTCTCATAAACTGACATACAGACGGGAGAGTGGCATGGTGAACTGATGCCTCACCATATCCGTATCCAGTGATGCCTGTTGGCCGAGGATGACACAGCAGTCGGTTGGTACCGTTGGGTCTTCACGGCCTGTTCAGGTGGAATTTAGTTAAAAAAAGAAACTATAGGCACACATTATTATTTGATGTGTCTGTAAAGGGGGTTCACGTTTGTGCAAGAACCATTGTATATTTCCATATGTCT
Organism: Schistocerca americana; assembly: GCF_021461395.2. Taxonomy (NCBI): domain Eukaryota; kingdom Metazoa; phylum Arthropoda; class Insecta; order Orthoptera; family Acrididae; genus Schistocerca; species Schistocerca americana. The sequence goes on along the minus strand of NC_060120.1, from coordinate 1,059,793,030 downwards.
TGGCTTGTGACTTTCTCATGCGAAAATGGTTGCTCACACATGGTTCACAACACATGTCTTGTTCCAAAGCACTGCTCTGGTACATTATGGAGTACTTGCTGATGAGTATTAGCCCTGGCTTTTTGTGTCAACATAACTTTCTGATTGGCAGTTTTCTCAAGATCCCCACTAGCTCAAAATCCCATCCTGACAATGTCTTGGCTAGGACATTACACTAGCTCATTGTCTGAAGGGAGTGTGGGCAGCTACAATACTTTGTAAGAAGTTTTGTCCTATGGAGAAAACTGTGGATGGGGGAGGGGATTTAAAGTTTTCTGGGGTTATCCCAAATTGAGTGCCATAACAACATCTTTTTGGCACAAAATACGTGTCCGCTATTAATTGTCAACCATACTAATGTACTCGTGTTCAGACTTTTTGGTAATCTTGTTAGCTTATTAACATAATAGCATTTTATTTGTTTGGACAAGTACGTCTTGCACATATAGAAAATTCTCATTAGATAACACCTAAATTGTAACATTCAAACTAAGACAAAATTTTTCCTTTTATTGATTATTTAAGTTTAAAAAAATGGTTCAAATGGCTCTGAGCACTATGGGACTTACAACTACTTAAAGCTAACTAACATAAGGACATTACACACATCCATGCCCAAGGCAGGATTCGAACCTGCGACCGTAGCGACCGCGCGGTTCCAGACTGAAGCGCCTAGAACCGGTTGGCCACACCGGCCAGTGTAAGTTTTTAAAAGGTGTGGCATATAAATATTATGACTTTCAGTACCTAATTACAATATAAAGATGTAAATACACACAAATGTGGAGCCACTTTGAGTTTCATTCCATTATTAATTTACTGGTCATTTGGAATTTATTATTGGTTGTTAAATACAGGTGCAATGTTCCTTTATAGCAAAAGTTGGATTAGAACATATGAAAAACTTTTCTGCCGAGTGTTATAATAAACAATTTTAATCAATACAATACAACAAAATTCAAATAAAAAAGGGCCAATATTTCCATACAGAAATGGATGGTAAAAGCCATGTTGAGTAAACTTTTTCTCCCATCATAGACCTGGTATTAGTACAACAAACTTAGTAATACATAATTTAGAAATAAGTGTTTTCAGTAATGTTAATGCGACTTTCAATTTCTTTTCAGGCCACCGTTCCATCACTAGCTACAGAATCATCCTAATCAACTGTGGAGTTTTGAAGATGTACATGATTGCTAACTGCAGCATATTATGTAGTATTTTCCATAATTTGAGATCCAACCAAATGAAAATATTAATGGAATGATTCTAATAACAAGGTTTTTTTTAAAAAAAAAAAAAAACCTCATATCTGACCCAATTATTGAAGTATATGCTTTCTTAAAGCTTATACTTAACCCAATTAGTGAAGTACAGAAGGTTTTCCTCAAAGCTCGGTCATGATCTGATTATTGAAATATTTAAGTATTTTTTCTTGATGCTCGTCCCTAATCCAATTATTGAAGTACATAACATTTTGTAGTAAAGCTCAGGCCTAACCTGATTAATGAAATGTGTTAGTATGTTTACTTAAAGCTCAAGCCTAACCCTATTATTGAAATATATGTTACTTTCTTAAAGCTCGGATCTAACGCATAATTGAAATACAGAAATTTTCCTTAAATTGGGATATCCCAACAATGTGGATCCTTATTGTGCATGTTCCACAATTTTCTGGGAGATATGAATTATGTTTTCTTAAAATATAAACAACATCTCATATTCCATAATTTGATTATTTTAATTACCATCTTCTGGTTACATTACCATACTTAATTTGTTCATATTATATTTTCTTTCTGAAGTAGTCATGTCAGCTGGTAATGAAAACTGTTTCCTGCATGTTAATATTTATTTGAATTAATCAACTCTAATACTGGCAGGAACAAACTGTTATTATCTCACAAATTAGTATTAAGACTTAGTCTTCTAAAATAAAATTCAGATACTTTGCAATTTTAATTCAAACATCACCTACAAATAGGAATTATGAACAAATTACCCCCATTCACACCAAGGCTAGAGTAAAAGGGTTGCTCATGCTGATAGCTTCCTCTCACATGTAAATTCTAAACAAAAAGTTTCCATCTCAAACTAACTAGAAACGAATTTTTTGTTGTTGCTTGTTTTCAGTGGGAGAACACACACCTCCTTCCATGCAACCGCCCTAAACTTAATTTTTTGTGACTGACTGCCAAGCCTAATAGTAAGATTGGATGTCTTCATTTTATTTTATTTTATTCTATTTTAAACTTCTAGTTCCCTTTGACCAAATTAAGGAGCAAATCTCCAAGGTCATGGAACGTTCAGTACATGAAATTACAACGTAAAAGTAACAACTGATACAATATTTATGGACCCATAAAAGCACAAGCCATAAGTTTCAGTAAATGCAATCAACAACATAAAATCAGCTTATTTTTACAAGGAACTGCTAGACACAATAGAAGCACTGACCCATGAAGAAACTCTTCAGTTCCGATTAGAAAGCGCATTGATTACTGCTAAGATTTTTGAATTCTTGTGGTAGCAGTGTAATGCACACAAGAGTCAAGGAAGTGCAACCCAAATGCAGATAGGATATCTGTCTAGTATTAACTGAGCGAAAGCTGCTAATTCTTGAGAATAATGCAATGGTGTCAACATGAACCAACAGTAAAGAATATATATATTTATTGAGAGACCAATGTCAAAATATCCAGACCAGCGAACAGAGATTGACAAGATGTTAACGAACTTATACCAAACTGTTCGTTTCTGAGACCAAAATATCGTTTGAGGACAGGAAGGGTTACCCCAAAATATAATACCATGAAAATAAGCGAAGTAGATTACTTTTCGTGTCGAATGATCACTTACTTCAGATACCGTTCGAATTGTAAAAATGTCGTAATTAAGTCTTTCAACAAGACCCTTAATGTGGTCTCCTATGATACTTTACTGTCTATCTGAACATCTAGAAATTTGAACTGTTCGGTTGCACTTCACATATGCCAATTCTGTGAAATTAAAAAGTCGGGTTTTGTTCCGTTGGATGTTAGATACTGTAAAAATTGAGTCTTATTGTGATTTACCGTTAGTTTATTTTATCCAGGCCATGAACTTATGTCATGACCTGCACTGTTTCAAACAGAACCAATGTTTCACACGACATCCTTTACTGCCAAGGTAATGTCATCAGCAAACAGAAATATTTTAGAATTACCCATAATACTAGTGGGCATATCATTTATATAAATAAGGAAGAGGAGTGGTCCCAGTACTGATCCATGGGGTACCCACCATTTGACTGTGCCACACTCAGACCCCACATCAGGACATTCTATACACTGTGAATAATGACCTTTTGTTGTCAGTTGTTAAACTAATAGGTGAACCAGTTTGAGTTGCTGCATGTATTTCATAATGGTCCAACTTCTGGAGCAATATTCGAGATCAAGACAATCAACACCTTAGTTAAATCAAAAAATTTGCCTAGCATTCGAAACTTTTTGTTTAGGCAATCCAGTACCTCACGGAGAAAAAAGAATATACCATTTTCAGTTGCCAAACCACTTCTAAAGCCGGACTGTACATTTGATAGCAAATTATGTGGTACAAAAAGGTAAGCTATCCTGACAGACACAGCCTTTTCAATTAATTTGGCAAACACTGATGGCATAGAAATAGAAATTACAGTTTGTGATTTTAATATTCTGAAATTAAAGGGACAGTGAATCTCTCTAAACTTTTACGTGAATAGCAGAGAGAATGCTGAACTAAGTGTACTCACCATGAATTTTATGTCCAATTTTTGGTGACACACAACATTGTGCTTCTGGTAAGTGAAGACAAAGGGGAAAAGCAAAGGAGTGTGGAAATCTTATGAAATTTGTGAGAAGGAAGTAAGACACCATCAGGGTCCATAGACATCTACGCTTGTATGGTAAACATCTTGCAGACAAGGGTTGTCATGGGATAGGTAGATGAAAGCCAGATTCATATAATGTAACTGGGTGTTTCAGGTCACTGTCGATGCATACTTTACAGAGAGCTACTCTACTGGATGGGACAGCGTATTCCTTTGTTTCATTGCCTAGATGTATTGATCCCTAACACCATACATTAAAGACAAAATATAAGAATATAAATATAGCATTTACTAAATTCAAGAAACCAATGTAAGAAAGGTCCTGACTATACTGATTAAAATTTGTACATTATTGGCAATAAATAAGATGACAGTAATGCAAATAATATAATATTAAAGCAATTTGTTTTAAATGAGATTATAATATGATACTGACAGTTGTGGTATTTAAACTAACCCAAATCTCATATAATCTTTTGTAGTGTTTCCAGAGTAAAATTTGAATCGGTCCTAATTCATACCGAGCTCACTTAGACCTAGACACCTGGTGCCCTTAAATCCCCAATCATAAATGCCTTCAGAGTTCCAGCAAACTTGATATACGTACATCTCTAATGTCCATTTGACTAGTGCGAATGTTGTTCAACTTTAAAAGTATTCTTGGGTGTAGTAGGCCTGTAGGTAGTACCATCAACAAAAATGCGAAATTAGAAATGTTCATAATGTAGCCTTATGTCCAAATTAATTTGCGATATTATTGCATATTGACTCACTCCACATCATCATTATGATATATCATGCAACATGATCTGTTATGGCGTAACGACAAGAGCCAGCACGACGATAAAGAACGGAAGAGCAGAGAGGGTTGTGACACGGCGTCAGCCAATAGTGTATGCTCTCTAAGACGACACCAAGGCAGGAGCGGCCTCTACACGAAGAGAATATAAACACTGCGCCACGTAGCCGTGGGGCAGTGGACAACGAGCCGTCATACAAAAGCTACAGCAGTGACTTACGAACTGTATTGTTTTGCTTGCAATGCAATTATATATACCGAATGACAGTGATTATTTGCATGTCGCCAATTGCTTGCAACACGCCTTTGCGAATACACAAAGTTAAGTTTGTCAATTTAATTTACTGTAATAAACTCTATAAATACAATTTGCTTGAATTCTTGCGATCAGAGAAAACAGGTTCCTAGACAATCTGTATTAGAAGAGTGGGCAGGATGCAAAAAATGATCTGTGAAACACATTACTAACTAACTAACTAATAGGCTATTTAGATCACAATATTGGCCTTAAGGACACTCGTATGGCGAGGGGGACATGGCCCCACTCTGCATTGTTGCCAAATTTATTTAAGATGGTGGATCAAAGATGGTGACCAAACATGTGGCAAGGACGCAGTTGCGTCAGGGCGGAAAGTTTGAATTCTCACGAGAAGATACTTGAACTGGGCTAACTCCACTAATGTAACCTCTCCAGTCCCCTGCCCCTCTCCTCCCCACGCCACCCCCACCTCTCCCTGCCACCATCTGGAAATTGGCAGCAAGAGGACTGTAGGAAAGGACATTTACTTTCTATGCATTGTTTATTTAAACAATTTGAGTTGTCATGGCAGTAGCTCCATTCAGTGCGTTCACCATGATGTCTATCTGACATAGTTCACAGTACCGCCACCACAGGGCGCTGTCGTCTCTCTCCCTGTACTCTCCCATGGCATAATCCAAGATGGCGGTATGAGGGAAAAAGTTGGGGAAACGACTCATTCTGCATCTAATAGCTGGACTGGGAGGACAGACGTATTTGTTTAATGTGTTCAATGGATGAGATGTCTGTACTGGAGAAGGAGGACTATTTTAGCGTCTGAGGACTGTGTCGATAGCATTCATATTTGGTGAAGAAGAATACGCTTAATGAAATAATGAAGATGGGGCTTAGTTACACTTTGCAACTCATGCTGACAAATGCGTCTTCTGTAAATATAGATCTCTCGATGAAAGTGCAGTCAGTCAGTCTTGCGAATCGCAAAAGACATTAACCCACTCTGGCATGTGGCCCCTTCCAACGGGCCCAGAGACCTGTGCAGGCAACGCGCCGACTTACTGAACGGCTAGGGAGCGCGCTGGCTTACGGCACGGTCACCAGATAGCCACTGAGCACTTCCTGTCGCAAAGGAAATACCCACGGCCTTCCTCCCTCCCATACCTGGCGCACGAATATCCTTTGTCGTTGAACACGAACTGCTTCAGGAGTTATTACATCTGGTGTTGCGGAATATTGCCACATAATACACTGAAGATACAATAGGAACTAAATGTAATACTGCATAAAGAGAGAGAGAGAGGAGCTGCTCCAGAACTACCGATTGGCCCAAGAAGACCTCATGATGAGCTTTGACCTGATATCCGTGTTTACTAGGGTACCTCTAAGAGACTCCCTTAGCCTCATAGGAGAAAAATTCGGACCAACAGTAATGAAAGTTTTCGAATTCGTACTTAACGCCAACATACTTTCTGTTCGATGGGAACTACTGCGAACAAACACATGGAGTAACGGTGGGCTGTCCCCTATCACCAGCAGTGGCCAATATGTTTATGGATGCTTTTGAAGAAGTAGCTTTCGGGTCGGCAGCCTACAAGCCCTCTTGTTTTTTTTTTTTTTATGTAGACGATACATTCGTAATCTGGCCGCACAGACGACAACGCCTCCAAGACTTTCTGCAGCATATCTAAACTCGCTGCACCAGAATATCAAGTTCACGATGGAGGTAAAACAAAACAACAAGCTTTCGTTTCTGGATGTGCTCGTCAAGCGAAGACCAGGTGGCACACTAGAACACAGCGTCTACCATAAGCCGGCACATACAGATTTGTACCTGCATGTCTCCAGCTGTCGTGCTCCTTCACAGCGCGAGCGTGTTCTAAGCACACTGGTGCACAGAGCACGCGAAATCTCGGACTGTGACAGCCTAGCAGCTGAATTGCAGCACTTACAGGCCGTGTTCCGCACGAACGATTACAACAAACGCGCCTTAAGACCGAAGAGGCCGAGACCGCAGCCTTCCGAGGACGGAGACAAACCGGTTGCAACAGCGATCATACCATATTTCGGGAACACATCGGCAAAGATCGGCAGAATACTCAGAAAATTCAATGTCAAGTGCGTGTTTCGCCCTCCATCCAAAACGAAAACATTATTAGGATCAGTCAAGGACGGCTTAGGACTCCGGGAACCAGGAGTTTACAGCATCCCTTGCCAGTGCGGGAAAATGTATATAAGCCAGACCATCCGGACGGTACGGGAGAGATGTAGTGAAGATAAACGCCACACAGACAACGCACAGCCGACCAAGTCCGCCGTGGCAGAGCACTGCATCTCACATGGACATGACATGAACTATGATGGCACAAAGGTGTTACAGCAACAAACACCTTCTGGGATTGTCTCCTCAAAGAGGCAGTGGAGATACGGCTGCATGACGAACTAATAAATAAAGACAGCGGTTTCCAGTTAATCAAAGCCTGGGATCTAGCTTTGAGTATGATTAAAACACAATGACAGTCCACACGGAAATCCGCTCCTGTCAGGACACCTGAAGAAGAAGAAGAAGAAGAAGAAGCATTGTCACCACGACGGAAGAGTTCCGCGGCCCATGATCTGTCGCGGGGCGCCGCGCTTCCCCCACCACCGGCCGAGGACCGCTAGGAAGTGTCCAGAACGCTTGAAGATGGCAGGAAATCGGCTTGCCGAAATATCGCGCATTTTGGACGACGCTACCCAGCTGAATACCCGAGAAATTTTCAAAAATTACGCGTTTTATTCCGAAGTATACCGCCATTGTCACAACTGAATAGGGACTCTAAAAGAAAAAGATCGCGACACACTTGTGAAACCGTCCCGGAGACACTTCGAAAACTTTTGTGAGAAGAACCTTGTCTTTGGGCACGAACTGCTTTTGGAGTTACCAAATAAAATTGTATATGTCTCTAAGCACACTATCATAGTTTTTCTTCAATTTTGCGATGTATACTGTCACGCTTGAACACAGACTCTAAAATGTTCGTGGCACACTTGTGAAACCTGCCCAAGACACTTCACACGCTTTGGTTGAAAACAAATCTCGAAACCCATATAAGCTGCAATATCTGATTTTACACGCCAAAAGGACGATATCGGGAAGTCAAAAATATCGCTGTAAATCTATAAACACGACGCCACCGCTTTTAGAGTTATAGCTGCTTGTTTTAAGGCACTGCCAGAGGGAGAGAGAAAAATTACTGAGGCCTACAGCTGCTGCAGTGTTCATCACTTATCTGAAATGATGAGTGGGCTCAGTTTATATTTGCTGCTGCTGGAGTCAGGGACGATACTTCTTCCTCAATTCTCGAAGCACACACTGGTGTCTGAACACAGATGGAAAAATCAGAGCAATTACAAAAAGAGAATTCGAAGCACTGTCCTACAGACGAGAAAAATGGCTGGAATTTTCAGTGAATTTTCGGTGTCCTCCAGCTACTGATCTGGAGATGTTCTAAAGCCACAATGGCGAATGAAAGCATCCCTTCAGAGATGGATGGTCTGCTTGGACGTGTCCCTGAACGCTAGAACAAAGAAGACATCACGTTACTCTCAGATGTCACGGAAATTTGGTAGATACCTTTCCACCATCTTGTTCGAACCAGCCTGTAGAGGTTCCTATACACCACACAAAGGATGTCTTGTAAACGAATGGAGCATTCTGACTGGCTCTTACTGAATTCACCTGCCGAACTGCTGCTGCTGTTGGTGTGGGGACACTATCCGCCATTTTCTCTGATTACAGGCAATTTAAGAGACTATCAGTGGCAAAACTATTTTGTACAAATCGAAAAAAACAACATACAGCAGTCATATTGCACTGACAGTTAAACCCTGCAAAACTGATCTACATATCATAAAATATGGAGAGATACTTCCTCAATTACACTGTTCTGCTTCTGTCGAGGAAAGTTTGAATTTTTCACTGTGAAACCGATCTCAAACCGGTTTATATCACCATATATCATATCGATGTAGCAGTAAGCATAATTTGTATCCTACACAATACAAAATCATCACTTCTGCATCCTGCATACAGCTATCCACCAACAGACCGTGGAGATAAAGAGCACAAACTCATGCACATCCACAGTATATAGTCCTTGCGGCACTAGATATTTCCCGTGAGATTGCTGGTTCATCCAACGCAACCAACGGTCACGAATCAACTGCCCCACCCCCTTCCTCCCCCTCCCCCACACACACTGGCCAGACGCGCGACCAGAGCGCCCCTAGCGGATCGCAGTCACTCTTCGAACTGTTGTAAAAAGGCTGGGATGGTTCCCCTTCGCACAAAGGCGTTAGCGTTTCCGAGCCTGGTGTGCTTGCTAGCTTGGTTCCTACACCCATCTCCACACTCTGGGATTACAAGAACACATCTATTTACACGTGATTTTCCAGATATCGCGCGATTTGCGCGATAATTCTCGGTATTAAACACGTAGTAGTATGCACAGTATAATTCCGAAGATAAAGAGTAGAAATTCTCTACAAAACTGGAAATTTTGCGAGGTGCTGCGAAGTGGAACATACTGCAAACCAACGAGTAACTAGAACCTTACATCGTCTGCGATGATCTTTACAAGAAAACTATAAAAAAAATGATGAAATTGATAGTCCAACTCGCGAATACCGATGTCAGTGATATAATATATTCCCAAATCATCCTTCTAATTTACAAAATCGGCTAAGATGTTTCTCATAACTAGAGAACGATCAGGTGTGTCTTCCACTTCTTTTTCAGCACCTAGATGCACTCAGCACACGCAACACAGTCGATGTGCTCTCCATCGAACGATGACGGTAAATATGCAGAAGCAGTCAACTGGATAATTTACATGGGAGAGAGCAACTGTCCAGTACAGTCAAATGCCCATACTGAATCGGCTCAAATTTCTACAGAGAACACACACGATCACAAAGTCTGCCCAGCACATACTGAGTAGTAATTTGCTACTCGCCTGCCTAGAGGGCGACATGGTTAGATCAGCTATATTCTTCTACATCAGCCAAGCACTGCAGTCTGGATGGCTCCCACCATAAGCCGGAAACGTATGTCATTACAGAAAGAGGAGTACTGGGACAAAGGAGCCACAGCCCCACTCTACATTGTTGCCAAATTTATTCAAGATGGCGGATCCAGGATCGCCATGATATAAGTGGCAATGTCACAATGATGTCATGGTGGGAAAATAGGTCAATTGTGCCGCCTCCACTAACCTAAGTCATCTGACAGCCACCAATTCCCTGGAAATGATGGGGCCTCTGCTGAGCTGCTGGATGCAAGCTTTTATTTTCCATGAAATGTTTATTTAAACAATTTGAGTTGTCATACGTAGTAGCTCCATCCAGTGTGTTCACCATGTGGTCTGAAGTCCAAGTGACATAGTACACTGTACTACCATCAGAGGGTTCTGTAATACCATGGTGGACTGAGGAAAATTGGCGGGAAAAGGACCCAGTCTGTGTCAAACTACTGGATGGAGGAAGAAGTGCAGTTTATTTATTCTGGATCATTTTATTTTGGGACGGATATCATGTAGTTCATTTATCACACTGATACAAAACACTCATCCTGACGTGCTTGAGGTCACACTAAATAGCCTACAAACATGCAAGATACTCCTAAATTACCGAAATAATGCAGTACACTGATATACAGACATGCAAACAATTCGTAAATTGTCAAAATCATGCATGTAAAACGCTCTTCAAAAATGCTCACTAATTAGAAACTGTTTAAATAATCCATTGGACAGCCCACAAACCTGTTCATAAAATAATGCGACAGACACATTCACTACACTTAAAATTGGCAAAATAATGCATGTAAAAGACTGTGCAAACACGCTCACAACACTTAAATAGCCGAAAATAATGCACTCTACAATCACTAACTGCATGTAAAAACACATTCGAACTATCGTGAACTGCAACGTATCAGCAAACTGTTCCCAACAGAGGCCCAAGGTGAGCACGCCGGGTGGCACGAGCACATCGGTTCAGCCTGCGACACGCCTCTCGCCGTCTCCACTGTTGGTGGAATGATGATGCATAGCTTTTGTACCTGTGGTCCAGCGAATAGCTAACTGTCAAACTAGTCACCATCGCAAGTGCAGCTAAAAAGTTCTCAGTGTTATACTGACGTCACATGTCTATGTAAATAAGAGCCAAATATTACTCTCGGAAATAGTAAAGTGCCGCAGAAATACTTAACGGACTTATTGTAGGAAATTTCGTGATGTCTCAGCTCGTCTGCAGAGAAATTCTTGTCTTAACAGGACTTGTTTACTAAAATAGCGCAGACAAACGCCGAATTCATTTCTACTAATGGTCGTAACGTGGCACTCCACCCATCACGTGCTACCCTTCCTGGAAAGAGTTAAGTCCTGCTTTCAACAAACATCTCCGAAACGGCAAATGTTCACGCCACTATGTACAGACTCCTATGTCCCAGCAAGAAGGATGTCTTCTGAACGAATCGAGCATTCTGATTGTCTCTTATGGAATTTACCCACCAAACTGCTGCTGCTGCCAGTGTGGGAGCACTGTCCCACATTTTTTCTGCAGACAAGACTTTCAGTAGCAAAACTGTTTTGTACAGATCCCCATATTGCAATGACAGTTACACCAAGTGGTCTACAGATCGTCAAATACGGAAAGACACTTGATGAATTACACTGCTCTGCTATTGAGGACGGAATCTTGAATATTTCAGAGTGAATCAAATCTCCATGTACCGTATCGATGTAATAAACACGCAGTTCGTATCCTGCGCCATACAAAATCACCACTTCTGCATTCTGCATGTAGCTATCGAGCATCAGAGACTTGTACATATAGCGTGGCGACTGTTGTACAATGTCTGGGACGGTTCCCCTCACCCAAAGGCGTTATCGTTTCTGCCCCCTACCTGCTGGCTTGCTACACCCATCCCCAGGCTCTGAAATTACAAGAACATACGTATTATTTCCAGGGCTCTCGGGTGTCCAGCCGGATGCGGTCGTTGAAGTCCAACGATATTTCGGCGAATAACCTTTCCGCCATCATCAGGTGGTTCTGACGGAATGGTCTGTCTGCTCATTGTCAGTGTTATTTATGTCCGTCAGTCGGGCTTCGATTCCCTGTGCCGACGGTCCGATTGCGGCCGCCGATGTTCCATTTGCGAGCGCCGACGCTTCGATTGCAGCCGCCGACAATCCGTTTGCGAGCGCCGACCCAGGTCCGCGCCCACCCCGGCGTCGCGCCGGGTGGTGGAAGATGCAGAGTCCCGTGGAGTGTCCTCTGCGGCCTCGTAGAAGGGTCTTGTGTCCGCTTGTGGCGTGACTCCTCGATGGAGTTAAGTAATGGTTGCCATGCCTTGCTTAGTTGAAAACCTGTGTCTCGGTTTATGAGATTGTCCGTTACGCGAATTTCAATGGGCTCCTCGAAGATGCTGTCCCAGTAGAAACTGGTAGGGGCCAGGATCTTGGCCTCTTCGTATTTCGCGCTGTGTCCAGTTTCCAAGCAGTGTTCTGCCAGTGCCGATTTGGTGGGCTGGCCTAGGCGCATGTGGCGTTGTTGTTCTTTGCAGCGGTCTTCGACCGGATTTTTTGACCTATGTAGGATTTGCCGCAACCACATGGAATATCATATACGCCCGCTTTCTTGAGGCCATATCCATCTTTCTCTGTCCCCAGGGCCCGTATCTCGGATGGTGGTCGGAAGACCGTGTCAATTTTGTATTGTTTTAGTGGTCTCCCAATTTTTGATGTCTCGTTGCCTGCATACGGTAGAAAGGCCATGGTTGTTTCCTTATCTTTAGACTGTTCTTCATCTGGGTTTCTGCAGTGTTTCCGCCGTCTGAGGGCTGTCTGAATCTGTCGTTTGCTGTATCCGTTCTTGTGAAACACATTTTCTAGGTGAGTTCTTTGTGCAGACTTTGTTCGTCCGATATCGAGTATGCCCTATGAACCAGTGTGTTGAGAATTCCGTTGAGTTGTGCAGGATGGTGGCAACTCGAGGCATGTAGATATAAGTCCGTATGTGTAGGGTTGCGGTACACGCTATGACCTAGTGTGCCATTTGATCTCCGCTCTACAAGTACATCAAGGAAGGGTAATTTCCCTTCCCTCTCGATCTCTATGGTGAACCGTATGTTGTCGTGGACGGAATTTAGATGTTCTAGATGTTTTTAGAACATGTAGGCAACGCGACCAAGATCCTGGCCCCTACCAGTTTCTACTGGGACAGCATCTTCAAGGAGGCCATTGAAATTCGCGTAACGGACAATCTCATAAACCGAGACACAGGTTTTCAACTAAGCAAGGCATGGCAACCATTACTTAACTCCATCAAAGGAGTCATGCCACAAGCGGACACAAGACCCTTCTACGAGGCCGCAGAGGACACTCCACGGGACTCTGCATCTTCCACCACCCGGCGCGACGCCGGGGCGGGCGCGGACCTGGGTCGGCTTCCGCAAACGGATTGCCGGCGGCTGCAATCGAAGCGCCGGCGCCCGCAGACGGAACGTTGGCGACCGCAACCGGAAGTTCGGCGGCCGCAATCACGCGGCACGCGGCGGAGCGGTTCGAGAAGTCGTTGTGTGAGGAGTGTTTTCGTGCGAAAGGTGTGGTGGATCGCCGTCCGGTGGGGCTAGCTCAGGCGACTGAGCTGATCCCGTTGGCGGCCTCATTCGCCCCCACTTATGACGAACCAGCTTCCGACCACTGACTACGACCTGGTTTACTCTTCTACTGATGACTCGCGCTCTTGTGACTGAGAGTTCATTATTATGAACAAGCTCGCTCACGGGGGCTCTTACCCCGGTCGAGATGACGACGAAGCGGCCATACTGACCTTCTGCAACATCCGTAAGGCTGCTGCACTAACGAGCTCGGGGCAGGAAGAGTCGGATGTGCCACCGAGAGCCTCGCCGGTCGCACTACAAGATTTTGCGGTCCCGGTGACTGCAGCCTCGAAGGGAGTTGCGCCGCTGGACTCTACCATCTAAGAGGTCGACGTTCCCCCGGTTGCCCCATTGGTCCCAATGCCACGTGAAGAACCCGTTGCTTCGCTAGTTGACGCGCCGTCCTGCGTTGTGGGCATACCTGCGGTCTGGATGGGCGCAAAGACAGCTCCAGAGGCCACCGAGATAGAGGCTATTGACCTCCCGGACGCGAACCTTGCCGAGGCAGAGCGTCGCGACACCGACCCTGACGAAGCCCGAGCGCCCAGGAAGCGCCGGGCTGTCACTCGTGACGATTCGGACTCTCATTCCTCCGACTCCGTGAGGCCGCGGAAGAAGGCACAGAGAGCCTCCCGCGCTGCCGCTGCAGCGGTTGGGAGGACTGTAGCGGGCTCTTTCCAGAGTGCCGCCAAGGCGCGACCTTTGAAGAGGCCGCCGCGGCCCACTGCGTCGAATGCTGTCTCCCGGCAGCCTGATGAGAACGGCTTTGTGGCCCCACCTCGGAGGCACACCGCCAGGTCTGCCGTACTGCAGCCACCGCAGCCGTTGCCGACAACTAGCACGTTTGCAGGGGCAAACGTCGACGAGATGGAGGCCGGCGAGGCGCCTCTGGTGCCGCCCCGGAAGAAGCCGCCGCCCCCGCCGCCTATCGTCGTCCAATGGGACAGCGTGTGTAAGGACTTCCAACAGAAGCTCGATAGCGTGGCCACGTCACTAGTATCAAGACTGCCGTTCGTGACCTCTACAAGGTCACGGTCGCGACACACGAGGAGTACGGGGCAGCGATGGACGAAATCTGCAACGACGGCCTCCATTGCTACACCTACCCCTCCGAGCCGCTCAGCCTCCTGAAGGTGGTATTCCACCACCTTCCCCTCAAGTTTGGCGCGGACTACCTACGTGAGGAACTAGAGGATACGGGCTTCGGCGTCAGGTCCACGGGCTCGATGAAGTCTCCCCGTACACACGGCGACATGCCGCTGTACCAGGTTGTTGACAACCTGGAAAATCTGAAGGTTTTCCACGTGCAGCGGGTCGGCCGTGTCAAGGTTGAGGGCTCAGTTTTTCTTCTGCCAGTGGCTGAACCACGCCTCCAGAAACTGCTCCATGCCTTCCCGGTGCGTCAAGTGCGCGGGGCAGCACGAGAGCAAATCTTGCGGTCTTGCCCGCGAGGACAAGCCGACTTGCTGCAACTGCGGCCGACCGCATGTTGCCTGTTATAGAGACTGTTCGGCTTTCAAGAGGGTACGGAACCAGCAGCGAGACAAGGGTCCTCCTTCTCGTAAGGTGCACTCTTCCATCAGCTTCGCTGCCGCCACCAAGAGCGGGTTACCTGCCCCCTCCCAGCGCTCTGACCAACCCGTCGGAGAGAGACAGAGAGAGAGAGAGAGAGAGAGAGAGAGACAGAGCAGCCGACTGCGCCGTCCACGGCTTCGCCCGAGAGTGCGGCTACCCCCGCGGCCGCGCCTGACGCGCGGGTTGCCGGCACGCGCAGGCGTCGCCGGCGCGCGGGGTGTGGCGCCATCGCCGGTGCGCAACAGAATGCAGCCGACGCTCCGTCGCGGCAGTGCCAAGCAGCTCGCGCTGCGCCACAGTTGCGGCCGGAAACTGTCGCTCCACAACAGTCGACACTTCCAGAGCGGCCCCAGTCAGCCGCCCCTGTGGCGGACGCCGCCCCAGCGGCCACCGCCGCCTCCACTGCAGCAGACGCAGCTGAGCTCCGATCACTTCTGCGGTCGTTGAGCCAGCTGCTTGAGCAACTCCCGGAGTTCGTCACCGCGGTCACGGTGGACCTCCAGGTCGGCGTTGTTCCTCAACCCCGTCATGGATAATCACCATTTCCATGGCCTCACCGTTTGGGAATGCAAATAGCTTGTTCCCACAGAAAGGGGAATTCAGGGAGTTCTTGCGCGATGAGACAATCGATATTTGCCTCTTGTGCGAGACCTTCTTGAAGCGTGGTATTCATGCCAAAGTGGCCAACTATCGCTGCTACCACACCGACAGGTTGACCCACGGCGGAGGGGCGGCCGTTTACATTAAGGCTTCGCTGAAACACCACGAAGTGTAGCTTCCGCCCCTAGCCGCTGTGGAAACCACTTCACCCTAGCAAATAATGCAGCAATGGCATACGTAACAAACTGGACTGTACACGACAACATAACTAGTGATCATAATGTCATAACATACACACTAACTCACACTCAGAACACAATGACCAAATCACACACCAGACACTTGCTGTTGCACAAAGCAGACTGGAACAAATTAACGGAAATTATCCAACGACACGATCTAGAAAACATCAACGGATGTATCGATTATAGAGCACACACGATAACTCAGGTGATAAAACATGCACAAAACACTTCAAAACCGATAGCAAAGAACACAAATTGCTCACCAGTACCATGGACCAACGAACTTACGAGACTCAAACAAGACGCAAGCCGCAGACGAAAATTTTATCAAAGGGCGATAGCAGATAGGGACAGACGAAGCATATAGGCATGCACAAGACTTATATAGACAGACCCTAAACAACACGCGTAGACAACAATGGGAGCTATGTGTAACGACAGAAACAGAGCAAAATATATGGGGGGAACAATACAAAATACTGACAGAAGATCAAAACCCCACTAGTTCTGGGAACGCTAAGGCAGGATGACGGCACGATGACGAGGGGATGGAGGAATACAGCGGAGTTTCTGCTGTATAAACTGCTCCCTGATGACGTTATCGATACAGACACACAATATCATGCAACACTAAGAGAAACCCTACACACACCGTACAACACTGCAACTGTCACCTGTCCTTTTGTGCAAGAAGAGGTTGCGCTAGCAATCCCAGAGCTCAAAAACAAAAAAAAAAAAAAAAAACATCTGGACCAGATGGTATCCACTCGGAAACACTGAAAAAACTAGCACCGCAGATCACCCCGTTCCTAACAACGTTACTGAGCGATGCCTTACGGCTGGACAGGGTACCTACAGTATGGAAAACCTCCAAAGCAGTCATTATTAAGAAATCAGCGGACAGGGATCCTTCAGATCCATAGACTTACAGGCCAATATGCCTAATAAACACCCTAGCAAAGATTCAGGAGAAGCTACTGTGTAAGCGCCTGCAAACACACAGAGCTCTCAGGGGTATGAACCAACACCAGTTCGGCTTCAGATCTGGCAGATCAATAGATGATGCCATCAACCAGGCCCTGTACATAGTTAACACCACAAAACAGAAATACGCCATGGCAATAATGATTGACATTGCCGGAGCTTTTAATAATCTTTGGTGGCCCGCACTGTTTCAGAGGCTAAGACATCTGGAGGTACCGCAATCACTGTACAACAGTTTTCTAGACTACTGTACAGACCGAGTAGTCGAATGGCAGATGGAATTAAAAGAATTAGCAAAGGCTGTCCTCAAGGGTCGATCTGCGGCCCCGTCTTCTGGATCATAACAATCGAACCCCTCCTACAGCTTCTGGATGGGGATGACAGGTCAGACGGAATTGTCGCCTATGCAGATGACCTATCAGTTGTAGTCACTGCAAAGAACAGAGCCCAGTTAGAAAAGAAAGCCAGTGGATTACTACAAACAATTACTCAGTGGTGTCACAACAACAAACTCAGGATAGCCAAAAACAAAACAACATACACTTTACTGAAAGGATCACTCCAAAGGAATCCTTCGGTTAAAATTGGGGACACAAGCATCAAACGAGCACGCATTACGCGCTATCTTGGAGTACACATAGATGAAAAATTGGATTTCCACGAACACATAAGGCTAACAACAGACAAAGCAGAAAAAATACTCCACAAACTGGTGAGACTAAATTCAAAACAGTACAGACTACCTCTACAAGTCAGACGTACATACCACTGTGCGCTCTTCGAATCAGTACTCAGCTTTGCAGCTAGCACGTGGGCACATAGACTGAACGTGGTCACCAACAAAGCATCCGTCAGACGAGGGCAGAGAAGTGTCCTACTTAGGCTATCTGGAGCCTTCGGTACCACCTCAGCGGAAGCACTGTGTGTGGTGCTCGGAATATGCCCCATAGAGGCTGAGACGGTTCTGCGACCGTGTGGGCTGCAGATTCCTCGACTTGCGCCATAGGGTGGTGGGGTTTCGGGTTCCGCTGGATAGGTCAGGAGTCCACTACACGCAACAAGCGGCTGCACGGGTAGCAGGGGTTGTGTGGCGTGGGCTGGGCGGTTTTTTAGGTTAGATGGCCTTGGGCAAGTACAGAAAGGGCAACAGCCTCAACGGGTGCGGGGCAAAGTCAGGACATGCGGGGACCAAGCAGCAATCGGTATTGTAATTGTCAACTGTCGAAGCTGCGTTGGTAAAGTACCGGAACTTCAAGCGCTGATAGAAAGCACCGAAGCTGAAATCGTTATAGGTACAGAAAGCTGGCTTAAGCCAGAGATAAATTCTGCCGAAATTTTTACAAAGGTACAGACGGTGTTTAGAAAGGATAGATTGCATGCAACCGGTGGTGGAGTGTTCGTCGCTGTTAGTAGTAGTTTATCCTGTAGTGAAGTAGAAGTGGATAGTTCCTGTGAATTATTATGGGTGGAGGTTACACTAAACAACCGAACTAGGTTAATAGTTGGCTCCTTTTACCGACCTCCCGACTCAGCAGCATTAGTGGCAGAACAACTGAGAGAAAATTTGGAATACATTTCACATAAATTTTCTCAGCATGTTATAGTCTTTGGTGGAGATTTCAATTTACCAGATATAGACTGGGACACTCAGATGTTTAGGACGGGTGGTAGGGACAGAGCATCGAGTGACATTATACTGAGTGCACTATCCGAAAATTACCTCGAGCAATTAAACAGAGAACCGACTCGTGGAGATAACATCTTGGACCTACTGATAACAAACAGACCCGAACTTTTCGACTCTGTATGTACAGAACAGGGAATCAGTGATCATAAGGCCGTTGCAGCATCGCTGAATATGGAAGTTAATAGGAATATAAAAAAAGGGAGGAAGGTTTATCTGTTTAGCAAGAGCAATAGCAGGCAGATTTCAGACTACCTAACAGATCAAAACGAAAATTTCTGTTCCGACACTGACAATGTTGAGTGTTTATGGAAAAAGTTCAAGGCAATCGTAAAATGCGTTTTAGACAGGTACGTGCCGAGTAAAACTGTGAGGGACGGGAAAAACCCACCGTGGTACAACAACAAAGTTAGGAAACTACTGCGAAAGCAAAGAGAGCTCCACTCCAAGTTTAAACGCAGCCAAAACCTCACAGACAAACAGAAGCTAAACGATGTCAAAGTTAGCGTAAGGAGGGCTATGCGTGAAGCGTTCATTGAATTCGAAAGTAAAATTCTATGTACCGACTTGACAGAAAATCCTAGGAAGTTCTGGTCTTACGTTAAATCAGTAAGTGGCTCGAAACAGCATATCCAGACACTACGGGATGATGATGGCATTGAAACAGAGGATGACACGCGTAAAGCTGAAATACTAAACACCTTTTTCCAAAGCTGTTTCGCCGGCCGAAGTGGCCGTGCGGTTAAAGGCGCTGCAGTCTGGAACCGCAGGACCGCTACGGTCGCAGGTTCGAATCCTGCCTCGGGCATGGATGTTTGTGATGTCCTTAGGTTAGTTAGGTTTAACTAGTTCTAAGTTCTAGGGGACTAATGACCTCAGCAGTTGAGTCCCATAGTGCTCAGAGCCATTTGAACCATTTTGAACCAAAGCTGTTTCACAGAGGAAGACCGCACTGCAGTTCCTTCTCTAAATCCTCGCACAAACGAAAAAATGGCTGACATCGAAATAAGTGTCAAAGGAATAGAAAAGCAACTGGAATCACTCAATAGAGGAAAGTCAACTGGACCTGACGGGATACCAATTCGATTCTACACAGAGTACGCGAAAGAACTTGCCCACCTTCTAACAGCCGTGTACCGCAAGTCTCTAGAGGAACGGAGGGTTCCAAATGATTGGAAAAGAGCACAGATAGTCCCAGTCTTCAAGAAGGGTCGTCGAGCAGATGCGCAAAACTATAGACCTATATCTCTTACGTCGATCTCTTGTAGAATTTTAGAACATGTTTTTTGCTCGCGTATCATGTCATTACTGGAAACCCAGAATCTACTATGTAGGAATCAACATGGATTCCGGAAACAGCGATCGTGTGAGACCCAACTCGCCTTATTTGTTCATGAGACCCAGAAAATATTAGATACAGGCTCCCAGGTAGATGCTATTTTTCTTGACTTCCGGAAGGCGTTCGATGCAGTTCCGCACTGTCGCCTGATAAACAAAGTAAGAGCCTACGGAATATCAGACCAGCTGTGTGGCTGGATTGAAGAGTTTTTAGCAAACAGAACACAGCATGTTGTTATCAATGGAGAGACGTCTACAGACGTTAAAGTAACCTCTGGCGTGCCACAGGGGAGTGTTATGGGACCATTGCTTTTCACAATATATATAAATGACTTAGTAGATAGTGTCGGAAGTTCCATGCGGCTTTTCGCGGATGATGCTGTAGTATACAGAGAAGTTGCTGCATTAGAAAATTGTAGCGAAATACAGGAAGATCTGCAGCGGATAGGCACTTGGTGCAGGGAGTGGCAACTGACCCTTAACATAGACAAATGTAATGTATTGCGAATACATAGAAAGAAGGATCCTTTATTGTATGATTATATGATAGCGGAACAAACACTGGTAGAAGTTACTTCTGTAAAATATCTGGGAGTATGCGTGCGGAACGATTTGAAGTGGAATGATCATATAAAATTAATTGTTGGTAAGGCGGGTACCAGGTTGAGATTCATTGGGAGAGTGCTTAGAAAATGTAGTCCATCAACAAAGGAGGTGGCTTACAAAACACTCGTTCGACCTATACTTGAGTATTGCTCATCAGTGTGGGATCCGTACCAGGTCGGGTTGACGGAGGAGATAGAGAAGATCCAAAGAAGAGCGGCGCGTTTCGTCACCGGGTTATTTGGTAACCGTGATAGCGTTACGGAGATGTTTAATAAACTCAAGTGGCAGACTCTGCAAGAGAGGCGCTCTGCATCGCGGTGTAGCTTGCTCGCCAGGTTTCGAGAGGGTGCGTTTCTGGATGAGGTATCGAATATATTGCTTCCCCCTACTTATACCCCCCGAGGAGATCACGAATGTAAAATTAGAGAGATTAGAGCGCGCACGGAGGCTTTCAGACAGTCGTTCTTCCCGCGAACCATACGCGACTGGAACAGGAAAGGGAGGTAATGACAGTGGCACGTAAAGTGCCCTCCGCCACACACCGTTGGGTGGCTTGCGGAATATCAATGTAGATGTAGATGTAGATGTAGATATCACGATCAAATACAGAGTTGCAAGGTACTGGTTAAAGGTGGGGAGACTATATAAGGTACACACAATAACCGGTGTGCCCATAGAGACGATACGTCACCTTAAAAGTTGGCGTTTGGATACATGGCAAGGTAAGTGATAAGGGACGTAGACTGCACGACTTCCTCCCTGACATAAGGGAGCGGTTGAGAATGAGACATATCGATCCCAGCCGCGGTATGGTACATTTCTTAACCGGGCACGGACCTTATCCCACGCACTTAAACCGCGTGAGTCTGAGGCAGACACCTACATGCACATGCGGGGAAGAAGGTTCCCCAGAACACACTGTCTTTTTCTGCGGGCAATACGCGAACAATAGACATACACTACACTTAGATTACACAGATGCAGACATAGATATATACACAGCAATAAGAGAAGAAGAACAATGGGTGGCACTGACAAACTGTATTTCAAAAACAACGCATGAAGAGTATATGCGGACACGACATCACATCTATAATTTGGCAATAAATAAATAAATAAATAAGGACCCCCGCAAGGCAACGAATTACCGGCCGATCAGCTTGCTCCCGTCCCTCTCAAAAGTTTTTGAGAGGCTGTACGTGGGGCGGCTGATACGCCACGTCACGGACCAGCAGCTCATCCCTGAGGAGCAGTTCGTGTTCCAGAGCGGCCATTCGACCAGCCAGCTGCTGTTGCGCCTTGTGGAGCAGGCGATGCGGGCGATGGAGTCACGGGAGTACCTAGGGGCGGTGCTTCTCCACGTCTCCAAGGCCTTCGACTGCGTGTAGCATGACGTCACACGTGGTCCTGCTGCGCTCCTATCTCTCAGGACGAACATTCCACGTCCGAGCAGACGGAAGCATCTCCACCTATCGGCAGATTCGCGCGGGAGTGCCGCAGGGGTCGGTTCTCGGCCCCCTGCTGTACTCCCTCTACACATCCGACGCTCCGCGGGTGGCACGCGTGTTGTTAGTACTTTATGCTGACGACACGGCGTTGTTCACCCGTAGCATGAACGGGGTCAAGATGCTCGGATGTGACGCTGCGAAAAGCCAGGCCATCGTCTTCAGCAGAAAGAGGCTGCCTCCGGACCTACAGCCGGTCACGATCATGGGAGGCCCCATACCACGGTTGCGGACTGGAAATACCTCGGGGTGACGTTCGATCGGCAGCTGACGTGGCTGCCTCACGTCCGTGACGACAGGGGGCGAGCGGTGGGGTGCCTTCGTGCGCTGTACCCACTGCTCAACCCTTCCTCCACACTCCCTCCACTCCCTCCACGCCACGGCCTCACTCTGTACCTGGCCCTGGTTCGGCCGATACTAGAGTACAAAAAAAAAATGGTTCAAATGGCTCTGAGCACTATGGGACTCAACTGCTGAGGTCATTAGTCCCCTACAACATAGAACTAGTTAAACCTAACTAAACTAAGGACATCACAAACATCCATGCCCGAGGCAGGATTCGAACCTGCGACCGTAGCGGTCTTGCGGTTCCAGACTGCAGCGCCTTTAACCGCACGGCCACTTCGGCAGGCACTAGAGTACCCTGCCGTGGTGTGGGGAAACGCTGGCGACACGCACATCGCGACACTCCAGCGCCTTGCCCTTCACAAGCCGCCTAGTTACCCAACAAGGCTGCTTCACGAGGAAGCAGGCGTCCCGCTACTGTGGGGACGCTTACGGCAAGTCGCCAGTGTTCTACGACACTGCAGAACACTCTGGCAGTCGCCTGATTCGTGGGCTGGGCCGCCAGGTCCACCACAGGCCGACGACACGTTGGCCAGACCTCCTGCGGGAGTAGCCAAACTCCCGCGGTGTCGATGACGCCACTTAAAGCGTCACCATAGTCAGAGACTCTCCCTGAGGGCAGCTCCAACAGAGAGGCAACTCAGTTCAACCCTGAAGTCTAATCAGGAACAGCAGCTACGCTGCTTACACTGCCCTCGCACCTGGCAGATGATGCCAGTGTTTTACAGCAGCAGCGGCGGCGGCGGCCGCAATCGGACCGTCGGTGCAGGGAATCGAAGCCCGACTGACGGACATAAATAACACTGACAATGAGCAGACGGACCATTCCATCAGAACCACCTGATGATGGCGGAAAGGTTATTCGGCGAAATATCGTTGGACTTCAACGATCGCATCCGGCTGGACACCGGAGAGCCCTGGAAACGACACATAGCCGGGAAAGCTTCTGATCACATAACATATGTATCTTCACATGGTTTACCAGAATATCATACCATTTTCACGATAATTTTCGATATCGAGCACGTATCAATATGCTACCGATTGCCTGTACAGTATAACTTCGAATATGTAGACTGGAAATTATTTCTCTAGACACCTGGAACTTTAGCGAGGTACAGCGTGCTGTAAACCACTGAGTAACTAGAAACTTATTCCGTCTGCGAAGATCTTTACATAAAAACCGAAAAAATAGAGGAAACTGATATTTCCACTTACGAATACCAACGTCGGTGATACGAAAAATTCCAAATCACCCTTATAAGTTACAAAGTCAACTAAGGTGTATCTCATGTCTAGAGAACCAGCAAACGTTTCTTCCACCTGTGTTTCACCTGCTAGATGCACACACCACAATCGATGTTCTCTCAACCAAATAGAATCGGGAAATGTGCAGAAGCAGACAACTGGATAATTTACATCGGAGAAAATAATGGACCAGCGCAAACTCACATCCATATTGAATCTTCTCAGATTTCCTCGCGATCACGAAGGCTGTCCAACACATACTGAGTATTAGTACGCTGTTCAGCCGTCTAGAGGACGACACGGTTTGGTCAGGTACATTCCTGCACCCCGACAGGCTTTTTCAGTCGGGCAGCTCTCGCCATTAGCCGGAAACGTGAATCATTCCCGCCACAAGGCACCGCTGCCATGCGCGATGCACCCCCAGACAGAAACTGGCCACATACATATTGTTATATCCACAGATTAACACCCATGTGCGAACAAAAAATTTTATTATGTGGAGCAAGGCCACTGCTTAATTTTACAAAAAGATAAACTTTCTTCGAAAACAAAAGGCTTCTTCTCCTACCAAAATTTTATAACAAGACAAAGAATATGCCACCTTATTGAACTGAAATGTTAGCAACTGAACTGAATTGACGTTCCTTTGTCGGGTTTTCTCCGACGCTTTCCGGCGGATGCCGAGGATGTAGACGGGCGCAGAGTCCGGGGTCGATGGCCAGCATAGCGAAGACGTGGCACCTGGACGTTCCGGATGCGTCGAAGTCTCTTCTGGGCGGCAGTCCGCGCGGGTCGAAAGATGCCTCCTTCCCTTTCTTCCGGCTATTTAACACGGCGGCTCCGGTCTTCCTCCGCTGATTTCGGAGTGATGATTGGCGGCCGTTGGCGATCCCTGACTGGTGGATGGTGATATCATAGTGTGACCATCCGCGCCGGAAAAAGGCTCTTGCGCGTTCCTAGTTCGCGGCTGATTGAATGTTTGGCGGGAACGCCTCTAGCGCCGGCACTAAGTTGCAGGCGCCGCTTAACTCTGCCGCAGTAGCCGACCGTTGCGTTTGTGTGGCTGTGCGCGGGCACATATTTCATCGCTTTACATACAATCGCGGTCTCATCTGGACGAAATTCGACAATGGGCAAAGTATCATTAATACATCCTGCTGAAGGCTTTGGTTCTGGAAATAGAAATATCTGTGACATTTTATGACTCGATATACTTCTCCTAGTAAAAAAAAAATCTTCCATTCCATTTGCTATCGCAGTATCCCACCTCAAATCCATACCTTCCTTACGATTGGGCATAGTCATTTTCCTTGCACGTGTCAGAATACACACACACATACTTCATAAGCCTAATGCTGAAGGCGAACCTACGATCCATCTCCTACTACTAAGTATAATACTTCGCCAATAACTGATTGCTGGCGATACGAAACAACACTGGACATGTCTCATAAGTTTATCTTGCGAGTGATACCACAGCGTCTTAGAAAGAGAAACGTAACCATTCTGTAAGCTGCCAGATGTTAAAAACACGATCGTAGTGACTATGTTACTGTCACAAGCGGTTTTGGTACTACATTTGCTCACAAGTATCGCTAACGATATCCGTGTCAAAAACCACACAAACCTCATAAATCCAGGTATGGCGTTACCTCCTAATGAAGTACTTTTGCAGGCAAATAGTGCGATACTGAATATAGACGTGTAGACAGTGATCGACAGAGTGTATATTATCAGACCAACAGTGCATTTACACATTGCCAATGGGTTTAAGCTTGTAATAAAATAACCGAGTTTAGAAAGTGATTCAGCTAAGGAACTTGGTACGAAGCTTGTATTTGAAACTCCCTCACGCCGCCACTAGATGTTCCTCCAGTATTTGTAATTCATTCCGTCTCAGTGCTATGTCAGAGGTTCTGCGATATATCTACTGGGTTATAGACGATGGTTGATTGAGAATGATCACAAACAGTAGATGCTGTGCTGATTGAGGTACACTACCTTTTCAGATCACTAGTGTTATGCTCTCTAGTAGAAATGCTGTCTACAATTTGGAATCAAGTCTTTCCATTCAAACACATACCTTCATTGGATCCTATAGAGTAGTCTTTTAATGATTACACCCACTAGTGAATCATATTTCTGGCACTGTCATATCTCTAAACAAGTCACCTTTTTCGAAACTATCTGCTACAGTAAAAGTTTAGCTAGCCGCTATCCATCTTGAAACTGCCGCTTCAGAGTGTGTGCTGCCACGCTGCAGCTTTGTTCATATGATCGTTCCAATTTAAGTTGGAACTGAGCAGAATTCGTATAGAGCTATATCTGACACCTTCTGCAGCCCGTGTAGAATCAGAGTGACCTGAGTTAGTTCGACAGCACCGTGTTTTGACCATTTGGTGGAAATGGAACATGTTCTTGTAGCACCGCCACAGTATATGATGTGTAAGGTCAGCGCCAAACGAAGCCGTCTCCTGCAACATGAGGTAGTATAAAAGACAGTACGGGAACTGGGAGAAGGGTGAGGATTGTTTGCTACTGCATTGTGGTGTGTCTCCAAACTACATACAGGTACTGCAGTTCAAAGCAGATCAGCGTCCCTTGGGGTCCATTCACGCCTATCACTCCAACATTCTGTTATTGTTATTCTGTACCACCAACAGAGAAAAATTAGGAACTATAAAAGCTCTGCTAACTTCAACCAATAGAGAACTCGACAAGATTTTTTTTTCTTTTCTTTTTTTTGCGCATGTGGCGATCCTGTTAAATATACAGGTATTGATCCATAGAAGCAAGAGGCCATTGATCGAAGTCTCTTGCACAGAACAGTTTAAAGTGTCATCGTCCATACCATAGGAGAACGACCGTATCCCACAGGCTATACTGTCAATCGCAAGAGAAGCCCCATATGTCGTTGTTTGAAACTTTTTTCTGCTGTAACGCGCTTTGCACACTGTCATACGTTTAATTTTTACTGCCACGAGTTCGAGGCTTGTGTCAGGTTCTAAACACAGTCACAACATAGGGAATATGGAAGAGAGTTTGCGATGTTGTGGAGCCTTTTCAAACTGATGTTCGAAGGTGATGACAACCACTACATTTAAACTCATCTGTCACAGTGATGGGATAGCTGGTGATTCTGTGTTCCATTTCGATTGATTCCTCATACTGCAGTAATGTACGTGATCACTGTTTTGGTGCCAGCCGCCCCCAGAAGGTATTGTCCCTGAACCAAGACTCTTTCTCCATCTCAAGCTAGCGATGTTAGTCAACCATTACGTGGCAGTTAACAGCATACCAGAGGATAGATGGGATGGAGAAGATACCATCAACGTCCTGTAATAATAAGCATCACACCCAGTAGTACAAACAATTTCAGCAATTTTACTGTAATTTCAACACCGACCAATGATGTGACAGCATGCTTCCCAGTTTCAGTATCATCGCTAAACCGCCCCCTCCTCTGCTTTGCGAGGACCATTGTGAATGTAGATAGTTGGCTGTGCAGTACGTCCATTCATTGTTAATTCTCGAACATATGCATCATCAAAGTATACCGTACAGTGGTCTACATATTTCTAGCAATTCGAGCATTGTGGTTAATTTGCGATCTACTTCTAAACGGATGTGAATCACAGGGCATTCTTAGGATAAAGTATAAGTCTGAAAGATACCCTCGGACTATCTTTGACCAACCCGCCCTGCAGCACTGTTATTGATTTAATCTGCAGCTGACCGAGAGTAGACCGCTATATTCCACGTCTCGTGAATGAATGGAGATTGCCGAGTCTGCACCCATCCAAGTGCACGAGATATCTCCAGATGCACCCATATAGAGGAGGTTAGCACCCCTTACCGGTATACATATAGTAGCAGAACTGAAATTATTGAGATGTAATAGCGGACGGTTAAAAAGTAACAGGTGGCTTTTATACATGATGGAGCTCTAGATGGATGGAGTTCGAAGCATTTTACGTAAATCAACTAAGCTATCAAGTCAAAAGTGTTGTTCTGTTGCCTGGGATCAGTAGCAGGAGGGTATTAGTAAGAGAGAACACGAACACACACACTTATAAGGCTACATGGGTCTCCACTTAAAACAGGCTATAATGTTAGATCGCTTCAGCTTCCGACCTACGTTAGTCATGTGGAATGCAGCACTGTTAATATTGTAATGTAAGAAATACATTTCCAATGCATGACATACATCTTTCTTGCAGATTTTCCCTACGATATACTATAGAAAAAAATGTAAAATGAAAAATCTACTTCCTTATAATATCCATTCTGAGTGATACGCGCACAAGATACGCTGCTGGCCATTAAAATTGCTACATCATGAAGAAATGGACAAATATATTATACTAGAAGTGACATGTGATTACATTTTCACACAATTTGGGTGCATATATCCTGAAAAATCAGTACCCAGAACAACCACCTCTGGCCGCAATAACGGCCTTGATACGCCTGGGCATTGAGTCAGAGCTTGGATGGCGTGTACAGGTACAGCTGCCCATGCAGCTTCAACACGATACCACAGTTCATCAAGAATAGTGACTGGTGTATTGTGACGAGCCAGTTGCCCGGCCACCATTGACCAGACGTTTTCAGTTGGTGAGAGATATGGAGAATGTGCTGGCCAAGGCAGCAGTCGAACATTTTCTGTATCCAGAAAGGCCCGTACAGTACCTGCAGCATGCGGTCGTGCATTATCCTGCTGAAATGTAGGGTTTCGCAGGGATCGAATGAAGGGTAGAGCCACGGGTCGTAACACATCTTAAATGTAACGTCCACTGTTCAAAGTCCCGTCAATGCGAACAAGAGGTGACCGAGACGTGTAACCAATGGCACCTCATACCATCACCCCAGTGTGGCGATGACGAATACACGCTTCCAATGTGCTTTCACCGCAATGTCACCAAACACGGATGCGACCATCATGATGCTGTAAACAGAACCTGGATTCATTAGAAAAAAATTACATTTTGCCATTCATGTACCAAGGTTCGTCGTTGAGTACACCATCGCAGGCGCTCCTGTGTGTGATGCAGCGTCAAGGGTAACCGCAGCCATGGTCTCCGAGCTGATAGTCCATGCTGCTGCAAATGTCGTCGAACTGTTCATGCAGATGGTTGTTGTCTTGGAAACGTCCCCGTCTGTTGACTCAGGGATCGAGTCGTGGCTGCACGATCCATTACAAAAAATGGTTCAAATTGCTCTGAGCACTATGGGACTTAACATCTTAGGTCATCAGTCCCCTAGAACTTAGAACTACTTAAACCTTACTAACCTAAGGACATCACACACATCCATGCCCGAGGCAGGATTCGAACCTGCGACCGTAGCAGTCCCGCGGTTCCGGACTGCAGCGCCTAGAATCGCACGGCCACCGCGGCCGGCGATGCGTTACAGCCATGCGGATAAGATGCCTGTCGACTACTAGTGATACGAGGTCGTTGGAATCCAGCACGGCGTTCCGTATTACCCTCTTGAACCCACCGATTCCATATTCTGCTAACAGTCGTTGGATCTCGACCAACGCGAGCAGCAATGTCGCGATACGATAAACCGTAATCGCGATAGGCTACAATCCGACCTTTATCAAAGTCGGAAACGTGATGGTACGCATTTCTCCTCCTTACACGAGGGATCACAACAACATTTCACCAGGCAACACCGGTCAACTGTTATTTGTGAATGAGAAATCGGTTGGAAACTTTCCTCATGTCAGCACGTTGTGGGTGTCGCCACCGGGCCAACCTTGTGTGAATGTTCTGAAAAGCTAATCATTTGCATATCACAGCATCTTCTTCCTGTCGGTTAAGTTTCGAGTCTGTAGCATGTCATTTTCGTGGTACAGCAATTTTAATGGCCAGTAGTATTGCGTCCGCTGTTCACATCCGATCACGGTTCAGAAATTATACTATGCCCGATTACTTTTACACAGATAAAAGCATGGCAGCAGCGTCTGACATGTCAAATTACACGCCATGTCGCCACTAACTCTGAAAACAGCATATCTGTCAAGCAGGTGTATACATGGGGATTGCAGTGCCTCACACTCATTGCTAACTTAGAATCATCTTAGTTATGAAACTGAAGTCTCGATTTTATACCAAAGATGAGAGAGGGGAAATGGAGTACATCGCATAAATCCTCGTTCTTTTAGAGGAATGTGTCGAAACAGGATGGCCACGTTTTATCACACATGAAACGGAAGTCTTCTGATGACCGAGAGGTTTGCTGTTAACGATGACAAGTAGACAGTGCTCTAAGTCGCACACAGAACACGTGATTGTACACGAGTGGAACGCAGGCAATGCACACGACTGATGCATCCTGACAGAACAGTGGGAAAAAGTGGTCAAATGACCCGCAGCAGCATCATCAGTCTGCCATTAAATCGTACCTCGTTACAGCTCCATCTCAACCAATCACTCCATCCACTCTCTGTTATCTCTTAACGCAGATGGTTCTCTGTTTTCCTAGAAAGCGTCAAATACGGTAGTCAACTCACGTGTATGACTGTTACCTCAATAGACGTACAGTAGGATGCTGTCTCGATGGAAAAAAATGACCGTTTCCCTGTCAACGGTTTCTCGGATTCCTCTTGCAGTCGCATACTTGCCAATCCGAAGACACGCAAGTACTTCCTCAATTTCCCCACATTTTGATGTATTTTCCCATAATTTTTCGACATTTTTCGTAATTCTATCGATTTTATGTCACTTCTACCCATGCGATTATGACATCACGTCTCTTTCCGTGTTCTGAAATTGCTTGTAAATGTAGCACAGCTGTCAACACCCAGCGCAAATGCACTATTTTTTTGTTCGGGCAGCATCGATTGCATCCAGTCGCCCCCACCAACATATTCTACGTTTGCAGTGCATTTACTCTGTTTTCTGTATGTCTGTGTATGTGCGTGTGTTGCGGACGGCTCTGCTCGGAGGTAAGTGTATTCGAATAAAGGCAAATTATTACTGCATGTATCGTGGATGCTTCCGTAAGCAAGGAAGCCAAAGTTTTTGGCGATGCAAGAGGCACCTTATCGAAGATTTAAGTCGCATACAGGGAAAGTGGGAAAACATCATCCACTAAGTGATAACGCGGAGAAAAGTGTTTGTTGGATGATCATGACGGATGGTCATTCGAGAGGATTGTGACGAAAAATAAGACTATGACCACTGCCAAAGTCACCGCACAGTTGACTGTCGCACAAGCGAACGATATCAGCACAAAAACAACACGAAAGGAGTTCCATATGCTGTGAATTGTAAGGCGAGCTGGAAACCCAAATCAATGATGTAAATGCCCCTAATGAGAAACCATAGTGTTGAAACAGTAGATCCTAGGCTATGGAACAGTGGAAGAATGTCATTTGGTTGAATGAGACTTGCTTCACACTGTTTCCAACTAGTGGCTATTTTTACGTTCCAAGAGCGAAACATGGTTCTGGTTCGGCGACTATTTGTGGAGTCATGTTGTCATATTACAAGGGCCCGATGGGTACTCTGCAAGGTCGCATTACTACCAAGGATTATGTGACCAATTGGGCTGATTAGGTCCATCCTATTGTTCAATGTTTGCTCTTCATTGGAGATTTGTTGTGCAGCAGCTGTCATCTTACGAAAGCTGACAGGGGCAGAAAAGATTAGTGAACAAGTAACACAGCAAATAGAAGTTCTACTCAACTTGTATTTCCCCAAGCGAATCAAGACTCATTAAAAATACTACAGCAATAAATAGCATCAAACCATCGTAACAGCAGCGACGATGAAGTCGAAGCATCCCATAATGAAGTGGCTCCAAACGGGTGTGAGGCTGACCTGCTGCTGCCGGCCATGATATATCCTGGTGGTAGAGGGCATTCATGCTACGGAGCCACTGGAGTCATGACTTAGTGTGCGAACACCATTTGGTCTGCCATATCCTGTGCTACTACTATCAGTGTCTAACAGAAACATGCCATTGCATTACCAACTGTGGAACGCCAGTGGGGTGGTATAGATATGTTATACCACAGGATGCTATGTTCCAAGATGATATGGCCCCTGTCGACAAAGATCGCATTGCCCGGACTGGTTTTGTGTGCAAGATGATGAATTGTCGCATGTCTCTTGCCCACCATAGTCGCTAGATACCACTATTATTGGGACTTTGTGGTCTACTTTGGAGAAATAGTGCATGATCGTTACCCATCTGCATCATTGGCATCTGAACGTTTCAGAAATAATGGTATACGTTTCGCTTGGAAACCACATAGGACCTGTCCTCATACGTTTTGTTACGACTGGATGCAATCGTGATTTAGTTAGTTAATTTTATGTAAGATGGGTCATTTTGGAAGATAAATCTTCTTGAAGTGGAACAAGTCATTTTACATTCATATTGCAAATGAATTTGTACATCTGTTTGTACTCTGAACATCGCCATTATTATTATTATTCCCCGAAATGAAAACAAGATATACAGACTGAGTTAGCAATTCCTACCCATCAACTTTTACACATTACAGACATAGAAATTGTTATACAGGCCAGAAGGAGTTGTCAAGGAGTAACTTTTTCAATTTATTTTCAATTTTTACCTTGCTGTCTGTTAGACATTTTATATCACTGGTTAAATAGTCAAAAATTTTTGTTGCAGCGTTGTGCACCCCTTTCTGTGCTAAAGACAACCTCAGTGTTGAGTAATGAATGTCATTTATTGTAATTATGTACACCATTGTTCGTTTTGAATTTTAATGGATTACTGACAACCAACTTCATGAGGGAATAGGTATACTGCGAAACAGTAGTCAGAGTGCCCAACTCCTTAAATAGATGTCTAAAAGATGATCAAGGTCAGCACCACATATTTTATTCTTACAGCAAGGTTTTGGGCAGTGAAGACCTTATTTCTTAAAGAAGAGTTACCCCAAAACATTATTCCTTACGACATTACTAAATGAAAATAAGCAAAATATGTCAACTTACTGATGCTCCTCTCCCCAAAATTTGCTATGATTCTAAGTGCAAATGTGGCTGACCTGTTTTAGGAGTTCCATTATGTGTTTTACCTCCTTTAAATTCTCATCAATATGGGCACCTAAGAAGTTTTAAGATTTCACCCTATGTATTATTTCATCACCATGTGTTACACTCATCACTGGTGCAGTATCTCTAGAGGTGCAGAATTGAATATGATGTGTCTTTGTGAAATTCAGGGTGCGACCATTCACAGAAAACCAATGATACTTTTGAGAACCTTGATCACAATTTCTTCCATTATTGTATTTATACTTGGAGTGATTACAATATTGGTGTCATCTGTAAGAAGAACTAATTCTGCTTGTTCTACATTAGATGGTAGATCATTTACATAATTATGTGAGAAACAGTAGTGGACCAAAGATTGAGCCTTGGGGAACCCCATATGTTATTTCTCCCCAGTCGGAATTATGGCCCTGGATTCTGTTGGTTGAATTACTACTAAGTACAACTTTCTGCATTCTTTTGGTTAGATATGACATGATCCATTGGTTGGCTGTACCATCAATCCCATGATTCACACAATCAAATGCCTTAAATGGGTCACAGAAAATATCTGCCCATGCTATTTTGTTATTAAATGCTTGAATATCTGGTGTGTGAACATGTAGATGGCATTCGCAGTAGAAAAAAACCAAGGTGTGAGCTGGTGAGGATGTTATGGTTGCCAATGTGAGATATTATTCTAGAATACGTCACCTCCTCAAAAAGTTTGTAAAATGATGTCAGCAGCGAATAGGTCGGTAATTACTGACGTCTCTGTTATCACCTTTCGTAAAAAGGGATTTAACAACAGCATATTTTAGTCTCTCTGGAAAAATGCCTTGAGTTATTGATGCATTACATGTTTTGGACAGTACCAGACTTACCATGTGGGAACAAATCTTCAGTACCCTTTTGGAAATACCATGAAAACCAGAAGAGCTTTTGTTCTTGAGAAAATGTATGGCCCTCTTATTTTCAGAAACAGAAATTGGTGGTACATTTATATGACGTAATTTTATGAGAGCTACTTCTTCAACATATGTCTGTGATCTT
The DNA here is from genome assembly GCF_021461395.2 of Schistocerca americana. Classification (NCBI taxonomy): domain Eukaryota; kingdom Metazoa; phylum Arthropoda; class Insecta; order Orthoptera; family Acrididae; genus Schistocerca; species Schistocerca americana. Next base: position 1,059,759,179 of record NC_060120.1, on the reverse strand, counting down.
TCTCTTGAACTGTTTGTGCCTACGCTTTCCACTATGTTTAAGAAATGATTATTAAATACTTTTTCTACATGTGAGATGTCTTTTATAACCCTTCCATTCAATTCAATAGTAATATTATCGTTTTCTGTGGTTGGCTGTCCTGTCTCTCGCTTTACTATATTCATATTGCCTTAACTCAGTTGTCAGAGGTACTGATTTCTGACCTTATGTGCATGTTTCTTGATTTTTTAACAAGCTTCCCCAGTAATTTTGAGTAGTTTTTGTAGTGCATAGCTACAGAAAGTCTCTACTTGTTCTTGCCAGATAGGTTTCTCTTTTCCTTCCACAAGATATTTTAATCCCCTTAGTGACCCATGGCGTTTTACATGGCTATTTAATATCGCTTCCGTTTAGCTTGTGCGGAACTCCAACTGTTTCCCTACAACGTAACGGACGTGGTCATGTGTCGTGTTTTTGGTGTTTCCATATTTTTGTCCAGCTGTTGTGGGTATCTCCTTACTACATTGATATTACGTATGTGTGTTTGTATAAGGATGATAACATATCTGCAATTTTTTGTTCATATATGATGCCACACCGACACACTGCAGACAACTGGAAGACATTTCACCACTTAACGAGGGCTAATTTGCGTACTGGGATTTCAAGGAGTCATAAATCAGTTCCCTGTGAATATGTACTCTTCCTTGTCACCTGCTAGACAGGAATCACAAGTTTCCGCAACAAAGCATTGTCTCAGAAAAGTACTGCATGGATCCCGCATCTTCACGCTAAAAGATGAGCTCTCACACCGAACTACCTTTTTTTCTGTGTTCAGGTGGAGGTCCGGTACTCGGCTGAGTCTCTGCTCGACCTTTCCTTTTTGCAGTTTGTGCAGCTGCTGTAACTCTAAACGAGACGCTGGAGACATCCTGGCTCGGCGAGATACTCTACGCAAATTCCCCAAGGAGGAGGGAGGAGGGGCTGCGATATTTCCCTCAGAGATCCCAGGAGAGACGTCGGCAGTGCGGCAGCAAATTTCTGGAATATTCCCACAGAAAAAAAATTGCTGTGTGTTACATATTCTGGAGAGAGTTACTCTACCGAAAACAGCTGTGAAATATACACCAATTCAACTGTGGCTCAGTCACGCATAAAAGATATGGGAGTGCTGTAACGACAATCGATGGCTACATTATAGTTACCTTCTCCACTCTGGATCCAAGGATAGAGCAGTTCAGTCGGGCTTTCTAGTAGTTCTCCTTCCCAGTCCAGTATTTCCTCATCCTCCTCCAAAGGGGCGAGATAACACTGCCTTTCAATTTCCTCAGCAGAAGCCATCTCGTGCACCCAATCAGGTATTTCACCCTTGTCTTGAAGCGCTCACTGACGCTGCCTACAACAATATAAATAACATATTGACCTTAATTATTTCTTGGAAATGTTAGATACATACTCACAGAAAATTTTACCGAAAATCGTGTTCTTTAGCTCACTGAAGTACAATCAGAAAATTGTATTCTTTAGCTCACTGAAATTTAATGAAATATGGAACATGCAAACAAAGACTCTCTTACACACACACACACATACACACACACACACACACACACACACACACACACACACACACTGAATTTTAAAATCGTACTCGGCTAGTGACAAGACTGAACTGGTGGTTCCTGGCTCTTTGCCTCGACACGTACTCCTACGTCTCCTCGTCCACAGAAACGCGCAACAAAGCAAACAATATGTCTCAGACAGTCCTCATCATTAGAACCACACGACATTATGTGAAAAGAAATATTTACTCTAACATCTACACGTTATGAAAGAAAATAAATAAATACACTTACTTTCATGCTTATCTAGATGGAATGTTATTGCTGGAGGCATCTGCTGCAGCGCTCTTTGTGCCTACAGTTAGTGGTCTGGCTGAGCCAGCACTCGAAGATGCCGCAACGACAAGAAACAAAGAAAAAGGACTGTAATAACCGTTACGGAATAAAAATTCGTCACGCGTTAAAATTACAACAGCAAACAGCTCAAAAGCTTGCTAGTATGGAGGTATACCTGTACTGACTACGACCTAAACAGTTGCCATGAGGGATTTTAAAATTTCGGAGCACCCAGGTACATTGAGTAAATAGAACAATTAACTTACATGGTAGGCTGTCCTGGGGAAGGCGTTTGCTGCTGCTACCGCCAATGATGGTGTCGCTGGAAACTTCATTTTGTTTCCTGAAAAAAAAAAAAAAATTGACTCGAACATACAAGCAACTACCCAGGCGAACTGACGATGGGAGAAAGAGAGCAACTGCACCACTACAAGGATTTATATAACCTCTACCCTCTCCATCCCCTTCATGAAGGCAGCCAGCAGGAGTCCAGCATTCCTCCCCATCTGCTCATAAATGTTGGTCTGAGGACAAGTTGGTGCTGGTCTACCGGCCACAGATTCATGCACTTTTATGTGCAGGTTCTGGACTCGCTTTGGAAATATCTACTTGTTCCACTGATCCGTTCCTTGTGCTGGATGCTCTAGTCCATGTGGCTGGAGAGCCCGCTTCCAGTCGCCAGTTCACTCTGTGACAACCTGCGTCCACTGACGGACATGTCACTTCGCAGGTCCCCTGCTATGACAGTCTTCAGTAGCAAACTACTGTGCTATTGCTTTTAGCCAATACCTCTACATGATGTATGATCATCTTGAGAGTTTAGACGTGGTGTATTTGAGCCCATTTATTTTTGTTTCAATTTACTGTATAAACAATATACCCGCACGATCTATTTTCGAGTGTATTTGCGTTCATTTATTTTTACGCGATGCATTTCTATTCCACTTGCACCTGGAAGGACTGCTATGCTCGCGAGTGGCGGCAGTAAGTGGGTGCCAGAGCTGAATACTTGAGAGGCCACCACAGATTCCAATACGTCTTGCCGTGGCTCGGTGCACCGCAACTTCCAGCAAAGATTGAAACGGAACTTGTTGTCCCGCTCCATATTTTTTCAAGTAAATTCCGGTACAGGAGAACTATACCCAGAGTGTTTTGACTCTGCGGAACTGAATTTCGTGTATAACAAACAGAAGAGAATGGACCAGGCGGTGTTTATTTGTTTAATGTACGCCACGTTTCCTGGTATCCTCTCCCGTATGCGACCTCGGATTGTATAAAGGAGATAGTATGAGATGTAGCAGAAAGCTCTGGTCAGAGGTCGTGGCATTGCATGTGTAGAGTCGTTGTGTGGTAGGATAGTACCAACCCCCTAAACGTGAACAAGTTTAGCAAAGATGGCGGGTGAGTCAGGTCAGAGAGATCGCAAAGGCCCGAGGATTGACTCTGTTATGTTGGCGAACCATCCCCTCCATCACCTTTTGAACGACGAACGGCTAGGTGAGGTGTCCAGTCGACTACTTGTTCCTGGGTCGCGGCGCTGGGCAGACATGGAGACGCAGCTCTCGTTTTGGTAATGTTAACAAAGGTATTAGACTGTTTAAAATTTGTATGGTAATGAACTCCAGATGTTGAAGTCACGTGCGAAATTACCACTAAAACCCATAAGGGAATTTCTTTTCATAATTTATTCGAATTTCAGTAGAACTCTGCGTTTGTGCCTTGGTCAGGCCACGCACCATGGGACTTAAAGTCATGGTCATATTATTGCTCTGTGCTTAACGGAAATTCACTCATTCAATGTATTTTAATCTATTCTTTTATTTACAGTAATATTATCGGGAATTTTTATTTATTTTCCATATGTTTTCTTTGTGATCGCTGAATATATTTCTTTGTGAACTTCCTTTCACGCCACGTGGTCGGTTGGAGCAACCACTACATTGATAAATTGTAGTTTCGGTCTGAAAATGTATTGTACACGATGAATAATCATACTATACTGGGAAAGTGTAAAATAGGGAAGGAATAATCTTGTGCGTCTGTATTTTTTTTTTTTTTTTTTTTTTTTGGCATGTTGAATAGCATTGAAGTATTGATGTTTCTTGTGCTCCCCCATAATTACTTGATTTGTTGATGATGTTTTGCGTTAAGTAAAATTCATGGTTTAAACTCGTGCCACTAGGAGAAGTATCAGATTTTAATGCCCATTGATTTGATAAAGACTTCGACCCTGACCTGGTTTGTTAGTAGTGTCTTTTCTGAGCTTTTTCTGAGTCACCGATAGCGATTGAATATAATAAGCATGGGTTTAGGTATAATTGTGTGTCTGTTTGAAATTACATTGAAGCCAGGTCTGCGCTCCCCTGTCCCATTCCATAAATACGTGGCGAAACCGAATCATGTTAACTGGAGAGACCAGTTGTGACGATGTATATTACAGTAGAATCACGAGTTGTTGTTGAAATACCACTGGTACTGAATAAATATCAATTAATCTTTACCCTCGACTGATTATTTGCTCCCTCCATCATAAAAAAATAGGCGAAAGTCAGTCGAATTCTGGATCATGAAAGTAAATAAAAGCTATATACTGCCTATTAAGCCCTGTATAGGTGCCTTCTGTAGTGGTTAAAAAAAAATATTGTGTTATCTGTTGTGTTCAAATTTTTACCGGTTGAGTAAAACCTTCCGCTAGAAATTATTGATACCCAGCAATAACTTTCAGGGGTCAGTAATTTCATAGACTAAACAAATTTAAGGAACCATTTACTATAGACAGTAGCTTGCAGGAGTGGTACAACATGACAAAGTAACAGTAATCTTCCTACTTTGGTAGAGTTTTACCACCACCAGTACTGGAAGGTTACGTTGCACGTGGCGACCCCACCAGGATTTCGAGTCACAGGTCCTTCTGATCAGTATATAGGAAGTACTAATTATATCAAAATTTCTGTGTACTAATGATTATTTTTCCTTGTACAGCTTAGCACAATTCTGCTTGTGTTGAATACGGTGCTTTCGTCATTTGTGTTCTATTCTGTCGTTTTGTGTGTTGTGTTCAATTGCGAAATTGATGGGATTTTTTTTTTTTTGGAACTTGAACTTAGGTAATTACAATTTTTCACTTGTGTTTTGCTCTTGCATACTGCGTAAGGGCTAGGAAACAGTGTCTATAACGGTACAGATAAGTAATGAGGCCAATGATTACCAGGTCGCACACTAAAAGTATAGTAGATATGGACGCACTGAGTGTTGGAAACGGCAGTGTGGAGAGCGGGTCAGCATTGCTGGGTGCAACTGAGTCCAGAAGCGTGGCAGTGAACCCACAAGGTCATCTGACCATGGGTGGCGAACAAATAGGTAGACCCGGCGCGACCCTAACGGAACATGAGGTAAGACGCGTAGGGACGAACTTGGAGACCGCCAGCAATGACGAGGGGGCGAGAAACGAAGCTGCGGAAGAACCGCTTCCAACAGTCTTGGCGAGCGCGGGAAGCATGCACATGGAGAACCCGCTTCCAGCAAGCATTCTTCAGTTCATGAAGCAGCAAGCCAAGGCGCAGAAAAGGGAAAATAAAGCATTAAACGATAACAGGCATCTAAAATGTCCATTCTCATCTGTGAGGCACTTTAAGCAACACTACAAGGTCTTTTGATTTCTGAATAACGATTGAAGAAGAAAATACGTCTCTATAAGTCTTTACAATATTGGAGACGTCCTACAATAACTAGCCTATTTCTTATTTTAAAAGGTATTCGATTGCCCATAAATGAGCAAATTATGGAAGAAAGTAGGACAAGAATCTTGGGTTGTGAGAATCCGTATGCAATTCACTACATCACCACCACCATCTACATCTCCATGTTCTACTATTTGTATGCTCACATCTCGGATTGTCTGGGTCTAAGTTACATACTTATCATTATTCAAAACTTTTACAAATCACAATACGGTCTTACTATCACCCTTTACTCTAATCTACTTCCTAAAGAGGTTGAATGTTTCAGTACTGTTCTTATATTACACACAACAATCAAAACAGGTGACGTATCTGCTCATCTGCTCATCCACTAGGGTATGACCAGAATAACGCACCATCGAAAGACAAGTAGACAATGACACAGTACAAGAAATATATATATATATATATATATATATATATATATATATATATATATATATATATAGTCAAAACTAATTGGGACAATACCACCTGGAGTTGTTACCACTTGGATCATCCTCTTACATGATCCAAATCGGACATTTTGCTCTTCGTTCCCTTCAAATGGTTCAAATGGCTCTGAGCACTAAGGGACTTAACATCTGAGGTCATCAGTTCCCTAGAACTTAGAACTATTTAAACCTAACTAACCTAGGGACATCACACACATCCATGCCCGAGGCAGAATTCGAACCTGCGACCATAACGGCCTCGCGGTTCCAGACTGAAGCGCCTCGAACCGCTCGGCCACTGCGGCTGGCTCTTCGTTCTCTCTAGTTTAGTTCGTTAAGGAAACCACTACGGCGTTGCTCACTTAAAAGCACGTAAAAACATGATCCTTCCACTTTAGTTATTACACCAATTTTTGCTATTCGCGATTCATCTCAATCTATGGTCATCAGCATCTCGTTCTCTTGAGTGCCTGTGAACAAAAAAAATCAAGCACAGATACCGCTCATCACATACATCTAGTTTAAAACTAAGGGTTCGCTATACATCTTCGTATACTACAAGTATCATCTTCCATTAAATAAACGTCATTCATGACTTAACCAGTACTCCCTTCTGTTACCTCCACGGGCTTCCTCTTTCGTTAGTCCTGCCTTCATTCCTTAGGATGTTTTATCTCCAGGATCCTTAACCTTCCTCCTTCTGATTTTCCTCGCTAGAGTCTGTCATACACTCTTTATAGAGTTCAGCTCTACCTCGGTGTCTCTCAAAGTCATCACTGCCTAAGTCAGTAACACTTCATAGCGCTGTGTCTCTGCACACCACTATAACACAAATACAACAACTCGCAAAATTCGGTGCCCTTAGCAACCGACAACAGGTCCCGTCGCTCCTTCGGCCCGAGCCATTACTACACATAAACGCTCCTCCAGAGCAAATCACGACCATAACGTACGAATATCTTCCTTCTACACTCGTTATTACAATTCATACCTAATAGATTACCAGGCAAAGACAGTAAAGAGTACCAAATCCCTTTACACATTATGTTGTAGAGTACTATTTTTATACAAAGCTAATCATTTCCCCTGTTTAGATGGCACTTCTGCCGCTAATTCTTATTCCATTCATTTCTTAATATCAGTTATGTGATGCAAACCCCTAGGCCTACGAGACCTGATCTTTTCTATTTCAAATGTGTTCTGATAAGCGACACGCCTCATCCGAAAGGGTCCAGAACAGACATCGGAAACTGTGCTGCCAATGAACCGGTGTCTTTTGGACAAACTATGATCTTTAACGAGAACTTTATTTCCTATTTCAAAGGTTAATTGTCTTTTACGTCTCCTGCTTTGAGCTTTCCATTTGAAATTACGTAAGGACCCAGCCGAATCTGAAAAAAAAAACGGTTTGGCACCTTCCGTGAAACCCACGTAGTTGTTCCCCTATCTCTGTCAATCCCAAATGCCTCGTTTTCTCGCATATTACCACCTCTACTGTTTTCTCGTTATCCCGATCTCCTTCCACTGAAGGCATACTTCGGCGTCATCATACACGCCGATCACGCGTATACTAAGGGACGCACATTCCACTCCATCTTCTACGTGTCCCTCATCGAAAACTGGGACTCTAAGGCAGAGGAGAAAAATACTTGCATTACTCGGTCTGAAGGCAGAGAAAGAAACAGTGAAATAATGAAATAATACCGGGTGAAAAGGAAAGAACAACGAATTATTACGAATTGAATTTAAAATTTGGTCCCTGGAAGGACTTAATGAAAAAGGAATAAGAAGAAGTGTGTTGTAAGTCTTTTTATCTTACAATACTGTAAGTAGAGAAGTTGTTAATCCTTACGGACTCTAAAGCCGTCGGCACACGGACCGTGCTGTCGTACGTCAACGTTGAGCGTGCCAAGTTCAACGTGCTGCTGAACGCTCAGAAACGATGCGACTTTTGCATACGGTACGTGGGCCCCAACGAAGTACACGCGTTCGCAACGCACTCCGGCGGCTGTTGCGGGAAGTTTCTACTTCGTAAACTATACTGTTTACTAAATGTGCGCGCGTAAAATTCCCACGTTAGCTCTATTAAAACGCACATTTCCTCCATTGTCCACGAAAATGAAAGTATCATGTCCAATCAATAACGACACAGGCTCATAAAAGTTCCATTACAAACAGTGCGATACGAATTTGCAATACTTCTTCACATAAGATAAACATTATTTCATCATTCCCACATTTTAGTAAAACCCCAAGGCTAGTCTTACTTGATCACTGTTCCTACCCAGCAACAGAATCTTCGCAACACGTGAATTGCGAAGCGTAAAAGAAAAAGGAGCAAAATAGCTTTACACAAATAGCGCAAGGTGTCCTGTATGTCAAGTCAATCGAACACCCAAAGAAAGGTGAACTTATATTTACATAACATCAAAAATTATAGTATAGACTTATATTAAGACGCAAATGTTAGGAAAAAAATTATGTACTGGCGAGTCGCGAACCATCACCCAAAAATAAAAAATTCACTTATCAGTGAAGCTACTCGCCACACTAACCCAACATCATGGAATTAAGTGCCATTTCTGGGATATTAGCAATCTTAGCACTTGCTGAAAGTTTTAATCGTAGCTATGTTACTAACTGAAATTTAATTATAACAAATTGTACCAATAACAATGCGTTTTGGGTGCATCCTCAGTGTATTGCTGCCTTCAAATAACATACTCTCATAACACACAGGTTACAGTAATTCTTTTGCCCCGAATATGATGTTTCTCATTATTTTATTGCAACGGATCACACAGTTAACAACAGGTTTTCCAGTGATTCTCAATTTTCTGGTGCTCAGAACCGGCATATATACGTATAGGCTTGAAATGAATGCCAATATGGCGCCTCACAACTTTGTGCTGAAGAGAGATGGCGTGCGTGTGACGTAGGTGGCTTTGTGCCATCTGATTGGTCAACGCTCAGACGCACGCTCAGAATATCTGACATGCTAGATATTGCTCTGCACGTTCGGAAAGACTCCCGAACGTGCTATTCCACGCTATGACGTCAGAAACTCGGCACGCTCAATGGTCAACGTTCGGATGCACGGTCCGGGTGCCGACTGCTTAACGCCTTACTTCCGACAACTTTCATCAAGAATATTCTTTCTTTGATGAAAGATGATGGCTACACAAAGCATGAGAATCAGTATGATCGTGGACCAGCGTCGCCTCTTACGCTATCAAGAGTTTCGACGTTTGCAAGATCTGGCGTCGTTAATGGTCTGTGCAAAGGACTGCAGTCTCCTCGTTGTCAAAGTGAGACGTCGCACAAGCCCTCGGCAAGCAAACACCTTGCATCACAGCCTGTTGCTCGTACAGCCTGTTACCCTTACCCTGAAACACAACTCTATAGAATAAATACAGTATTGTAACCTACTGGACGCTTTCTATAAAAGCCTTACATTCACACAACGAAAAAAAACGTGCCTGAACTGAGTCGAATAGCATAACAGTCTCGGAGAGACATTTTCGTTCTCAGTTCATATTTCTAAGACTTTGCTAGTTATTATTTATTTATTTATTTATTTATGCATTTATTTTACCTGGCAAGATTAGGGCCTTCAGGCCCTCTCTTACACCTAACCAGGCATACTCAAAATTATTGCACTGTATGATAAACATGCTCCTCAACGCACTGTCAAGGTAAAGAGAGCTCCCGCTCCGTGGCTCACCACTGCATTACGCCAGTTAATGAATAAACGTGATGCTGCACATAGGGCCTTCTAGCGTAACCCAACTCCCGAGGCGTACGAAGCTTATAGGAAACTCCGAAATAGAACCAAGCAAAGCGTGAGGAATGCCAAAATCAGACACGCCCGCTCTGTCGTATGCGGCATATCAAAACCTGCTGCACTGTGGAAAAAGCTGCGCAGTTTCGGTATAGGGAAGCGAAGATCTGACGCGTCTGCAGAAGAATTAAACGATTTCTTCTCAACAGCTGTAAACTGCCACGCAGCGACAAATTACCAGCCCCAAGATATCAATCTCTCGGGAGACAAGTTTTTCCTAAAATATGTCACTACCGGCACAGTACACAAGGCTATTATGAGAATCTCTTCCGAGGCAGTAGGAAATGATGGAGTGAGCATTGCCATGATTAAGAACGTCGTAAACACTATTACTCCAGTTATCACAGACATCTTCAACCTGTCTCTTGTCAGTAGTACATATCCTACTGAGTGGAAGCAAAGTTTAATTCAACCTATACCCAAGACTGACAACCCTAAGTCGCCAGGTGACTACAGGCCGATCAGCATACTTCCTGCAATATCTAAAGCCCTAGAATACATCGTCCATGAACAGCTGACGGATTACCTCAAAACTCATAACATCCACGACAAATATCAGTCAGGCTTTCGAAAGCACCATAGTACAGCAACTGCATTAATCAAAGTAACTGATGACATTAAACATGCTATGGACAGACGTGAAGCTACCATCCTAACACTGCTTGACTTTAGCAAGGCTTTTGATACAGTTGACTTTGATATATTACTAATTAAAATGAAGCAGCTGAATTTCTCAAACAGCGCAATACACTGGTTCGACAGCTACCTCAAAAACAGAAGCCAACAAGTCATTTGTGGGTCGGAAAAGTCATCTGGAGTTCCCCAAGGCTCCGTCCTTGGTCCATTACTCTTCTCACTTTACATTAATGATATTTCTTCAGTGATTCACTCCTGCAACTACCATCTATATGCCGACGACATCCAACTGTACATAAGCGCAAGCCCCAAGAACATTGCTGACGCAGTAGCGAGTATGAACGCAGATCTTTGCTCTGTTTCTCGATGGGCACAGAACCTAGGTCTGAAACTAAATCCCAAGAAATCCCAGGTCATACTTATATCTCATCCAAAGTTAATCAGTCGGTACTTTCGCGAAACAGTCCCTCAAATACTCCTCTATGGTACCCAACTACCATACCAAAAAACAGTAAAAGACCTTGGAATAATCTTGGATGAACACCTAAACTGGGAAGAACAAACAGTCACAGCTTGCCGGAAATCGCTCTCCTCCCTACATGCAATTCAAAAATTTAGAAAAATATTTCCAACCCATGTTAAACAAAAATTAGTCCAAACACTAGTCTTGCCTAATCTTTACTACTGTGATGTAGTTCAACACGGCACAAATAGTGAAAATTCGAGATGCTTCGAGCTAGTGATGAATGCTTGCGTTAGATACGTATGCAATATACGGTTGTATGATCATATCAGTCCTTCATACTCCCAGCTAGGTTGGATACGCCCACATAAGGCACGCGATCTCCACACGATGTGCTTACTTCATCGATTTCTTAGCCACTGGTGCCCCCAATACTTATCTTCTCATATTAAAAACCTATCATCATTCCACAACCGCAATACCAGATCTGATACGTCTAGCATCTTGGCTGTACCTTTACATGACACAAAATCTTTCTCCGTGTCATTCTCCATCTCAGCCATACGACTATGGAACGCGCTCCCCTGTGATCTGCGTCTTATCCAAAACCACTCAACATTCAAGAGGGAACTCAAGACTTACATATTAGGGACGGTATAGCCACCATTGTTGTGCCCCTCTCATCTGTTTCTTTCTCCTCTCCATCATAGCTTCGAATCTTACCATTCTATTTCTCTTCCTCTAACCTATCTACCTCTTCTATATCTCTTTCACCCCACTCCATCGTCTTATGTCTCTGCTTGATGAGAATAACTCACAAGCTGCAAGAATATGACGAGAAAATTCCCAACTAGCAATAGGACTGACATTCATAAAAGAAAAATATGTTTACTTTCATATACATAGTCATTATTATTATTATTATTATTATTATTATTATTATTATTATTCTAGATTGTTATAGTTATTTTTTGATTGTTATAATCATCATTGTACTACTTTTATAATCTCTATTTTTTTCTTTAACATTAATACTGTATAACATGTTATATGTCCTTAATGTTCTGTAGAAACCGAAATTTGTACCCAGTGCTTTAAATTTGACAACTATAACTGTGTACGGATGATTGAACTGCGTGGGCGTTCAGGACTGTCGTTAAATGAAACAGCATAAAATTAGGTCAAATAAAGATAATATATTTCAGTGTGCGTGGTGTGTGGGGCGTGTCTGGGATAGGAAGTTACCAGATGTAGGCCAGTCTAGGACGTCGGACAAACTAAAGAAAGTGGTCAACGAGAAGTGGCCGATCACGGAGCGCAGAGGCACAGGGCTGAAGGCATCACTTGCTAGCACCTTCAACTGCGCAGAACTGCCTCGGTTGTGAAAGGCATGCGGCTTGTTTCATGTAGGTACAGCCAAAGCTAATCTCGGAAAAAAACTTGTAGAGACTTGATTGGGGCCTTTGAAATATTTTTTTTTAAACCAATTCCCTGAATATTCCTTGACTGGCTTCCATCTTATACGTTTCTTCCCCTTTCCAGAGAAGTGTGGATCACATTCCTTTGAACAGGGTGTCATCCACTGCCTATAAAGACAGTTCGCTCTAGTAGGGCACTTAATGCTATGTACAAGGCGGCACTCTGTCAAGGAATGTGTACGGAATCTCACGTTGAAAAATTTATATGCCTAGGTGAATGGCTCACTGAAAATTACACTCCTGGAAATGGAAAAAAGAACACATTGACACCGGTGTGTCAGACCCACCATACTTGCTCCGGACACTGCGAGAGGGCTGTACAAGCAATGATCACACGCACGGCACAGCGGACACATCAGGAACCGCGGTGTTGGCCGTCGAATGGCGCTAGCTGCGCAGCATTTGTGCACCGCCGCCGTCAGTGTCAGCCAGTTTGCCGTGGCATACGGAGCTCCATCGCAGTCTTTAACACTGGTAGCATGCCGCGACAGCGTGGACGTGAACCGTATGTGCAGTTGACGGACTTTGAGCGAGGGCGTATAGTGGGCATGCGGGAGGCCGGGTGGACGTACCGCCGAATTGCTCAACACGTGGGGCGTGAGGTCTCCACAGTACATCGATGTTGTCGCCAGTGGTCGGCGGAAGGTGCACGTGCCCGTCGACCAGCGACCGGACCGCAGCGACGCACGGATGCACGCCAAGACCGTAGGATCCTACGCAGTGCCGTAGGGGACCGCACCGCCACTTCCTAGCAAATTAGGGACACTGTTGCTCCTGGGGTATCGGCGAGGACCATTCGCAACCGTCTCCATGAAGCTGGGCTACGGTCCCGCACACCGTTAGGCCGTCTTCCGCTCACGCCCCAACATCGTGCAGACCGCCTCCAGTGGTGTCGCGACAGGCGTGAATGGAGGGACGAATGGAGACGTGTCGTCTTCAGCGATGAGAGTCGCTTCTGCCTTGGTGCCAATGATGGTCGTATGCGTGTTTGGCGCCGTGCAGGTGAGCGCCACAATCAGGACTGCATACGACCGAGGCACACAGGGCCAACACCCGGCATCATGGTGTGGGGAGCGATCTCCTACACTGGCCGTACACCACTGGTGATCGTCGAGGGGACACTGAATAGTGCACGGTACATCCAAACCGTCATCGAACCCATCGTTCTACCATTCCTAGACCGGCAAGGGAACTTGCTGTTCCAACAGGACAATGCACGTCCGCATGTATCCCGTGCCACCCAACGTGCTCTAGAAGGTGTAAGTCAACTACCCTGGCCAGCAAGATCTCCGGATCTGTCCCCCATTGAGCATGTTTGGGACTGGATGAAGCGTCGTCTCACGCGGTCTGCACGTCCAGCACGAACGCTGGTACAACTGAGGCGCCAGGTGGAAATGGCATGGCAAGCCGTTCCACAGGACTACATCCAGCATCTCTACGATCGTCTCCATGGGAGAATAGCAGCCTGCATTGCTGCGAAAGGTGGATATACACTGTACTAGTGCCGACATTGTGCATGCTCTGTTGCCTGTGTCTATGTGCCTGTGGTTCTGTCAGTGTGATCATGTGATGTATCTGACCCCAGGAATGTGTCAATAAAGTTTCCCCTTCCTGGGACAATGAATTCACGGTGTTCTTTTTTCAGTTTCCAGGAGTGTATAAGGAAAAGAAGGCCATCGATCGAAAACTTTAGAAAACTGTGGTGTGCATACTGTAAGACCTTCGGTACACACACCATCAGATTATTTGACTTGTCGCTCTAACGAAGTCTCGTGGTCTTATTGTGGCGTGTTTATCTTCTGCCATTAGGTCAGACGATAGAAATGCCACTTGCACGCTTAGAGTAGCAGATTGACGGTGACCAACTTTAAGCAGAGCTTGATTAATTTTCACACACATTTATTAAAATAAGAAAAAGGCATAGATATTACGTAACTTGATTCTGGATGCTGTTTACAATTGACAATCTGAAGTTCCTTTGGTTTTGGTACGTTAATCTTATTCTCACATATCTCTTATACTTGACAAAGTATCTATACATTTCTCTTCATGGCTATGTACAGGAATATGATAATTTTACGATGCACAGACTGAAACTTGACTATAGACTGGTACAGACTAATGTAGACAAATGCAGACTAATGCAGACTGATGCAGACAGACTGATCGGAGGTCTGTACACTCGTCATAATACCTCGAGCGTTCAGGTATCACTGTGCAAGTGTCATCCGCGAGGAGAAAAGGTTCTACGTTATCAGCAATCTCATTGGCTGCGTTACATATTAATGCGCGGATTGGTGGAAGCAGAATTTGGTCTGTCTCTAAGACAGCGCCATCTCGTAGTGCAGAGACGGACGAGCGCTGCGCCTGCGCTGTTGTGCTTAGTGGGGCGCGCTCTATTGGGAAAGTTGTGTACGCGCTGACTACGCGGAACTATGTACACAACAAAAACTAATAATTATAGTGAACAAAAATATTTATAAAAACATCTTTCTTGAAACTGTACAACAGAATTTATTTAACAGAGATAAAATCAGAAGTGCTCCAGACTTAGATACATGCGACTGGAACAGGTATTAGAAGTAAAAGAACCTAAGGTTATTAGAAAAAATCATAGTGCCTTAGTGCCAAAAACAAAAGTGAGTAATGTACTTAAACTCACTGCAGAAAGCTACAGGCAGATCAAATCACTATTACAATATGTACATTGGTTAGCCAGAACATTATGACCACAATACCTAGTATCCAGTATGTCGACCCTTGGCACAGATAACAGGCGATGAATCGTGGCGTGGAAGCAATGATATTTGGTAGGTTGCTGGAGGGAGTTGGAACGGCATCTGCACACACAAGTCACAATTCCCATAAATTCCGAGGAGGGGAGCGATGAACTCTGACGCCACAGTCAATCACGTACCAGATGTATTCAATCTGGCTGAGGTCTGGCTAAAACTAGGGGGCCAGAAGATCGATGGGA
Source organism: Schistocerca americana (assembly GCF_021461395.2). Lineage (NCBI taxonomy): Eukaryota > Metazoa > Arthropoda > Insecta > Orthoptera > Acrididae > Schistocerca > Schistocerca americana. The sequence goes on along the minus strand of NC_060120.1, from coordinate 1,059,743,733 downwards.
ACTCGACACTGTGTTCCTCGAAACACTCCATCACACTCCACCCAGCCTTGTGACATGTGCATTTTTTTGCTGAAAAGTACCACTGTCGTCGGGAAACATGATTGTGATGAAGGACTGTACCTGGTCCGCAATCAGTGTGCAATACTCCTTGGCCGTCATGGTGCCTTGCACAAGCACCACTGGACCCATGTGTTGTAATGGCGACCCGAACGGTCGCGGGATAGTAGTGAGGGAAACGCGGCGGGACTCACGGAGCGCCCCGCGAACAACACCACAGCGGGAAAAGACAGTCATGACCAACGGAGGACCTTAAGACACAACAAGAATGGACAACAGAGTACGAACCAAAACAAGACAACCACGTCCACTGGAATAGAAACACGAAGTCAATACGCTGTCTGGGACGATATGTACTGAGGCACAACGCGATGTTAGACTGGCTGAGCATTTTTTTTTTTTTTTTTTTTTTTTTTTTTTTTGTCAGTGGCACAATCCGTCGCTCTTCAGCCGAGTGACATGACAACTAAAATAAGAATAAAATGTTGCATATATAAGGCGGTAAAAAAGGGGAACATAAAACAGAGTAAAGGGAGAAAATGGAGGTAAAAATAGACTGACATGGAGACGTTCATGGGGGAGAGTTAGAAAAGTCACCAAAAAGTTAAATAACACAGTTAGCGATTCTTAACTGGCTGAGCGAGAGGCAGGCGCTTAAGTTCTCTATCGGGGGCGCCGCTATTGGCAGCTGGAACCACGTGTTCCACTGTGGAGCCCTCACGCTAAAAGCGGGCCAGGAGGCGCGCGCCGCCACAGCTTACGGTGCAGAGACCTCTACGGGTCTTCGACGTCGATGACGTCTGGCGCGGATTCAAATTCCGCGGCGCGCGGTACCAGACCATTGGTGCCAACGTGAATGTTCACCAGCGCATAATGGAGCCGCCGTCAGCTTGTCTCAGTCCTGCAGTTCAGGTGTCACGGAGCAGTTCCCCTAGAAGTCGTCGGTTCACCCCCTCCCAAAGCCATGATGAAGAAGTTTTCGGTATTCATCAGACGATGCAACGCTCTGCCACTATGCTAACGTCCAGTGCCGATGGTCACGTGCCACTATCAGTCGCAGTTGCCGACGTCATGATGTTAAAATAGGAACATGCATAGATCGTCTGCTACTGAGGCCCATAGTTAGGCGTGTTCGGTGCACAGCGCATTCTGACATACTTGTACTCTGTCCAACCTACGCCGTCCGATATCTGTAATGGAAGGTGGCCGCCCTACCCCACGACGTCTGAATGTGGTTTGACCTTGGTTTCACCACATGTTGCAGACAGTCACCACAGCACTCCTCGAACACCCAACAAATTGTCCAGTTTCCTCCAGACGATCACATTGTGCCTTCGGTCAAACTCAGACAGATCGCGTACCTTCCTCATTCTACATAATGGCAGCACGTTCACTGGAACTACATGCTCCATCTTCTGGTAAACCTTCCGGGATGTAAGGTCGTGGTCCATGAAACTCTTCAGCTCCTAACGTTTCGTCCAGAGCTGCGCTGGACATTTTCAGAGGGGTGTTTCTCCTCCGGTGAGTCTTGCCGACTGGAGGAGAAACACCCCTCTGAAGATGTCCAGCGCACCTCTGGACGAAACGTTAGCAGCTGAAGAGTTTCATGGACCACGACCTTACATCCCGGAAGGTTTACCACAAGATATGTCATCCGGTCGTGAAAGCTATCGTACTATGATCAGAAGACTACATGCTCCATGCTTGTGCCTGACTAGTAGTCATTTCCCCACCAGGTGACGGTGCTATCGTTGGACGGTTTTATATGGATAGTAGGTCGCTGATCTTTAAAAATCTGGCTGGTCAGTGTATTCATAGAATGCGGCTGAACGGACATATTCTCACAGTGGATCCAAACAGGCTAACACAGCACATTCTTGACATATAATATTAATCGTTGCTGCTGGCAGAATCAAATAAGAAGAAGATCGTAAGCTATAACGTTTACCAAAGGAAGAGTTGCACAAAAGAAGGGTACTCGTCAAGATACGCTAATTTCTCTCGGAGTTCTTGAACTCCTTCATTCTCTTCGCCACCAGAGTGCGTTTTTATCGAAAGAATACTGTGATTTGGCCTCATGTCACCCATTGATCATAGTTTGAATAAATCGAGGGTGCCAGTATAAGTTTCTTTCACCGAATAATGCTTTATTGCCCAAGAGTTTCCCTAGCAAGACCACCTTGAAATCGACTACAAAACAGAAAACATATCACAAGGAAAGACGGAAGTGTACTATTGTATTAATGTAAATAGTAGTCATAATAGTAATGGCCAGAAAACTGTGTGTACATACCAACGCATAAACACAGTAAAATAAAAACGTGTTGGCAGGAGTGGTTAACACCTACAGCGTCACACACATTTTAACAGTTGTATCGGTCAAGAAAATTTACATCGAAATCTGACAAAATACCGTTCAGAAGTCGACATGCGCATGCACTGCACCCCATAGGTACATAAAGTGAACCCACAGTAAATTGCTGGCCTTGTGTCGTACTTTTCATAACGTTAGTGAAACGTACATCTAACATTCATCTAACCTGATCTGTACACAGCTCACACGGCACAATTATATAAACTAAAAGCTACCTCCTGTACAGCTGTCACATGTTCGTAGCATCGGACACATGCCTGTCACAGTGTATTTCAATAGCAAACACAGTGTAAATCAATGATCTCACTTTGAAAATGGGGCTTTTTCTGTCAAATGTGACATCTAGTAATCTCTGAGACAGTTTCTCTTGGAGAAGAGCGGTTTTTGTATCACTCAAAACTTAACATGGACATTCACAATGGTAAGAAACGTCTTTTTTATTATGTTACCAGTTTAGGCCTGTTTCAGACCATCTTCAGACTTCACACCATGATGGTAGACGGTGGCAGTGAACAGAGCAGATGCTACTACTCCACAAACGCAGAGCAGTTAGCATTCGTGGAGTTGTAGCACCTGCTCTGTTCACAGCCACCGTCTACCATCATGGTGTGAAGTCTGAAGATAGTCTGAAACAGATTGATACCGGCAATCTTATAAAAAAGAAGTTTCTTGCGGTTGTGACTATTCGTGTACATTTTTAAATGTGACAACGGCGATGTTACAGACATGTGTATATCAAACTGGATATTACCTATCATTAGCCGAGCGGTCTAAGGCGCTGCGGTCATGGATTGTGTGGCTGTTCTCCGCGGAGGTTCGAGTCCTCCCACGGGTGTGTGTGTTTGTCCTTAGGATAATTTAGGTTAAGTAGTGTGTAAGCTTAGGCACTGATGACCTTAGCAGTTAAGTCCCATAAGATTTCACACACATTTGAACGTTTTTTTATTACCTATCGGTTCCAATACTCCCTCTGTCACAGACCCCAGCATACCATGATTCTCAATGATTTGCATATTTTGAGTGAATTAATATGTGCCACAACTCATGTGAAACGAACCATCTGATAAAGACTACTTAACTATGTCTATAGCTATGTCTTAAGTACACAAAACTTCTACGGTGTGACATGGGTTTGGTAAAGTGGGATACCACTCATTACTTCAATATGACAGAAGACAGCAATACCGCCATTAAACTTCACACAGTGGAGATCTGACTTTTACTAATTAATATCTTGGGCCTTATGGTGAAGCTGAAGTGGATGTAATCTAATATATTCTTCACTACTTCAAGTTATCTTCCACTCAAACGGCCTTAAATAGTGTTGTAGGATTTGCTTTCTACTGAAATTAAAGATGCTGAGAGGTATTACAAAGATATATTAGTATAAAGACACGAAAATGAAATACAATGAGCGCAATAGTTGGAGGACAAAGTGGGCCATCAGCACAACTTTTTAATGCACGTGGCCTACTTTCAGAGGCACGTATATATTCAGGAACAAACCTATTGTTCTCTTTTGATTGATACGTTGTTAACCTATCGTTAGGTTAAGAAGACTATGACCCCCTGAGAATAATCCATCCTTAAACTATCATTCAGTTAAGTGGTTTTCCATGTCAGCCCAACCCATCCCAAATCTCTCGGGAAGCCAACACCACTTCCGATATAAAATTAATTGACTAATTTATCAAAATGATTGAAAAAATTGGCAGGAAATAACACTATTGTACCACATTCGGTGTTCATGAGCTGATTCAGTTATTCTAATATGATCCCCTACCACTGTAACAAATTGACAGAATAATTAATTCATTAATTAAATCGGTATCCTTCAGTTTTACTTCTCCCTCCCCCTTCTTGAAATAATGATTCATCGATTGCAGTGTATGGAATATTGCTTAAACAAGTTAGACTATGTGTGGAATATCGTTTATTTCAGGAAATTGCATGATACAGGGTGCTGTATGGAAAATAATTTATTTAAAGTATTAGTCAGGAATTCGATTGCAGTGTGTGGTATATTTAAACAATTGTGGCGCTTTTTTCATTCCTATCGCGTAAGGAAGCACATAATTACACTGTCAACATCTCTGAAAAACATTCTTGTGTCCCGCCAACCATCAGGATGCACAATCCCTGAGCCCTAGGGCCGCCAACTGCTGTCGGCTCGCATACCATGCAGCCGTGTGCATTGTTGCACTCTAGCTTATGCGCTAAAGCATTTGGAGCCGCTGCTACAAGTAGAAGTGAGATATGCCCTTGCTGAACAAAACTATATTCCCCGTCGTCGTTCAGCGCCATCTCAAATACTTCCTTCCAAAGCAAATACCTGACAGATAACCGATCCAGTAATACAACTGAAGTTAGTAAATAATTAATTTCCGATGATCGCGAGGGATGCAGGAGACATACGGTGGGCGCAGTAGCCACATCACACACACAAATTGATGATGTCACAAAACTAGCAGCAGACTGACTCGAAATACACTTAAAAATGATCGTTGCATACAAATAGAGACAGAGAGAGAGAGAGAGAGAGAGGCGGGGGGGGGGGGGGGGGGGGGGAGAGCTGTAGTTTGTATTGAAGATGACATAGAAACTAGCATTAGAGCTCTCATTCCGCCACCGACTCTAAATTGCCCCAGCCTTCCTATCGCACTTTTCTTGCATTACGCTACAGGAATTACTTAATCTGGTGCGGAATATCATATCTTGTAGATGTCACAAATGCTTCTTCAGAAGATGTGCCACAGGATATTTAGACGTTTAATCAATTTTCTTCAAACGTAAACAGTTCAAAACTACTCGAAATAAAAAATACTGGCATTGCACAGTAGTCTACGTCCATAAGAAATAGTTTTTTTGTTTTCTAACGAGGAATGTCATTAATATTCCAAATCTATTATTATTTGACGTCGCAATTGGAAGCGGTGATGTATGAAATGATAGTTGGAATTTCAGATTTCAATCTTAACTTACACCATCACACTTGTGGAGTCCTCAACCACTACAGGTCAGCTGAGTGTATTCTCTTTTCTAAATTTACCATAGAATTCCTAAAGTTGACTGGTATTCTCAGCTGCACCAGAATGAACAAGGAGGGAGGAAAGGGGTTTACAGCGTGATAGCATAGTAACAACAACAAATACGACTCCGATGTATTGAGAAAAACCATTTATCCACGGCTAGATGCCTGAGATCGCTTAAAACTCTCTTACGCCCCACATGGTTGCCTTTCGGACGTCCACACGCAGCGGACGGGTGGGACGGTACAGCGCCAACACTTGCAGACTGGAGACAACTACCGCCACCAACTCGGCCTGTTGCTGCAGCTGCCAAAGTGCGTGTCAGCCAGAGAGAGGCCAGCCAGTAGTGGAGGGTCCTCGCCCAACACTCGTCATATTGAATCTTCTCAAACTTCCACATTGTGTACTCGCAACACAGAAGGCCCCAAAGGCGGCCCAACGTCACAGTAACTTTCCACCGCAACATATACACGTTTCAGACAAGCAGTGCACTTATCGTTTATGTGTGTGCAGCACCCGACAAAATTATGGTGTGCCCACACTCGCGCCGGCTAGGTGAGTCGAAACTCCTCAATTCTAGGAGATTATTGGACGCTTAAGTCTTCCAGTCAGCGCTTCCGAAAATGCTGCACTCTGTCCAGACTTTCTCAAACAAAAGTTGTGAACACAGGCGTCCGACACTATCTGATAATCAACAGGGCCCCCATGGACGAAGGATCTGGAAAGACATTACCGATATGGTGAGGCGGACTTTCTGTATATCCGATTTGTTACAGTCGTATTGTCCGTCTGTTTGTGCACTATAGGAGATCCAGTTGATGTATCGTGCAATTGTTTGCAAAAAGAATCTATCACTCCTTACGTTCGGATATACTCCTCACTACGTTGAAATCAGAGTTCACCACTCAAATCTACCCTCCTCTTACTAGACGCTCCAGCGCATAAGCCAGAGTGCACTACCGCACAGGACTTGATGGTATGCCAGCCGACAGCCCTGGGCCTCAGGGCTTGCGCATCCTGCTTGGTTGGTGGGATGCAAGAATGTTTTTCAGACATGTTGACGGTGTAATTATGTGTTTCCTTACGCGATTGGAAAGAAAAAACCGCCACAATTGTTTAAATATACCACATATTACAATCCAATTCCTGACTAATTCTTTTAATAAACTATAGATACACCACCTTGTATCCTTCAAATTCTTCAAATAAACAGTATTCCACACATAGTATAAATTGTTTGAACAATATTCCATACACTACAATGGATCAATTAATATATCCAGAAGGGGGAAAGGCAGCGAAAACTGAAGGATATCGATTTAATTAGTTAATTAATTATTCCATCAGTCTGATACTGTGGTATGGGGTGGTATTTGAATAAATGAAGTAGCTCATGAATACCAAAAGTGGTACAATAGAGCTATTTCCTGCTAATTTTTTCAATCAGTTTAATTAATTAGTTAATTAATTTTATATCAGAAGTGGCATTGGCTTTCTGAGAGGTAGGGGAAGGGGTGGGAGTGACATGGAAAACCACTTGACTGAACGAGAAGTTAAGGATGGTGTATCCCAAGGAGTCTTAATCATATTCCTCGTAGCAGAACCATAGGTTAAGGACATGTCAGTCAAAAGAGTATATGTATGTTCCTGAATGTATGCATGCTGCTGAACGTAGGCAACCTGCACTAACAAATTGTACCGATGCCAGCTTTGTCCCCCTACTCATAATAACACACATTTAGAAATGACATGAAAATTACTGCAGTGCAGTTGACGAAGTCAGAAATGGGTGGAGCTCTACACCTTACTTCCTACTAGGAATGTGTATAATGCAGTCTAACTATAATTTGCTACAGTAACAGAGATTGTGGGCGGTATTTAAATGCTAATGAGCCATTCGTATGTCGTGCTACGACATTTGCTGTTTGCAGGTGCGAACACCATGCGCAGTGAGCAATTCACCTGCAGGATTTCTATCGAACCAGATCACTGTAATGCTTACCATGTACTGTTAGGAGCCTACAGCGTGGTGAACAGCACGCCAAAACGCTGATTCGTCCTATATATTCCAGTCTCTGTTACTCGATTCCAGGCGCAGAGTTGCATCTCCAAACCAGATACGAAAGTGTAATGCTCTGTGAGGCAAGGCTTTCGCTCGGAAAATTCGCTCACATTTGCCTCGCAGCAACAAACCTAACATCTACTTGAATTGCCTTGCACCTAACCCCAGGTGTGTGGCTGCCACACAATACTTGAGGCATTCTGATTACGACTCCTCCCCAATAGTCTAATTGCAACACTTGTCTTGTCGTTGCAACCTCCAAATCGTTTACCTCCATCTTCTCCCTACAACTTGCAGAAACGGCACCCCTCTGGTCTCCTTTGTTAGATGCCTCCATGTGGAGCTGCTTTAAAAAACAGTCTACCAATGGTGGACCCTGAATGGTCTTTTCCACCAATTACGTATTTTTTAACATCCAGTACTGCCTCCCTTGGGCAGATCCTCTTACACCAATCCACTCTCTATCACGACATTGAACATGTGCCAATTGGTACGTGCCTCGACGTCACAGACAGTTCGCTAATCAAAACATGTGTCTCTATTTGTGCGGGAACACCGACGTGGGCGGCAGTGCGTCCCTAAAACAAAAAAACAAAAACAATAAATGGAGGGGTTTTTGGAATGCCTGAGTGGCAGACGTCAAGACCCATTATGGTGACCGAAGCGAAAAGACTTTCTTTCACACGATGAAATGACGTTCTCTGGAAGGCTCTTGGAAAAATGCATTGTCAGGACTATCTGTAGTGTCTAGGAACCCTTCATACTCGGTTCGCTAGACAAACAACCAAACGAGTCGTATTAATAAATTTTATTACAATAAGAAAGTTACAATACTTAACATTTGCAATTACACAGATGTTTCGCAAGCAAAGAGGGACGAACAAAGTAATCAGCCTTCCTCAGTATTAACAATTCCAAGTCTGTGCAACATAGAGAGTACAGGTGGAGGGACTAGAGTTGGCGCTGCTACCTAAGTCGCTAATCCTGAAGCTGCAACTCTACTGGGCCGTCACCAGTCGGTCGCGGCCCTTATGTTCTCTTCACATAGGGGCTGCTGTGTCTCGTTGTCGTCCTGGAGGGAGGTCCAGATAGCGCGCGATTGGCTGATCTCTTCTCACAGCCTTCTCTGCTTTATTGATCCCGACTGGCGTGCTGGTACTTGACTTAACGTCGTAACACTATCTATGAAAGCTGAGGTACATTGTTTCCTCAGCAGAGAGCAATTAATAGCACTCCGTGCCGATGTCATTCTGCACATGTTGACGTAAAAACCATGGCGCCAGACTCTGCACCAAACTTCGTCATGTCCCGATAAGCTCGTATCCCCAGGGAACACTGGTTTATCCCCCACTGCTAGGGGCGTCAGCTATGGTTCTAGCCCCAGAGGGAAACGTTAGCCCACGCTCTTCACCTGTGGTCCAGGCCACCGTGCTCAACAGGAGCCTTAGCTGGCCATGAGGAGGACGTGATGTCAATCTTGAGTGGTCCATTTGGCTTGTTATTGGGTCCATCTGTACCGCGCCGCGTAGTGTCGTGCTTGCAAAGATGGACCTCGCCATGGACGTCGGGAATGAAGTTGCGGATAATGCAGCCTATTGCTCACAGTTTGAGTCGTAACACGACGTCTTGTTGCTACACGAAAAGCTTTATTCAACATGGTGACTTTGCTGTTATGGTTCCTCCGAACCACAATCCGTAGGTTCCCGTCATCCACCGGAGTAGTAGCCCTTGGGCGGCCTGAGCGAGGCATGTCATCGACAGTTCCTGTCTCTCTGTAACTCCTGGACGTCCGAAAAAGATCGCTTTCATTCAGTTCGAGATGCCTGGACACTTCCCTTGTTGAGAGCTCTTCCTAGCATAAAGTAACAATGCGGAATCGATCGAACCGCCGTATTGATAGTCTAGGCATGGTTGAACTACAGACATCACGAGCCGTGTACCTCCTTCCTGGTGGAATGACGGATATCGGACACCCTCCGTCTAATAGGCACTGCTCATGCGTCGTTGTTTACATCTTTGGGTGGTTCAAATGGTTCAAATGGCTCTGAGCACTATGGGACTTAACTGCTGTGGTCATGTCCCCTAGAACTTAGAACTAGTTAAACCTAACTAACCTAAGGACATCACACACATCCATGCCCGAGGCAGGATTCGAACCTGCGACCGTAGCAGTCGTGCAGTTCCGGACTGAGCGCCTGAACCGCTAGACCACCGAGGCCGGCATCTTTGGGTGTGCTTGGTGATATCTCTGAACAGCCAAAGGGACTGTGTCTGTGATACAATATCCATAGTCAACGCCTACCTTCAGGAGTTCTGGAAACAGGGATGATGCAACACTTTTTTGATGTGTATAGAACCAATATTTCTTGTTTCTACGAGTACATATAGTTTATTAACTCACCACTTGGGCTGGTCATTACGTGGGTTGTATTACGAGTCCTTGTATTAAATATACATGTTCAGAAAAAAACTGAACACCTGGAACGACTAGAACCTGGGGGTTCGTATTCGCAGGAAACGTACAATAATTTGTTCTGCAGAAATGATTAGCATTTGAACCATGTCGGCCCACGAGTTTGAGGTCAACACCGATATTGCGGCGCAATACCACATACCTGTAAAATGTGCCTGCGACTCTCGTTGTCGCTCTAAATGGAAGGTAATGAATCAGTGCGACATGAGCAGACGTGCGGGATGCCTCGCAGATGTGTGTGCCATCCTTATTGTCAAATCAGTGAGTTTGGAAGAGGCCACATTATTCACATCAGATGCATACAGCCAAGAAATTGTTACTCTTGTCGGAAGAAGTGTTTTGGCAGTGCAACGGGTGTGTGCAGAATACTTCACGGAAGGCCGTAGAACACGATAAGATGAGTCAGCTCGCACCACCCAGACTCCTCCCGAGAAGATCGACACTTCATCCGACACTTCCTCCTCGGCTCTAGTGCAACAGTGGAACAGTGGAACACATCATACACTATCAGGGGTGGCAGTCCGTCGCCGTTTATTATGGAATGGACAATGACTGCGTCGTCCACTTCTCCCCAATGTGCGGACACATGCAAGAAGGGAGTGGTGTATGGAAGGACGTCTGAAGGGGCAGGAATGCAATCATATAGTGGTTTTTGATGAATCCAGGTTCTGTTTGATTGAATATGTTGCATTTTGGTTGGCAGCACACAGGGGGAGCGGCATCACAGTGACTGCACTCACGCAACATGTAAAGCGCCAGGTCAAGGCCTTATGGCGTAGGGTGCTATTGTGTAGAGCCGCAAATCAGAGTTGTTGGGTGTCTAAGGCACTCTGACCAGTGTGACGTATGTGAATGACATCCTGTGACCCGTAGCCATACCCTTTCTGCACAACCCTTCAACTCCATTTTTCACCAACACAATGCACGACCACATATAGCAGCACGAACGGCTTATGGGCGTCGATGCAATCACACATAGAACAAATTATTAGGGGCCATGGCGGACTTTTAAGTTAATGTTAATGACAATCATGACAGAGTGCATGTATTTACAATATGTTTGCTGCAATGAGCATGGGATACAGATTCGAGAGCGCTCCTTGAATCGGAGAGTAAGAAGCAGGTGTTAATGGCGTCCCAGATACCCGGAATCAAAAATCTTCGCTGTTGAAAATTGAACTCTTGTATAAGGAATTCAGCCGCTTCATCATTCAGAGAGACAGATTGTCCGCAGTACTAACAATAGACACGAAGACAAACAAAAAGACGTTTTCGAACTGAGAGGCATCCATAAAAGAAAGCACATTCCAAGCAAAGGACTAATTTTGTGCGAAAGTGGTGGTGGTGGTGGATTTCATTTCGAAGTAAGGAGGGAAGATAAATTAACGTCCCGTCGACAGCGCGGTCATTAGAGATGGAGCACAGAAGGACGGGAAAGGAAGTAGGCCATGCCATTTCAAAGAACCATCCAGGCATTTGTTTGGAGCAATTTATGGGAATCACGGGAAACCTAAATGTGGCTGACTGGACAGGGACTTAAAATTGCAACTGTGAAGTCCTACTGGGCCATATGATCGCTAAAGCGGATATAAAAGGCATATTCCATTGAACAGTTGGGAAAACCCAATTTGCATGAACTCAGGAACGCCATTGGCGTCAGGTTTATAACATTTGCAACATCGAGAGGGATATCCTTCCCTCTCACAAATTTCCAACTGGAGGATATACTTCAATCTTGGAGTCACGAGATGGTAAAATAGTTGATCAGATAGATGACCTTGCAACTGATATTGAAGCAAAGAAATGGGTGATGCATGTAAAGACAGCAGGGCATGTGCAGTGGAGGAGTGACCATTTCCAAGTAGAAATCCGGCTACAAGTACAACCCAAAGCTAATGTCAACAAAGCGGTGCACTACAACGCCGAAACGCTCAAAGGCTTTATGAAGTAAGACAAATTTCAGCTCTAGTTAAGTAACTGCTTTTAAATTGTGCAGGAAAAAGTTGACAAAACAACCCAGAAGAAGTATAGAAATTGAAATATACACTCCTGGAAATTGAAATAAGAACACAGTGAATTCATTGTCCCAGGAAGGGGAAACTTTATTGACACATTCCTGGGGTCAGATACATCACATGATCACACTGACAGAACCACAGGCACATAGACACAGGCAACAGAGCATGCACAATGTCGGCACTAGTATAGTGTATATCCACCTTTCGCAGCAATGTAGGCTGCTATTCTCCCATGGAGACGATCGTAGAGATGCTGGATGTAGTCCTGTGGAACGGCTTGCCATGCCATTTCCACCTGGCGCCTCAGTTGTACCAGCGTTCGTGCTGGACGTGCAGACCGCGTGAGACGACGCTTCATCCAGTCCCAAACATGCTCAATGGGGGACAGATCCGGAGATCTTGCTGGCCAGGGTAGTTGACTTACACCTTCTAGAGCACGTTGGGTGGCACGGGATACATGCGGACGTGCATTGTCCTGTTGGAACAGCAAGTTCCCTTGCCGGTCTAGGAATGGTAGAACGATGGGTTCGATGACGGTTTGGATGTACCGTGCACTATTCAGTGTCCCCTCGACGATCACCAGTGGTGTACGGCCAGTGTAGGAGATCGCTCCCCACACCATGATGCCGGGTGTTGGCCCTGTGTGCCTCGGTCGTATGCAGTCCTGATTGTGGCGCTCACCTGCACGGCGTCAAACACGCATACGTTCATCATTGGCACCAAGGCAGAAGCGACTCTCATCGCTGAAGACGACACGTCTCCATTCGTCCCTCCATTCACGCCTGTCGCGACACCACTGGAGGCGGGCTGCACGATGTTGGGGCGTGAGCGGAAGACGGCCTAACGGTGTGCGGGACCGTAGCCCAGCTTCATGGAGACGGTTGCGAATGGTCCTCGCCGATACCCCAGGAGCAACAGTGTCCCTAATTTGCTGGGAAATGGCGGTGCGGTCCCCTACGGCACTGCGTAGGATCCTACGGTCTTGGCGTGCATCCGTGCGTCGCTGCGGTCCGGTCCCAGGTCGACGGGCAGGTGCACCTTCCGCCGACCACTGGCGACAACATCGATGTACTGTGGAGACCTCACGCCCCACGTGTTGAGCAATTCGGCGGTACGTCCACCCGGCCTCCCGCATGCCCACTATACGCCCTCGCTCAAAGTCCGTCAACTGCACATACGGTTCACGTCCACGCTGTCGCGGCATGCTACCAGTGTTAAAGACTGCGATGGAGCTCCGTATGCCACGGCAAACTGGCTGACACTGACGGCGGCGGTGCACAAATGCTGCGCAGCTAGCGCCATTCGACGGCCAACACCGCGGTTCCTGGTGTGTCCGCTGTGCCGTGCGTGTGATCGTTGCTTGTACAGCCCTCTCGCAGTGTCCGGAGCAAGTATGGTGGATCTGACACACCGGTGTCAATGTGTTCTTTTTTCCATTTACAGGAGTGTAGAAATTTTAACTGTGAAACTCTTTACAGATACATGAAAAAGTGTTTAATTATTAAACCTGTGTTATAATGATTAAGTCTGTAAGTTGATTCATTCTGAAAATTCCACAATTCCAGTCTGTGTTACAGCACGACAAAAATATAGTTATCTAATTGTCGAAATCTTCACAGGTAAATGTGAAAGACTCTACATCATGGACGCCCTTGGCATGCCAAATGTCATGCGTGCACTAGGTGTGGGCCACTAGTGGGCCAAGGCACACCATGTCTTGGCTTTGCATGTTCCTTCTAGAAGTACTCAGTACAGAGCAACATTTCATTTAGCACTGCCTTGTGACATGTTTCAGTCGGAACAGCTCTCTTCAGTTCGGTATTGTCGTGGTGTCATTAACCTTCTCCATTTGTTTCCGATACAATAGACATAGGTCCAGCTGCTGTTTGTACAAAAGGGGGAAGCGCAGCTAATCATCATCGCAAGCCTTTAAAAAGTAAATAGGAATACCAGAACAGATGGTTGGGAATTCTGGACATATATTATGCACTCGCAAATGGGAAGAGTACTTCTAATTTGCTATGTCCCATCCATCGCCCCCTCCCTCTCCACCCCTTCCAGAAAAAGGTGGTGGGAAAAATCGCTGATCTGGTGGACTGGAAGGATCCCACAACAAGAAATTCAACTACATTCCAGAGGCTATAATAATACTTTGTTTACTCGTAAAATTCAGTTTGCAACGGTTGGTCCTCCTTTTTAATTTGCGGGAAAACCTCATCCTTTTCTTTTGTTTTGGGAGGGGCAGGTCTTGTAAAATACATACCTGAGCCGTGGTAAAAATTGCTGTTTTGAAGAGCGCGCCGCAGCGCGTAGTGTGAAGAAGTCGCCCTCCGTTTCTGGCGGTTGCGCCGCTGTGGCAATCGCAGCTTTGGTGTCTCCCTCTGGTGGGAAAGGGAAAAGGTTGCCTGTTCACGTGCATTTAAGGGGCGCTTTGAGCTCGCCAGGCGGTCAGTCTGGGTCAGTCTCTCGTCCCCAGCTTGCTAGTCTGTCTCTCGTCCGCATTTGTTAGGCAGTTAATGTCTATCTGTCGTTCGGAGTGCTAGTATGTTTGTCGTTCGGATCAAACTTTAAAGCCGGCAAAATGAGAGTCTTTCCACTCCGCCAGTAAGAGAATTCAGCGAGTGATCGCCCGGTCGGGGCTTAGTTCCTGCATCTTAGTCTGCGCGTTCGGCCGACAGTCTGCTCGAGTTTGCTCAGGCAATGGTCGTGGGCGGTTGGATGGAACGGTTGGTTGGTAGCGCACTCAGACACAAGATGACTTGTCCGTCTTGAGCGTCGCCGCATGTGAGGTCGACACGTGAGTCCAGTGGGCCGCGGCGTATAGCGAGGGGTAGTGGCTTCGCGGTCGAGACGAGAGCAACGGGAGTCAACCCACGACATCAGTCTGGCCTGTGCGAGCTGCGACGTCGTGAGACGGGAGATCGGCGCGCCTTCCTGCGTCCGTTGAAGCGGCTGGCAGCGGACGGTTCGGGAGAGCGATTTGGGGGTGCTGCACCAGGTCTTCTCGAGAAATTGCAGTTTATTAGAAGTTAAGTGATTGGTGATATGTTGTTTGATTTACTCTTGTTAAATTCTACTTGTTTTCTTGGTGAGGTCACCAGCCGTTTTGCTTTGGGGTCATCCCACCATTCTTCTCCGTTTGCCCACCCGCGGGAAGGTGGTTGCTTATAAATTGGGTGGTCTGTTTTTCCCTTGTGAAGTAGGGGTCGGTTAGAGAAACCTGCAGTTCGGGTTGTTCGGTAACTTCCCTATCAATCTATCGTACGTTAGTAGTTGCCTCTGTGATGTTTGTCGGACTTGGTGTGTTAATGAATTTATGGCTTTGAGTGTAACGGCCTAACACCTGAAACATGTTTTGATCCTTGGAAACTTTGATATTATTGCCTATGATCTTGAGAGGCAGTATCTCTGTACTGTACAGCATCTTAACTATTGTTTGGTAAACCTTGTAGAATTTTATATAAGATTGCATTTCATGGGGTTTTATTTAAATGATCAGTTTAGTATGCAAAGTTGCCACCCCTTCACCGTAAGACTTTTCTTAGAAGTTACAATCAAGTTGCATCTTCGGTGGCAAAGATAATATTTTAATTGTTAGTGTTTTGTACCATTTCCATCCCCCCTACAGGGGGTGCATAGTTTGTGTGCTTGTATAAATTGTTAAAACTCTTAGTTTAAAGTTATCTGGTGTGTTGCAGATTTGCACCAGTGTAGTCTTTCAAAGGCTATTATGAGCGGTCGTAACTACAGCCGTGTCAAAAGTGAGCGGCAAGGTTCTCTGCCCGAAAGCTCATACAGTTAAAACTTGTTTCATTCCGCCTCTGAATAAATTGTAACTTTGATTTTTAGAGGGTGCTTTCTGATTACCATTTTAAATCTTTTTCTTTTAAAAAATTCTTTTAGACACTGTTAAAGTGAATAAAATTCCCATTTGTTAAAAGGAATTTGGTTATGATTTCATCAGTTATTCCATGGCAACAACTTCCATGCTTAAATAGTGTGATTAAATGTGTTAATGTTCTTAATGAATCGCTAGTACATAAAATAAATTCTTACGAATATTGTTTGAAAATAAATCAAGGATCAATATCAAATAAGTTATTAAATAGGGAAACGCCCAGTCTTTGCTGAGCTGTTGTACTGGAAGGTGAAAATATTATCTTCTCCAGGAACTAAATGTCCTAATTACATAATTACATCCCTGCAGACTTGTCGGAAAATTTTCGTGTGTGTGCTCGCCTTGACGCGCACGGATCGACTGAGTTAGTGCACAATGCCACCACCAGAAGAACTGACAACTTCTCCCCTCCTCGCTCCCTCACTCACCGCACCTCCCACAAAAATTGGCAGGAAAAGCTTTCAGCCTGTGCTGGAGAGGAAGGATGTCCCCAAACGAAATTTAAATAAATGTCAGTAATATATTGATGCATACTCCTTATTTAATCAGTTTGCGAGAGACAGGGTTCCCCCAGTTGGGTAGATCTCTCGTCTGCATCCCCTAACCCCACATTCCATGATGTAATAACTGTAAGCACCAATGAATTGAATGAAGTGACGTATAGTAGCCGTCTTTTGGGGTCTCCCAAGCGTGTGACTGTCGTTCGGGCGTTGCCACAGAGGTCTACACTGCTCAGTGTCCTAATTACAGATCATGACACGAAATAACACCGACCACGGATCGGATATCGGCTTCCTTCGATCTGACAGCCCCAGACAAAGCACAAAGTGGTGGCTGTTTGTTGATCGGGAAATTGAAGACTGACTTCCTGTCTCAGTCTCCCTAAAGAGTTTATTCCTTCGCTGTGTGTATGTGAACCAACGCCTCCAAATATGCAGACAAAGATTTTCACATCTCCTCACGATACTGTGTTCCTATGGCTAATGCTGGGAACGAAAGGAGAGCTGATGCAGTTTCCATATCATCAATAGAGGGAAACTCAATTTGCAACTACTGTACGCTACCAAATTAATTATTTAATAGTTCAAAGGTGTCAATTATATAGCATAAAACACTCAGCAACAAATTACGGTGATCCTTCTTCATAATAAAACATGTCCGCCACTCGTGGTCGTGCGGTAGCGTTCTCGCTTCTCGCGCCCGGGTTCCCGGGTTCGATTCCCGGCGGGGTCAGGGATTTTCTCTGCCTCGTGATGACTGGGTGTTGTGTGATGTCCTTAGGTTAGTTAGGTTCAAGTAGTTCTAAGTTCTAGGGGACTGATGACCATAGATGTTAAGTTCCATAGTGCTCAGAGCCATTTGAACCATAATAAAACATATTTTCTACTTATGAATATCACGCAGTAACACTATGAAAATCAAGTAATTAAATTTCCGCCACCAATAGATCATAGTGGTAAATGTATCTGGGCCTTGTATGCACCGACGTTTCAGAACAGAAGTACGTTCATCCACCAAACGTTTCCACTAAACATATATGGTGAGAAAATCCTACCAATCACACGCACTCGCGTTCACGAAGAGTGTGCTGCCCGCCGACTTCTGAGTGCTGCACGGCACCCCTGCCAGTTCATCGCATTCTCACGTGGATGCCGGCCAGGAGAGGCCTGCACACGCATCGGCTGATGCACGCCCGTCCCCTGGCATTCACGTGCTGGCCTGCCGAACACTCAGAGGTCGTAGAGACAGTCATCAAACAGACAACCGATCAATTTACATGGAAGGGAATAATCGTCCAGCGCAAACATCCATCGTATAGAATCTTCTCACGCAACCCACACGTCCACTCCTATCGCCACTCATCCAGCATACTGGTCACTTTGCTAGTCAGTTATCCAGAGAGCTGTGCGCTCTGAAATTTGTCCCCGCAGCCACAGAAAAGAGCCAATAAGTCGGAGCCTTCTGTGTAACTATCCACACATCACAGGCTAAGCTAGTCTGCAACTTCCGGGTGAAAGAAGTCTCATGCCCACTCGTGCCACCAGCCGCAGCACACTGCGAGCTAACTAGGTGTGGCTTGGATGTGTAGCTCTAATTGCATTCCACCCCGACATACACTCTGACCACATTAAAAAATCCACTTAACCCAATCTGACACAGGGATGTTGTTGATCATACACGTCGAATTTCTCATGCGATATGTAGATTTCTCCATTGTTTACGAGTTATTTTCGAAGACAGAAGAAATCGGGGCAAACACGCGTTTTCATGTCGTTGAAGTTACTTGTGAAAATACTGTAACAGTATGATGCAGACTATATTTCCTCTACGTATTCTCTCATCAGGTAAAAAGAAATCTGTTCTGATCAGCTTAGTATCTGTTGCGTCCTTTATCAGAGGACTAGAATATTAAACTCATTTTTGGCTCATTATGGAGTGCTAAGCCCTCATCTATATCACAATGTTTCCTCACTTTCGACCTTTCTTGAAGCAACCAAATGCTTCATCACATACAAAGTCTCTTAAGGTAACAGAACACAGAAGTTGTAAACATCTCGTTTGTACTTAAATATCACTTTACAAATACGGAAATATAGCTGATTTTATTACGATGGTCATCTCTCCCTGTGTAGGTGGGAGATTGACATATCGTTAAAAGATAACTGCTCCAACTCCCGAATCACATCCCTTGTACTCTAGCCTTTGCTTCCACCTGCCCAGCGGCACATCACTGATATCAAGTTGATAGCTTAGATAATTAAACTGATCGTGAGATTCACTTTCCATGGCTAGTAATTTTTTTTTTTTTCCAGCAGACACATTACATTTGCCAGGTAGCTCAAATTAGAATCCCTTGAGGGAAGAAAATGTTATTTTCACGGAACACTTTTGAGAACCGGCATTTGAAGCTGACTGCAGGAGGACTCTCCCACCGCCAATAAATGTTTCGCACAAGGACAACAAAGGTGACATACAAGAAATTAGCTCTAACAAGCACCTGTTCTATTTGTGAGTGGAGTAGGAAAGAGAATGACTAGTTGTGGTACAGGGTACCCACCCCCAAACACCATATGATGGCTAGCGAAGTAAGCATATAGATGTAATTGTAAGTTAATTTACGAGTACTTGTTATCATGTCACTACATCCACTTATAGGCACACAAAACTGGTGGAAGAATGTTGTCTCCTATTTATCGAGAGTTTTATCGTAGATGGAACATTTGCTGCTGATTCTCTCTTTAAAGTTTTTCATATGTCATTGCAGTCACTTCATGAGACGAACGTGAGAGGTTATGTTTGCCCACAACACTTCGAAGAAGTGGTATAGAGCTCGCCTCTCAACTCCCCTTTCGCTGAAGTACCAATTACCTGCTGTATCCTCACGAATCTTCCAGTATTGAATGTACATTTTTTGAATCCACATGATTCCCACGTGTAAGACAGATCCCCCGACAAGTCACAGCCCCCTGCTAATTCTCTCAAAATCCTATGACGTTCCGACAGCATTGTCTCACTGTTTAGAACGCTGTCTAGTCCTCCACCTGTCGCCGATTTGTTTGAAGGCTGTCACAAAGAGAAAAATAGACACTAAGGTACAGGAGTAAATTTACAACCATGCAGAGTATATGTAAACTGCACAAAATGGTTCAAATGATTCAAATGGCTCTGAGCACTATGGGACTGTGATCATGAGTCCCCTGGAACTTAAAACTACTTAAACCTATCCAACCTAAGGACATCACACACATCCATGCCCGAGGCAGGATTCGAACCTGCGACTATAGCGGTCGCGCGGTTCCAGACTGTAGCGCCTAGAACAGCTCGGCCACCCCGGCCCGTGAAACTGCACAAAGAACTTAGATATCAGAACATTTATAATACATTGATATCAAATAAGGGTCTGTAAATATGACTCTCTATGTACCCTGAGCTCCTTTGTCGTATTCCTATGGTTACTACATTAGAAATACGACAGTGTAATGGTGTCAAAGACTATGCTGACTGATGTGTCGACAGAAGTGCCGACACAGTGTGGTTTGAGGAGACCGAAATACACGCTATAAGCTCACGCAGGATGGCATGAGGTCTGAAACAGGATACGTAATGAATGCTATAAAGAAAAGTACGTGGCTTTTGGAATACTTAACTTTAATCCATCATTTGTATATCGCTCTTGACGATACAAGTTAGACTATTTAGATACATGCAATATAATGCTAATGGCGCCTTGCTAGGTCGTAGCCATTGACTTAGCTGAAGGCTATTCTAACTATCTGCTCTGCAAGTGAGCGAGGCTTCGACAGTGTGCATCGCTAGCTACGTCGTCCGTACAACTGGGGCGAACGCTAGTACGTCTCTCTAGACCTGCCGTGTGGTGGCGCTCGGTCTGCAATTACTGACAGTGGCGACACGCGGGTCCGTCGTATACTAGCGGACCGCGGCCGATTTAAAAGCTACCACCTAGCAAGTGTGGTGTCTGGCGGTGACACCACACTGACAGCACAGTCCCCCCCCCCCTCTCTTTCTTTCTTTCTTTCTCTCCTCATCCAATGGAGTAAAACTACGAGCTACAAAACTTAACCACTTGGTAGAGAACTCAATAAGACATTACCGATTCCCTCTCTTCCGATATTTCGAAAATAAATACCATCTGCATGTTTTCATCGGCCATATGTACATCTATTGGTCCACTGGAGCAAGTGGACAGTTACCGAAAACCCTTGCAGAGACCTGTGTAGAGTTTTTTCGCCCATACTGTAGGAAAACTATATTCCAGACTATCAATCACAATAGATGGTTCCTTTGTTGTTCTTTCATGAGCAGTCTGATACACGGTTTTTCTGCTGTAGCATATCCAAGCAGTTTATGGCTATAGGTTTGTACACCGTCACACATTTTGTCTTTCCACCATTACTTTGAAGTCTGTGTTGAGTGGTAATCATTCGTTAAAACATTTAGATTCGTCATGTCTTACAGAAAGCTGGACATCCCGTGGTATAAGCTAAACTGTTCCCACATCACACAGAATGATTAAAATAATTGGATGATGTCACAACGTACGGAAACCAGAACACTTTGCGGCATTGTGGAGTGTCTCCAAACACCTCTCTGATGGTGTAGCCCTCCACATTTAAACTCATATTCCACAGTGGTGGGGTAACAGATGTCTCGGTGCTCCATTTTTGAAAACACCAAGAGCACTGATTTCTCATATTGGCAGAGAATAACACACCCAGGTAAATGTTCACTGTCCTAGTTGGCGGTCATGATGACTGCCAAATCTTTGGACACTGCATATTTCATTTTTTTGGCTTGCAATCCATGACCGCATATGGAACAAGGTGATATTCTGCAGAACTTGAGCTACTGAGCACAGATAGTATGGACCATCAGTGTACAGGTCATACAAGCATGTGGGTGCGTAGTTCCCTCTATAATCAACATTTTGTCCTATTTACCTCAGTTTTAGGCATTTTTCATCGATTTTCGTAATTTAGCAGGTTTCCCCTAATTTAAACACATATTACTCAATTACTCGAATTCTAAACCACGACTCCTGACCACTTGTCATTTTGTCTCTCTCAAGAGGCTGTTCCCCCTTTGTGTGTCTGAACCAAACACACAGATGGAGGGTTTCATACCTTCTCAGAATACTGTGTCCTTATTGGCTAATGCTAGGAACTAAGGGAGATCTGACATAATTTCCATATCAACAATAGTCAATTTGCAACTATCCTACCAAATTCATTATTTAGCAGTTTTACAGGAGTCAGTTACATTGCTTAAAACACTCAGCACCGCATTACAGTGATTTTTCTTCATAATAAAACATAGCTTCAACGTTTGAGTATCACATGTTGTCGATTGCCGCATATGATGTCGTTTTTTTGTCCATTTTCCGTTACTGGCGATCATTTTATAGGAGTCATGGGACCTTAATGAGATGTGAACAGTTGGTGCTACATACCTATGGAAAGCTATATTGTGCATGGATCACTGAGAATCCATGTCCTTTTCCCTTAGCTGTAGAACATAGTATATTTTCATCTTAGAGTTTCTCACCATGGTGAGGGTGAAAGTATGTCATGTGTTGGAAATTTATTTCTTGCATTGGACTATTAAGCGCGTTTCATTTCACACGACTAATATAGCAGAAACCACACTGTTTATACGTTATAGCATGCTTAAGTGCAGAATTGTGTAGCCTTAAGAGTGTGTGTTTATGTTCTACAATCATTTCCCTCTTCCCAGTACCTTGTTGGCGTGGAATCTAAACACTACAACAATTCTACAGACTTGATAGCGTAAGTGATATACACAAATCCTTCAAACGCCTTCCATCTCCAGATTCGTTATGCATAAATCATAATCGTCTGTTACATCACCACAATACTTGCAAATGCGTCAGACTTGTATCTACTATACACCCATGAGGAGTGCTAAACACCACTGCATGCAACCACCTATAGAGATTGTGTGCAATTGGATGAGTGATGTGAGTAAGATTGGTATGCAACAGTCTTTGCGGAATGACGGTATTGGAATAAGATTACTGGCATATATCACTAGTGCCGACCAGTACAGGTTTGAAACACATGTTATAAGTGTGCAATAGTCTTTGCTGAATGGTAGTTACAGTACTGGAATAAGAATACCAGTCTTATGACTAGCGTCGGTTAGTATAGATTTGTAATGCATGTTATACTCTGTGTGAAAACAAAATATCGAAGTGTATTGATTACTTAAAACTCAGCTCGTTCTTTTACTTCACAAGATGCTGAATGTGGCGGGTATAGCAGCTTCCTACTTTTGGTCAGTTCCAAATTAAATGGGAGATAGTAATGCAGGGATGGTCGGTTAAAGACAGACGAAGAGTTATGAGATGTTTAGAGAGAGGCTATCTAGAGATTTACTCAAGGTCTTTAGCCAGACAAAATTTTGCCATTTCACGCTTTCTTTTTTTTTTTTTTTTTTTTTTGGCTGCAATATCAAAGGAAGCCCAAATCCAGATTGTGGTCGGTATTTAGTATAATGATTGGTAATTACGGCAGTGGGCACTTTAGGCAGTCACAAACACCAGAGACCCTAAACGGCGGCTACTACATTTCATTTCATTCCCTGCTGCTTATAGTTATTACTTCATGGAATGCAGAGCTGGAGGGGGGGGGGGGCTGCAGACGTGAGGTCTACCCAATTGGGGGAATTCTATCTGCCGAAAACTGGTTAAATAAACAATATACGCCCATATATTGTTGACATTGACTTGAATTTCGTTTCCTGATATCCTTCCTCTACAGCAGAGTTTGAGCTTTTTTTCACTCAGTTTTTTTCTGGGAAGTGTGGGGATGGAGGGGGCGAGGGGTGGGAGTGGTGGACCGTCCTCTGGTACTCTGGTGTTGGTATTGTCCACTAGCTCAGTGAGTCCCTACACATCAAGGTCCGCACACACACACAAAAAAACTTTCAGTAAGAAAACACATCCAATCTGCAGTGGTGTAGATAAGTAATTAGGACATTTAGTTTCTGGAGAAGATAATACTTGCACCCTCCAGTCCAACAGCTCAGCACAGACAGAGCGTTTCCCGAATTAATTACTAATTTGCAATGTATTTTAGAAAACCTGCATCTTTCAAAACAGCAGAAAATGATCAAGCTTTTCCCACCATGGAAAAAGAGAGATCCAAACTCTGCAAACTGATTTTTGTAAATAAGCAATATATTAGTACAGCCTCTGCAATATTGTGGGATCCTTTCATTCCAATAGCTCAGCGATGTTTCTCACCAGTTTTTCTGGGAGGGGTGGGAAGAGAGGGTCTATGGGAGGACATGCTCTGCTGATGCCATTGTGCACTAGCTCAGTTGATCTCCACATGTCAACGTGAGCACAGATGTGAAAATTTTGCAACAAGACAACACTTCAAATCCGTAACGGTATAATTACGTAGTTAGGACATGTAGTTGCTGAACAGTGTAGTACTTGGACCTTCCACACCAACAGCTCTGCACCAATTTTCTTTCCTGGGTGGGGAGGGAAGTGGGGTAGGTGAGGAGAGGGCTAGGGGATTTTCCTGGAGTGGAGGTGTTATTAATTGATCAATTTAATTAATTAGCGATTTAACTTGGAATTAAACGTGTGCTTGTATTGGTGAGAGGGAGGGGATAGGGTGGCGGTTTCTCGGAAGTGTGGATTATCCACAGGGCTCATAAATCAACCCCCAGAGCTCACAAATCAATTAGCATAACAATACGTTAAGGTGAGGGCGAGGGTGTCATATATCAATCATGTTTGCCCCTGAATGTATGACTGCCACTGAGTTTATGCAACCTGCAAGAAACAAATGTGTTTGTGCTCTCCACCCCACTAGTTACAAACCATGCAGAATCAATTCCGTATATGCAGTTAGCAATGAATGAGCAAAAACTTACAATGATCTGCAGACTGGACTGGTTGTTCTGCCTATAAAAGCACTATGTGCTAAATTCTCAGGCATGCCGGCCGCGGTGGTCTAGCGGTTCTAGGCGCTCAGTCTGGAGCCGCGCGACTGCTACGGTCGCAGGTTCGAATCCTGCCTCGGGCATGGATGTGTGTGATGTCCTTAGGTTAGTTAGGTTTAAGTAGTTCTAAGTTCTAGGGGACTGCTGACCATAGATGCTAAGTCCCATAGTGCTCAGAGCCATTTGAACCATTTTTCTCAGGCATGGAGTATACGAAAAAACTAGTGGTAAGAATTGTAAAAGTTCTGAAGTCGTCACATGACGTCAGTTGCAACGCTTTTCAATGGAAATGCACCAATAGTATGGAGACTTTATACAATACTGCAAAGTGGAACGGTGGTCCGATCATTTAATATTAAAAGACTACGACCAAGGTGTGAAAGGGGCCAAGAAATTGACATATCACACGTGATTTAACACATAAATAATTTACTCACAACATACAATACATAACACCAACTACGTAAATCCTACTTCGATGCTTACAATTGCTCAAAATGGGAGGGCCACTACTTTACTTCATGCGGTTGCCTTCACAAATGCAGATATCGAAATGAAAACAAGAACGTGTAACAACATTCCGTAATCAGCACAATGTTCTTCGTTAGGTCCCGGTAGCGCTAGACAACGCTGACATGCCAATGTTAACAAACCTCTAAGGCAACACCCTCCAACTGACAAGCCGAAACCAATGTGACCCCTTATCAGCTCCGTTATAGGACTCGAACCCCCAATTACAGTCAGTGCAACTCACTAACAATAAATACAGCGCCAATAGTATGGCGGACACATATACCCAGGGATTAACAGGAGACTAGACTGAACTAGAAGTAATCTTAATAATACAGCACTGCATCTTGGCAGACAAGGAACTAACTCCCCAACCGAAATTCTGCAACCACAAGGCGGGAGGATGAACTACCAAAACATAGAAGTGCAAACGTACACAAATAACTGCAAAATACACCACTACACCGGTTAGCAACGATGCGTGGAGGAATCTGCACTGTCAGAATTGCACCAGTGAACAGAACAGCAGAGGATTGCCACAGCGGTGGTCACAAGGCGGGAAAGACGACTGGATGAACTCAATCCCAAAGGACGATCAACTTGAAACATTCACACTAAACTCCTTTCTCCTTTCCCTCCGTGCACTTCGTCGTTTGTCCGGGACTGTTGTGCACAATTCTGAGCCGTCCCCAGTCGTCCCGGCAGACACCCACGCAGCCGAACTGCTCCCGGACTCAAACCCTTGCCGAACGGCGGCTCCACCGCCACATGATGGTTACTGTTTGTTTGCCTTCGTCGACGCAGGCGATGATTAGACTGCCATCCGCCTCCCGCGGACAACCAGTGAAGAGCGGACAGAGGGGCCTCAACCAGACCGACGTTCCTCCACGTGTAGAAGTGCGGGTTCGATAACAACACCCGTACGCGGAAGGCAGGATGTCGACGTCACCAGAGCAGACACGAAGGCCACTGCGCGACAACCTCCTCCAGCGTGACCGCGCTCGACTATTAATAGTACAGGCCAAAGAGTCTGCTGCAGAAAACACGTGAGTCGGTCGAGTTACCAACCTACGGTTTCTAAGTACACCAAAGACAGAACTCGCAATCGACAGTGGGTACACTACGGCGGGAGTTCAAACAGAAGAGCTTCATAAAAGACCAACCCTGAACAACCGCGGAAAAACGGAATAGAATCGAAGCAATAAAAGACAGCAACGAGATGCTAGAGCCCGATCGCGCTCAAACACCATCGACTACGCCAAAATATTGGCTCCACACGACGCTCAGGAAACGAGCCGTGGAAGCCTACACACGGCTCACAAAGTACCTTGTATAAGTCAAGGGGCATGCATGGAATAATTTTTCGATTTAAAACTGGCTGTTGTTGGACTTATGGTGCGACAAATCAATGCGGGAACGAAAATCAGAACTTCCGGAATGGATTGCAGACTTCACATTTCAGGTAGACTTGACTGCACGCTGAGCACAGTAAGACACTGCGAGGTATTTTCGTTGCTTTCGTCAGGTAGCTTGCGCGTCTCCACAATGAAGCTGCAAAAGTGACACAATATTTCGGCCATCATATGTATGTGAAAGTTACTTTCTTCGATTACGAAATTAACTCCCTGCGAACAGGCCTTGAAAGGCCCAACGGAACCGACCGGCCGCCGTGTCATCCTCAGCTCACAGACGCCACAGGATGCGGATGGGCATGTGATAAACACACCGCTCTCCCGGCCGTATGTCAGTTTACGAGACCGGAGCCACTACTTCTCAGTCAAGTAGCTCCTCAGTTTGCCTACGAGGGCTGGGTGCACCCCGCTTGGTAACAGTGCTTGGCAGACCGGATGGTCACCCATCCAAGTGCTAACCCAGCCCGACAGAGCTTAACTTCGGTCATCTGATAGGTACCACTGCAGCAAGGCCGTTGGCATTACGAAATTAAAATAAGTCACAGTTACTTGACAACCTGAGTGCGAGTGAAATTGTTTGCGTCTATCCGTATGCCGACTGATTGTACCCAATAACTCAATAATACTGAAAATTTGTTTTGTTTTTGATCGATGTTGTTTAGAAACGTGAAATACGACGTATGCCCACAAAGCAAGTTCCGTTTGGCTACGTAAAATAAACGTGTGCAGATACAAAAAAATATTTATTATATAAAAATCTGCAACTGTTAAACTACTTTTTTTCATAGCTTCTGTAAATTTATAGACACTAGTCATAGCGTGGCACAAGTTTTTGTATGCCTCCTTCATAGAAGTTTGCCGCCTGTGTATTCAACCATGTGGTAACATGTTCTTTCAGCTCGTCATCATCGTTTGTGTTGACCACCAAGGACAGATTTTAGGAGTAAGAAGAGATGAAGTCGCTATGAGCGAGCTCCGGCCTGTACAGAGGATGATCAAACGCGTCCCGTCAGTAACCACAGACGGGTGTCCACTTCGTTCTTCATCGTGCACTTGATCACGTCCTTCGTTGGACAGTCTGCCCCATCTTATAACCACTGAATCACTCATAGCGTTTTGGTCGTAAACCTCGCAGATTTGCAATAATTTCCTTTGGTTTAACTTTCTTTGCATGTATAAAACGAATCACAGATCTGATTTCACACGCGGTGGCATTTTCTGTTACGGCTGACTCTATAAAGAAGCACTACAGAACACACGTCGGCAGCAGCGATCTGAAAATGGCATACATGTCTTCTCTTTGAGTCAGAGTAACTGCGGCGCATGCTCGGAACTGCGATAGTAGCGCTGTCGCGGATAGAAATTGAAACGGAACTTACTTTGTGGTCGAAGATAGTAAATAAACAAAGTCGTCTGCAAAGCGGCTGCATTGCCAGTGAAGAACGACACGTTCGCAGTTTCCCTCTCCTGATAATGAGACAGTGTGTTGTGGCGGTTGGGGAAGTGTGTTGATCAGAGTGAGTTCTATGGTACCCGTGACAGGGCACGGCCCGAGAAGGTCCCTTGGCCAACCCTGCTCTACATCTATCGTCTACATTATAATGTTTCGGGCTACAACTGCTTTTGAATGTTGTATAATTTCGCTGTTATAAATTTCTATGTAAGTATAATGAAAATGAAATATAGCTGCGAAAATCGCGAAACTCATTATATGAAAACGAACGAGTTTCTGTATATATCCTCTACATTATAATTCGGTTGACTATGTTACTTGTAAAAATTTGATTCCGCTGCTTTTCTGCAAACGCTGCGTTCCGGCAACAAATAAATAAGTTTTAAACAAAGGCTCGCTTCGTCACAAATCCTTTACTTGGCGAGACGCAGGGGAGTTTGATGGGCGCGTGACGTGTGGTACGACTGGCTGCAGCTCTTTCAGGATTAGCTTCAGCTTCAGTTTTAGCGGCTGGCGCAGACGTTGATGGATGGCGCGCACCGCAGTTTGCTACAGGACTAGCTGGCAGCAGGGGCCACACGTGTAGCACGATCGTTTCCACCCGCGCTGTACCACTAGACCAGCAGTCCCTTGTTATAGCACTCACACGGGCGACTGCCGTCTTGCTCGTCATCTTTTTGCACGATATCATCTGTTCCTAGAGCCACGTTACACTAATCAATTAACATTTGATTATCAGATATTCAGAATGATAAGAAAAGACATCTTTGTTGTCAGAATAATTATCATACAGGAACTGATGACTCATCTGTAAAAGTCTGCAGATTCTGTTTATGTTCCCATACGTCCTAACGCCAATTGACAACCGAAAACCAGCTAAATTTTCTTTTTTAAAAAAAAGAATGAACCACCTGCATATTTGTGGACTTGTGTGGACTTAGATTCCTGGAGAGCAGGAAACAAAATGAAATGCCTCATAAAAACAATTTACTGTGAAATAAAATCAAAACAGTAATTAAAGTGAAGGCCACGTGCTGGAACGTGCACGCCTGTGAGACGAAAACCTGGTGCTGGTCGTCAACAGGCCTGCTCGACACGCCGTCCACGAGGTGCTCACACCTGCCTGCTCTTCTGCGGTCACCCGCAGTGTGAGGTCCCTTCGTCCAAAGTTTCGGCTGGTCCGAAGCAGGATCAGTCGGTCTCACAATATTTCATACCGCAGGCCATGCCATTTGACTGATTTCTGCCGTCTGGAAGAAGACACGAGGTGCGACGGGTGTGTCCGTACATTACCGTCTTTGAAAACGAACGCACAGCCCAAACATTGACTGGGCTGGAGAATACGTTGGAAGATATTGCCCGTCGAGAGACGTCTGACACCTGGCTTGATGGTGGTCCAGAACATGACAAACCGTGCTCCCTGCAGGACCCGTGAGACTGTGCGTCTGCCACGCAGCCGCCTCCAAATTGTTCTACAGTGATCATCGTCCTCACAGAAATCCTGCAGTCGTCAGTGAAGGAATCCTGACGTCACTCGTCGTAATTCAACTCCTGGTGTTCTCTTGCCCGTCTTGGTCGCACACCACAGTCAGGAGGTTTTGTGACGTGGTTCGTAATGCACTCTTAGGGCTACATTGATCGTACTGGAAACCTCCTACTACTTTCTAATTGTATCTAAATACGTAACTGTTATCACTTAAGTATCAGTGTAGTAGTGTCCTGAACGCATTGCCATTGTATACAACAATTTGACGCATAAATTATTATTATCGCGATTTGGTTTCTCTATATATTCGGAGGTTTGGAAAACATATTTCGCAACGCTAAAGATATGAGTTTCTGACTGCATATTATAGACTATGTAAAATTACGTCCAATGTATTGAAAGCTTATTAGCCAGACAGGAAACTGTATTGTATCCTCCCTTGTAGGGAGCACGAGATATACACTAAACGTTGCATAAATAACCATGTATTAGCAAAAAGCATTAACCACAATAGCCGTTCTCAACTTCACCATCAGCTCTTGTCTCCAAATTCTCTGTAGCTCTGACCTACCTTCATTGCTGCATTATGGATGCAATGAAATAACAGTGTAATCTACCTTTCAAGAAATGGCTCTGAGCACTATGGGACTTAACGTCTGAGGTCATCAGTCCCCTAGAACTTAGAACTACTTAAACCTAACTAACCTAAGGACATCACACACATCCATGCCCGAGGCAGGATTCGAACCTGCGACCGTAGAGGTCGCGCGGTTCCAGACTGTAGCGCCTAGAACCGCTCGGCCACTCCGGCCGGCAATCTACATTTGACGGACTGAATAAACAATGATTCCACTGAAGGCAGAACACATTCAATTAAGTGTGCTTGCATCAACTATAATTTAAGAGAAACATCTAAAAAAGGCATTGAGCTGATCAAGAAAACGCTATGAATTACGATTGGTTTCGGCATGAGAAATACTTGAAGAGAAATTGGGATAACGCTTAGTAACCATTCCAGAAAAACCGTACGACTGCTGATCAAAGAAATTACAATGACCTCCATCAGGACACTTGGAATACAATGATCATGTAACATCAAAATCAGAACAAAACAAATCGCATATAATTCATAATCCAGGTAATAATAAGTGGGATAATAACATGATTTATGACCTAAATTCACGCATAAGTTACGACAGACCGATATTGATCCTTCAACATGACTTTAATTTTGGTCACAAACAAACCAGAAAAATAAGTACGAGGGCCGTTTTTTTTTTTTTTTTTTTTTTTTTTTCAACCTCGGATCGTCCATCTAAGCAAGTAAGAGGTAGGGAGGGGCCGTACCTGCGCGTCATGCGATTTCGCAGCTCCCCCACCACAACCTCTGCCATTTTCAGCTGCAGTTTGTCAGTTGTAGCCGAGCTACGTCCTTGTAAACATTGCCACTACGTTCGATGCTCCCACCAAATGTGAGTTACGAAGTGCAATCCGTTTTCTGCAAGCAGAAGGATGTAGCGCTGCGGAAATCCATCGCAGAATGAGCAACGTGTATGGTAACGACGTTATGAGTGATGGTAGTGTTCGGGAATGGTGTCGAAAATTTAAAGAAGGACGAACAGACGTCCAGGATGAAGGTGGACAAGGTCGCAAGTCTGTCGCCACTGTAGGCCTCGTTGAGCGTGTTGATCAGGCGGTGAGATGCAAACGAAGGTTTACAATTAGCGAACTGCCTGATGAATTTCCAGACATTTCAAGGTCTGCTTTGTACACAATTGTGACTCAAGACCTAGGCTATCGGAAATTGTTTGCACGTTGGATCCCAAAAATGCTGAGTACCGACCACAAAACGCAAAGGATGGCGTCAGCATTATCGTTTCTCACACGTTATGCCAATGAGGGAAACGTGTTTTTGAAGTCGATTGTTACTGACGATGAAACGTGGGTCCTCTATGACAGTCCTGAAACAAAGGAACAATCAAAGCAGTGGATGCACACAGCTTCCCCAAGCAAGATAAAAAAGTTTAATCATTCACTGACGAAAAGAAAAACAATGGCCACTGTGTTTTGGGACCATAAAGGAGTGCTGCTGGTGGACTTTATGGAACAAGCTACGACGATAACCAAGGAAGTTTATTGTGAAACTTAAGGTCATCTCTGCAGAGCCATTCAAAACAAACGCAGAGGAATGCTTTCGTCTGGTGTTGTTTTGATCCATGACAACGCCCGACCACACAGTGCCAACATGACAAAAGACCTCCTCAAAAAGTTTAAATGGGAAGTTTTTGAACATCCACCATACAGCCCGGACCTAGCACCAAGTGATTATCACCTGTTCCGAGAACTGAAGGCCAGCGCTTCGCTACTAACAAATAACTTCAGGACGCCGCCAAGACTTACCTGTCCTCACTCGTGGCAACATTCTTCGAGGATGGCATCGAAAAGCTTGTGTCACGGTATGACAAGTGCTTCAATCGTTTTGAAGATTATGTAGAACAATAAGTTAAGACTTTACTGTACTTTTGGTAATAAAAGTATTATTTTCTGTACATTTTTCTTTTATTTACAGCCAATCGGAGGTTGAAAAAAAACCAGCCCTCGTACAATATTACGCCAGAGAAGGCTAGTAGCCAATGTTCTCGCCACCAATTAGTGTAGGCTGCAGCGCAGAAATTCCTACCGAGATGAACCATGGACCTTGCCGTTGGTGGGGAGGCTTGCGTGCCTCAGCGATACAGATGGCCATACCGTAGGTGCATCTTCAACAGAGGGGTATCTGTTGAGATGCCAGACAAACGTGTGGTTCCTGAAGAGGGGCAGCAGCCTTTTCAGTAGTTACAGGGGCAACAGTCTGGATGATTGACTGATCTGGCCTTGTAACACTAACCAAAACGGCCTTGCTGTTGGGGTACTGCGAACGGTTGAAAGCAAGGGGAAACTACGGCCGTAATTTTTCCCGAGGGCATGCAGCTTTACTGTACGGTTAAATGATGATGGCGTCCTCTTGGGTAAAATATTCCAGAGGTAAAATAGTCCCCCAATCGGATCTACGGGCGGGACTACTCAAGAGGACGTCATTATCAGGAAAAAGAAAACTGGCATTCTACGGATCACAGCGTGGAATGTCAGATCCCTTAATCAGGCAGGTAGGTTAGAAAATTTAAAAGGGGAAATGGATAGGTTAAAGTTAGGTATAGTGGGAATTAGTGAAGTACAGTGGCAGGAGGAACAAGACCTTGGGTCAGGTGAATACAGGGTTATAAATACAAAATCAAATAGGGGTAATGCAGGAGTAGGTTTAATAGTGAATAAAAAAATAGGAGTGTGGGTAAGCTACTACAAAAAGCATAGTGAACGCATTATTGTGGCCAAGATAGACACGAAGCCCACGCCTACTACAGTAGTACAAGTTTATATGCAAACTAGCTGTGCAGATGATGAAAAAATTGATGAAATGTATAATGAGATAAAAGAAATTAGTCAGGTAGTGAAGGGAGACGAAAATTTAATAGTCATGGGTGACGAATTCGACAGTAGGAAAATGGAGAGAAGGAAACATAGTAGGTGAATATGGATTGGGGCTAAGAAATGAAAGAGGAAGCCGCCTGTTAGAGTTTTGCACGGAGCATAACTTAATCATAGCTAACACTTGGTTCAAGAATCATAAAAGAAGGTTGTATACATGGAAGATACTAGAAGGTTATATAATGGTAAGACAAAGATTTAGGAACCAGGTTTTAAATTGTAAGACATTTCCAGGGGCAGATGTGGACTCTGACCACAATCTATTGGTTATGAACTGTAGATTAAAACTGAAGAAACTGCAAAAAGGTGGGAATTTAAGGAGATGGGACCTGGATAAACTGAAAGAACCAGAGGTTGTACAGAGTTTCACGGAGAGCATAAGGGAACGATTGACAGGAATGGGGGAAAGGAGTACAGTAGAAGAAGAATGGGTAGCTCTGAGGGATGAAGTAGTGAAGGCAGCAGACGATCAAGTAGGTAAAAAGACGAGGGCTAGTAGAAATCCTTGGGTAACAGAAGAAATATTGAATTTAATTGATGAAAGGAGAAAATATAAAAATGTAGTAAATGAAGTAGGTGAAAAGGAATACAAATGACTCAAAAATGATATCGACAGGATGTGCAAAATGGCTAAGCAGGGATGGCTAGAGGCCAAATGTAAGGATGTAGAGGCTTATCTCACTAGGGGTAAGATAGATACTGCCTACAGGAAAATTAAAGAGACCTTTGAAGAAAATAGAACCAATTGTATGAATATAAAGAGCTCAGATGGAAACCCTGTTCTAAGCAAAGAAGGGAAAGCAGAAAGGTGGAAGGAGTATATAGAGGGTCTATACAAGGGCGATGTTCTTGAGGACAATTTTATGGAAATTTAAGAGGATGTAGATGAAGATGAAATGGGAGATACAATATTGCGTGAAATGTTTGACAGAGCACTGAAAGAATTAAATCGAAACAAGGCCCCAGGAGTACACAACATTCTATTAGAACTACTGACGGCCTTGGGAGAGCCAGTCCTGACCAGACTCTACCACCTGGTGAGCAAGATGTATGAGACAGGCGAAATACCCTCAGACTTCAAGAAGAATATAATAATTCCAATCTCAATGAAAGCAGGTGCTGGCAGATGTGAAAATTACCGAACTATCAGTTTAATAAGTCACAGCTGCAAAATACTAACACGAATTCTTTACAGACGAATGGAAAAACTGGTAGAAGCTGACCTCGGGGAAAATCTGTTTGGATTCCGTAGAAATATTGGAACATGTGAGGCAATACTGACCTTACGACTTATCTTAGAAGAAAAATTAAGGAAAGGCAAACCTACGTTTCTAGCATTTGTAGACTTAGAGAAAGCTTTTGACAATCTTGACTGGAATACTGTCTTTCAAATTATAAAGGTGGCAGGGGTAAAATACAGGGAGCGAAAGGCTATTTACAATTTGTACAGAAACCAGATGGCAGTAATAGGAGTCGAGGGACATGAAAGGGAAGCAGTGGTTGGGAAGGGAGTGAGACAGGTTTGTAGCCTCTCCCCGATGTTCTTCAATCTGTATATTGAGCAAGCACTAAAGGAAACAAAAGAAAAATTCGGAGTAGGTATTAAAATCCATGGAGAAGAAATAAAAACTTTGAGATTCGCCGATGACATTGTAATTCTATCAGAGACAGCAAAGGACTTGGAAGAGCAGTTGAACGGAATGGACAGTTTCTTGAAAGGAGGATATAAGATGAACATCAACAAAAGCCAAACGAGAATAGTGGAATGTACTCTAATAAAGTCGAGTGATGCTGAGGAAATTTGATTAGGAAATGAGACACTTAAAGTAGTAAAGGAATTTTGCTATTTGGGGAGCAAAATAACTGATGATGGTCGAAGTAGAGAAGATATAAAATGTAGACTGGCAATGGCAAGGAAAGCGTTTCTGATTAAGAGTAATTTGTTAACATCTAGTATAGATTTAAGTGTCAGGAAGTCGTTTCTGAAAGTATTTGTATGGAGTGTAGCCATGTATGGTAGTGAAACACGGACGATAAATAGTTTGGACAAGAAGAGAATAGAAGCTTTCGAAATGCGGTGCTACAGAAGAATGCTGAAAATTAGATGGGTAGATCACATAACTAATGATGAAGTATTGAATAGAGTTGGGGAGAAGAGGAGTTTGTGGCACAACTTGACAAAAAGAAGGGACCGGTTAGTAGGACATATTCTGAGGCATCAAGTGATCACAAATTTAGCATTAGAAGGCAGCATGGAGGGTAAAAATCGTAGACGGATACCAAGAGATGAATACACTAAGCAGATTCTGAAGGATGTAGGTTGCAGTAAGTACTGGGAGATGAAGAAGCTTGCACAGGATAGGGTAGCATGGAGAGCTGCATCAAACCAGTCTCAGGACTGAAGACCACAACGACAACCACATGAAAAATTGGAAAAAGTTTTAGAGTTGGAACTAAGAAAGTGCACGCAACGCCCACACTATGCACTTAGCTTCATATGTCCCAGGAGCGCAACTGCTTTCGAAACAAAATCCACATGTGCAAGCTAGTTTAGACCTCAGTACCTTAAGTACGACTGATTTTTCAGGTAACCACCTCCCAAGATGCCTGCAGAATGCAGCTAAAAGCCTTGGCACTTCTAGCATACGAGAACCGTGTATAAAGGGTGTTTCCACCTCAACAGCGACTTATAACTCACCTAAGGATGAACAATATGGAAGACTTTCCTAGAAGAAGAAAAACTTCTTATCCAAGATCGCAATAAAACACTGTACGGTGGGTGATCGGTTTCGATAAAGTACAATATGTGATCAAAAGTATCCGGACACCTGGCTGAAAATGACTTACAAGTTCGTGGTGCTCTCCATCGGTAATGCTGGAATTCAGTATGGTGTTGGTCCACTCTTAGCCTTGATGACAGCTTCCGCTCTAGTAGGAATACGTTCAATCAGTTGCTGGAAGGTTCTTAGGAGAATGGCAACCCTTTCTTCACGGAGTGCTGCACCGAGGAGAGGTATCGATGTCGCTCGGTGAGGCCTGGCACGAAGTCGACGTTCCAAAACATCCCAGAGGTGTTATACAGGATTCAGGTCAGGACTCTGTGCAGGCCAGTCCATTACAGGGATCTTATTGTGGTGTAACCAGTCCGCCACAGGCCGTGCGTTATGAACAGGTGATCGATCGTGTTGAAAGATGCAGTCGTCATTCCCGAATTGCTCTTCAACTGTCGGAAGGAAGAAGGTGGTTAAGGCATCAATGTAGACCTGTTCAGTGATAGTATCACGCAAAACAAAAAGGGGTGGAAGCCTCTCCATGGAAAACACGACCACACCATAACTCCACCGCTTCTGAATTTTACTGTTGTCACTACACACGCTGGCAGGTCACGTCCACTGGGCATTCGCCATACCCACACCCTGCAATAGGATCGCCACATTGTGTACCGTTCAAATGGTTCAAATGGCTCTGAGCACTATGGGACTTAACATCTGAGGTCATCAGTCCCCTAGAACTTAGAACTACTTAAGCCTAACTAACCTAAGGACATCACACACATCCATGCCGGAGGCAGGATTCGAACCTGGGACCGTAGCAGTCGCTTGGTTCCGGACTGGAGCGCCTAGAACCGCACGGCCACCGCGGCCGGCTTGTGTACCGTGCTTCGTCACTCCACACAACGTTTTTGCACTGTTAAATCGTCGTATGTACGCTCCTTATACCAAGCAAGGTGTCGTGTGACATTTACCGGAGTGGTGTGTGGCTTATGAGCAGCCGCTCGACCATGAAATCCAAGTTTTCTCACCTCCCGCCTGTCATATTATCTACAGTGAATCCTGATGCAGTTTGGAATTCCTGTGTGATGGTATGGGTAGATGTCTGCCTATACACATTAAGACGCTCTTCAACTGTCAGCGGTCTGTCTCAGTCGACAGACCAGGTTTGCCTGTATGCTTTTGTGCAGTACGTGTCCCTTCACGTTTCCACTTCACTATCACATAGGAAACAGAGGACATAGGGATGTTTAGGAGTGTGGAAATCTCACTTACACACGTATGACACAAGTGACACCCAGTCACCTGACCACGTTCGAGGTCCGTGAGTTCCGCGGAGCTCTCTCTTCCGCTCTCTCACGATGTCTAATGGCTAATGAGGTCGCTGATATGGAGTACCTGGCAGTAGGTGGCTGCACGATGCACCTAATATGAAAAACATATGTTTTTGGGGTGTCCGGATACTTTTGATCACATAGTGCATGTTACGATCGTCAAATCTTTGTACAGATTGTTATAAACGTCTTGTGCCAGACGTACACAAAATCTTTCCATTAAATCTCCAGATGGACAACATATTACATGAATGACATGTCGGCAAGTCAAAAGTAAAAATTAAAATTACTATGTACACAAATCACAACAACATTGGATCCATAAGATCGCACGTCCTGCCTACTAGGGCGCCACAAGACTGACTCTCAGTCAGTATGAGTAAACCAACGGATATGGAAGACATTTTCTAAAGAAAGGCTTCCCATATGGAGATCGTTGCTTGCTGTGTAGCTGGAACGAGCTGTTCCAATTGTCTACAAAAGGGCAGCGCACACTTTTCTCTTACGTCCTCCTAGCGGTTGCTACGAGCTATAGACCAATAGTTTCTACGTGGCGGTAAATCAGTTGATGATGTGGACCGCATGCGGCAGTCATGAATCACACTGTAACCGTTCTACTCATTGGGGAGCTATACACAAGAAAGAGAGAGAAACAATCCTGGAACCTTTTGCCATTTATAACTTCACTTATGAGTTCTGAATTACCTGATTTGGGTGAAATACCTTCAATTTCTAATGTTGGTAACGTTGAAGTCAGCAGCTAAATTGTGGCACTATACTACCCATTGTGTAGAGGGAAACTACTGATATGAATTTTCACTATTTATCCGTTCTAGATGTTGAACAACTGAACTGTAGATCACACTGGATTGTCATATGAATATATGAATGAGGAGCGACACAGTTACTAACCCAGATTCCTCATGGAATTACTGACAGAAGACATCATCATACTTCAGTGTGGGTGCCAGAAGGTGAAACGAGTAAGGGAAACGAATTTAAAGTCACCACCTTTGATAAGTGGAGTGATAAATCTTGTACATTTTGGCACTTCCAAACCCCAACTGCATCAATTACCATCGTATTAAGATTACAAAAGGAGGGTAAATCATGCATGCAAAAACGAAACCAACAGCACCCAGTCGGCGCTCCACGGGGAGTTCTTTCGGAATAAGCATATGGGTGCCATTAACTAATCTGTGGACCATTACCTAACTTAGGCTAAGGAATTTAGTGAATTATCTGAAAATAAACTGAATAAAACCCAAACAAAAAGACTAATATCTCAGAGTGAATATTATTTTACTGAGGCTGTAATTTCGCTTCGGCAAGCCCCGCTTTCCCTCTGAAGAACCGATGCCACATCTCAAGTCTGCGTCTGCCTCCTTGGGAATAGACTACAGGCACACATCTCGCTGGGTTCCCTCTGCGAACGACACCAACACAGCAGTGATTACCTCCACCTCCTCTCCGAACTCAGATCTGCAGAAGAGAAACGCTACAATAGTTTTCTAGCGAATCATGTACCCAGAACAACGGTTTCTCCAGACAAAAGAAGGGCTGTACGTTCATCTTCAGAAGAGAGTGAATGGGATTCACAGAAGCTGAAAATGTGACCTCCTCTCCTTCCAAACTCAAGTAGAAAACTACAACGTAAGGCTAGAGCGAGATATAGATACAATGCAAGTGAGACAGAACGTGTTTACTTTACCAACTCTCTAACGCCTAGTTGGCGAGGAATTTTACTCTTTTAGAAAATATTCTGTTGATAGGCTAGCATCGGAAACCGACAATGAACTCTTCTTCTTCCACAAGGTAACTCGAGCTGTGTCCGAATATATAATGAGGAGATATATTTGTTCGACTCCGCTTGGTCGCTCTGCCCGTTACGAACCCACCATTAGATCAGCAACGGAGGCCTCTCTGGCACTGGGACCTTTCCACGGGGACCTAAAGCGGTGCCCGGCCACCTACACGCAATACGTAGCTTTACCCCTATTGTCCGCGGGACTTCCCGTAGAGTGGCCCCAGGGCTGCCTGCGTCTCGGCCTAACTAAACGCACTGTGGTGCGGGGGGGAGGGGGGGGGGGGGTTGTTACGGGGCGGTGGGAATGGTGTGGGTGGCGGGGACGGGGGCAGGGGAGGGGGCAGTCGTACTTGACGTATAAACTTTCCCTTCACTGGGACCCGACGAAGCCGTGGCTGAAAGAACAGAAAGGCTGAAATCACCTGCAACATTATAGTTCTATTAGATTGAGTGATCGGAACCGACCATGGTTTGCCAATCTCATACGATGCATCTCAAATAGGAAGCTCAGGTGGGTGAGGTGCTATTTGTAGTCGTTTTTGGATTGATGAGTTATCTCAAATTTTATATCAAATGACATTATGGAATAAAATAAGCCGAGTTAGCTTTTTATTTTCGCGTCACCTACGTCTGATAACACTCGTAATGCAAATAAAGACTTTTATTTAAAGTAATTTGTACATCCTTTATTTTTTCGTTTTAGCTGTACCTTTCTTTTTAACAATTTGACGAGTTTGTATCGCATGTAAGCATCTTCAGATATATGTAATTGAGTAAGGAACCCGTCATGCCGTGCAGAAACTACACATTACAGTACAGTACCCTGATATGTAGTTTCTGTATGGCTCAGTTACTTGGTTTCGCAATTGCGCAGATCACATGCGATGGAAACTGGTCAGGTGGAAAAATAAGTGCAACTCAGACGGAAAAACATCAACACAGCTGCCGCGTTCTCTCACGATCGATATGTCATCCACAGCAAAAGACTTTTTCGCGATTTTGACAATTTTTTTGGACGCAGGGCACACGCAACAACCAGTAATATTTCTGTTGTACGACAGCAGCAATAGCACGAAATTCATCCACGGATCACTCCTGAACAACACTACCCTTTATCAGCCGCAATGTACAGACACTGCTTCACTTCTACCAATACAAAGCCTCCCTCTGATGAGTATTGAACACTTCAGATAGTTATAAGGGCCGAAACCGGTCTTGGATCATTTCTTATGTGACTAATGCTGCGGTTCAATGCAAGAAATGTTCTCATGAGTAGTTCAAACAATTGTGTTGAATTTCATGTTCCAATTCCACGAACTAAATACTGTCAGATAGTCTACCTGCAGGTCATTGTATTTTGAGCAGTCGCTGGATGGATACCTGTTGTTGCTTTTCAACTGCTCATAGTTTAGACATAAGAAAGACGTTGGAGCACTTAAGCGGCGTGCTGCTAGATTTGTTAACAGCAGATTCGATCCGCACACAAGTATTACGGAAATGCTCCATGAACTCAAAAGGGATATCTGGAGGAAAGAAGCATCTTTTTCTCGAAAAGCTACTGAGAAAGCTAAGAGAATCGCATTTGCAACAGCCTGCAGAACGATCCTACTCTTGCAAGGATCACAAACACAAGGCACATTAGGGCTTCCCCCTCGCTCCATTTTCGAATGAAACAGAAAAGGGAATGATAAGCAGAGCTACGTGTAAGTACCTGGCGAAATGTGACACGGTAACGGTTTTGGCAGAAGGGATCACACCATCCATTGATACTGAGAGCTCTTTCACGATACCACTAGACGGCATGAGAATGGAGCGTTTTGCCTTATCTGTACGAGCAGTCTACACGTGCAGGGATATCAGCAGAACACTCATAGTCTCACCGAAATATTATTTGTCTCGTCATCCTGTTATGCCGTAGCTGGGAGGGTGTCTTCTGCGTGTGACTTACTATTTTTGTTCGTAGAGCGGCGTCTCACCTGATAATACCTTAAATTGCAAATGAATGAATGGTTTCGCAGCGATTTGTACTAATAAAAATCTCTCAAGCTTCCAGCAGCGTCAGGTGATCTAAAATCCACGAGCTTTGGTTCGAGTACTCCTCGGGCTCTGTCATGTGGTGACTGTCTTCTGGTTGCTGCTACCGTCCATGTACAACTGCGCTGACCTCTGTGACGCCACTGGTGCTCGCCCCAGCGCCAGATATGTTTATGTTGTCGTTGCGCACCCCCTGGCCCACTTCAACCTTCCAATGTCCGGGTCCCGTCTTTATTGAGGGTGTTGTCACAAATTTTTATGTTTATCGATTCTTTAATCATGCTTTCCCTGAAGCCTCTAGACCGTGTAATAACTGACATTACTCCGAATGAAATGAAATGTCGTGAGGCTAGGGCATCCAGTCGGGTAGACCGGTCGCCTGGTGCAAGTCTTTTTAGTTGACGCCTCATCGGCGACTTGTGTGTCCATGGTAATGAGATGATGATTAAAACAACACAACAACCTAACTGGAAATCGAACCCGAGCCCCTTTGCATGGCATTCTACCGCGCTGACCACTTAGCTATCGAGGCGAACATTTCTTCGAATGCAACATGATGTCCGTTTTCTAGAGAATGCCCGCTACCGCTGATTTCTCAGGGTCTTGTGGCAAGAGCATCTCTCAACTGAGCACCGTTCAATAGTACGCATAGTCTGTCCGACATAAAACTGCCCACATCTACAAGCTGTTTTATATACTTCTCCGTTCTGAGGCCTAAGTCATCTTTCCCGGACCACATGAGTCGTCCAATTTTTATTGGAGCCCTCAAAACCGAATAGTTTTTATTCCTCTTTCGGAGCCGTTTCATCATTCCTGATACTGAGCCAAAGAACGGCAAAAACGCGAGCTTCTTTGAGTGCTTCTCGGGGTCCTTCTGCTTTCGTGTTTTCGGAAAAACGGCATGAGAATTCTGCAGGCTGTTGTAGCCGTTTTCCTTCAGTACTTAGCGTAAGTGGCTCATTTCTTTCGGCAGCGTTTCAGAAGGTTTCCGCTCGATGCACGAAGGTCCTAGGAACAGAACATTTCTGCTATGGATGGTGATAGCTGTTGGCTTGCAGACATTGATCCCTGTAGATGGGTTTCCCGCAAAAACTGTGTCTGACACTCATTTGCTTCACAGGGGATAAGGACTTTAAGGAACAGGAAGACACCGTCAGTACCTACCTACATCGTGAAACTGTTGTGTTCGTGGATGTTATTGATGTGGTCCAAGAATTCTTACAGTTTTTCAAGTCCATGGGACCACAGAACGAACGGGTCGTCGACATAATGATAAAACCAACTGAGCTCTGCAGGAGACGTGTCCAGGACGATAGTCGTCATAGTGTTCCTAAACAGGCTGGTTATAACTGGAGTTAAAGGAATCCGTTTGATTAATCATTCGCCATCATACAAGAAACACGACGACGTCAGAGAGTGCTTAAATAAATCCACAACAGTGTCGTCAAATAACTAGCAGACCAACTCAATCGAATCCTGGATGGGAACACCCGTGAACAATGACACCACATCAAAGCTGACCATAATGTCTCCTCCAAGGCGCAGGCATTTAATTCGACGAAGTCGGTTCCATTCTCGATGTGCTGCGCACAGAGACCAACTTGCGAAGAAGGATGCAGGCCAGACGTTTCGCGAGTCCGTAAAACGGCGATTCATTGGTGCTCGCTATAAGTTGTAGAGGTGTGATGATCTTGTGAAACTTTGGAAGGCCATACAACGTAGGTGG
Organism: Schistocerca americana; assembly: GCF_021461395.2. NCBI lineage: Eukaryota > Metazoa > Arthropoda > Insecta > Orthoptera > Acrididae > Schistocerca > Schistocerca americana. The sequence goes on along the minus strand of NC_060120.1, from coordinate 1,059,701,268 downwards.
TTGAGGTGCTTCAGAGAGCATATTTTTAATAAAAGTCTCTTCCAGTGAAGACCTCTTGAGAAGCTCCGACGTCTTTCTCATTATCCTGCATGTTGGGTCCCTTGATAGTTGTTGATGTGTCTCCTCCTGCAGCATCAACCTAATCTTCGCGTAATAGTCGGCTCGTTCCGTAATGATACCGGCGTTGTAAGAACTGGTAGTACGGCTGCTACCTCTAAACGGATGTAGAGTTTTGATACTCAATAATGTGATTGTGACTGCTTATCACACATATTTTGGTGAGGAAGCCAATAACGATTTTGGCAGAACTTATTACGATTCTGATAAGACGTTCAACCCAGGATTTAAAAAATCTAACTGATCCTGCTAAAAGCCGACGTGCGATTCTTCTTGGGGTTGCAGCTTTCTGGAGAACTCTGGGAAGGTCCCTAAGGGACTCGAGTAACTCCGCGCGCCTCGACTGCGTGATTGTGCAACACGGAGCAGCATGATAGAGGCAGGGTCTTGGGCGTGGGGGGACTGGTGGAAGGCACCCAGCTCTCTTCGTCTAGCCTCCTTACTACAATGCCTTGAAGAGAAGACTATTCCACATTTTATCTTCGTAACTCACCATATCAACAATGCTGCGACTAAAAGAATATTTGGATGTGCCAGCTTCACCGTGCTGCGAGAGACGATGCATCACAGCAGAAGGCAGTAGGATACAAATGGCCACAAGATAATGACCGTCCACTTGCGGCTGACGGAGTAGCTCTCAGCTTTGGACTGGTAATCGATTAATGCAGCCACAGTAACACAACAAATGCCATCAGAGAGGGCAATCGTGGAAAGGCAGAAAGCGAAAATCAGTCGCCTTTCACAGCAACAGCATGGAGCCGAACTGAAAACAACAGAAAGCGCCGTTATCAGCATTACGACTAGAAATATCGAAGAGGCTCTTAAGGAGGGACTTAATTTTGCATCGTCGCTGCAGTGTATCCCCTTTCGCTGACACAGTAAATGGTGTGGATCAAGCAGTTCGCAAGATACGCACCGAAACTACAGAAGAAATTTATCGAAAAACAAGCCACATTCTTACAAAATCCTAGTTACCATCCACGAACACGATAAGAACTGACCGTAACTGTCTTAAAGAACTCCACAACGAACCTCTCCTCGTAGCCCTGCCAGCTGATGAGGACTATTATCGAACCAGCCTCCTATGACGCGAAGATTCCGTTGATGCTGGAGGAGGAGACACATCAACAATTATCAAGAGAGCCAACATCGGAATAATGACGAAGACGTCGGAGCTTCTCAAGAGATCTTCACTGGAAGAGACTGTCATTAAAAATGTTGCCCCTGAGGCACCTCAACCACCTACAATGTATGACCTTCCAAAGGTTCACAAGAAGACCACACCTCTACAATTCATAAGGAACACCATTGGATCGCTGACTTACCGACTGGCGAAGCATCTGGCCTGCCTCCTCCTGCGCACTTTGGTCACTGTGTACACCGCATCGAGAGCAGAACCGACTTCATCAGTCGAATTAAATGCCTTCGTCTTGTAGAGGGAGATGTTACGGTCAGCTTTGATGTGGTGTCATTACTCACTCGCATTGCCATCCAGGGTTCGATTGAACTGGTATGCCAGTTATTTGGCGACACTGTTGTGGATTTATTTAACCACACACTGAAGTCATCTTTTTTTTTTTTTTGTATGATGATTCTCTAAACGGATGGAGACGAGATGGGAACTCCTTTAGCTCCAGTTACAGTCAACATGTTTATGGAGCGTCTTGACGACATCGCCCTGTAGACGACTCCTGCAAATCCTAGATACTTTTATCGTTACATCGACGACACATTCGTGGTCTGGTCTCAGAGAATTCTTGGACCACATCAACAGTATCTATGACAACATCAACTTCACGATAGAGGTAGAGACCGACGGTGCCTTGCCGTTCCTTGCGTCATTATCCTCCGTAATGCAAATGAGTGTCTCTGCCACGCTGTTTACCGGAAACCCACCAACATGGACCGATATCTGCACGCTAACAGCTATCACTAACCATCGTAGAACTTTTTCTTTTTTCAGAGGACATTGGTGTATTGAGCGAAAGCCGTCTCAGACGCCGAAAACCTGCCGAAAGCACTGAGCAACTTTCGGAAAGTATTCAAGGAAAACGGCTCCAACATCCGATAGATTTCGCAAGCCATCTTTTCCAAAACACCGAAACGGAAAGACCCCCGAGGAGCACTTGAAGAAGCTCGCGTTTTTGACGTTCTGTGGCTCAGGAAAAGGAAAGGTTAGGCGGATTCTGAAAAGGCATAAAATCGCTCGAACTCATAAGGCCTGTGAAAGATGATGTAGGCCTCAAACGCTAGGAGTATATAAAACACCGTATGGATATGGACAGTTTTATGTTGGACAGACTTTGCTTATTATTGAACAGCACTAGGGAGAACACGAAAGATGCCTTCATCTTCGGTATCCTGAGAATTCGTGAATTCTGAGAGACATCAGTTGTTACATGGATTGGTGGTTTCTGGGATAGCGTAATTAAAGAAGAGATAGAGATAAATATGTGTGACAGCACCCTCAATAAAGACGGTGGCGTTTAGTTAAGTACGGCGTGGCACCGAGCCATCGGAAGGTTGAAGTGGAGCGATCACCAGTGATATCACAGAAGGCAGCGCGGCTATCTATGGACGGTAACAGCAAACAAAATAGTTAACTTTTGATAACGGCTGAAGAGTACCCGGCCGCAAGCTCGTGGATTTAAAACCACTTGATGCGCCTGGAATCTAGAGAGAATTTTATCATTCTCCTACTTTTCGGACACGTTTCCTGATGGTAGAGCTGCGTGGTGCTCGCTCTCTCTTCAGATTAATAGAAGTTCCAGTCAAAATGTCGTAGGTACTTTCAGAGTATGAACTATTAAATTTCTATGTAGTCGAATGTGTGGCTGCTGTGTGCAAATGTGAATTAATGTAGTGCCCAGGAAACAAAATGAACGTGGGAATGAATACTGCTGGTATAAAAAACTTTGCGAAAAAAAACAGTGATGGTAAGACTTGAGAGCTACGTCCAAACAGATGGATTATTATGGGGACGACGACACTGAAGAAAACTGAACATCAATGCGCTCAAACGGGTGGGATACTTATAGACGATGTGCCAATCAACTAACATTCAATCCTTAATGACCAACAGTTACAGTCATTAATGAAGTTACCCCAACTGTAGCGGGGAAGCACTTGGTACTCTCCTCTCTGAGCAGTGACAGTAACATACAGGGGGTTTCGACTTAGCTGCTCAACTCAGATATTTCCTGAACCTTTTAAGATGTGGTAATTCTAATTGAGTCCAAATGAACTCTGAAACCTTTCTCACTAAATTATGTATAGTCCCTTTTAATAGCTACATTAGTTGCAGATATACAGGGTGCCACAGGAGAAATGATCAGTATTCAGGGATGTAACAGGTTCGAAGGAAAAAGATCTAGTAAACAAGGCTCTAAGATGCATACCTTTAAAGCTAGGGCACTTCATTGTCTTCGATACTGTGAAACAAATCTCTTATACTAGAAGCTCTTTGCTTTTCATATTTTGATAAGTGGTAGTATCGACGAAAACAAAAAAAAAGTTCCATAAATATGGAGCATTTCTTGATTTTCGCTACTGTGAAAGACATCTCTTCCACTGAAGCAAGTGCTCATAACTCGTAAGGTATACAAGTTAGCGCTGTGGCCGAGCGATTCTTGGCGCTTCAATCTGGAATCGCCTGACCGCTACGGTCGTAGGTTCGAATCCTCCCTCTGGTATGGATGTGTGTGATGTCCTTAGGTTAGTTAGGTGTAATTAGTTCTAAGTTTTAGGGGACTGACGACCTCAGATATTAAGTCCCACATTGCTCAGTACTATTTACGCTAGTTAGCCTATTTTTAATGGGCGTTTTTCCTTGTTTTAGTCATACTAGCACCTCTCAAAAAATGAAAATCAAAAAGCTTGCAGTACAAGAGATTTGTTTCACAGTCTCGAAGATGAAGAAGTGCACATAGCTCTTAAGGTACGACTCTTGACAATTCCTCCGGAGACACCCTGTGTGGCTAGTAACTTCGACTTTTTTTGGCAAATTAATCCATAAGACGCTGCACGTTCGCTGAAGTGTCGATACCGTTATACAGCGTCTGTTGCAATACCTTCGTGCGCACTGCCCTGCCGCTCTCTTTGGCCAGCTTCTGCATTCTCCCAGGGCAGTAGCATGTCTTTTTCCTCTTTTTTATACTGATGAGTACTAGAGACATGAAAGACACAGAGAGAATAAACGTCAGTTGGTAGAACGCCTGCCCGCGAAAGGCCAAGTTCCAGAGTTCGGTTCTCGATCCGGCACACAGTTTCGATCTACCATGGAGTTTGATATCAGTCCACACTTCACCACACAGTGAAAAATTTGTTATGCTTTTTTTTAATTCATTAAATGTTAATTCCGTGTGTAATAATACTCTCCATTTTCGAATGGTGATATCTACGAAACAAACATGCAAAATTTAAACAGACGCAAAATCACCTAGACTGGCGATCTTTTACAGACGCTCGAAATTTAGATCGGACTTCAATGTGAGATGCTTATAACAGTTTCCAGAACGAATCTTTGTCTCCAAACCTGGCAGAAAATCCAAAGAGATTCTGGTCGTATTTTTGAAGTATGTTAGCGGCAAGAAACAATCAATGCCTTCTCTGCGCGATAGCAATGGAAATACTATCGAAGACAGTGCTGCCAAAGCAGAGATACTAAACACAGCCTTCCGAAATGCCTTCACAAAAGAAGACGAAGTAAATATGCCAGAATTCGAATCGAGAACAGCTGCCAACATGAGGAACGTAGAAGTAAATATCCTCGGAGTAGTGAAGCACCTTAAATCACTTAATGAAAGCAAGTCTTCTGGTCCAGACTGTATACTAATTAGGTTTCTTTACAAGTATGCTGATGCATTATCTCCATACTTAACAATCATATACAACAGTTCGCTCGACGAAAGATCCATACCCAAAGACTGCTTCAAATGTCTCTGAGCACTATGGGACTTAACTTCTGAGGTCAGCACTCCCCTATAACTTAGAACTATTTAAACCTAACTAACCCAAGTACAGCACACACACCCATGCCCGAAGCAGTATTCGAACCTACGACCGTAGCGGTCGCGCGGTTCCAGACTGTAGCGCCCAGAACCGCTCGGCCACCCAAAAACTGGAAAGTTGCACAGGTTACACCAGTATTCAAGAAAGAAAATAGGAGTAATCCACTAAACTACAGGCCCATATCGTTAACGTCTATATGGAGCAGGATTTTGGAACATATATTGTGTTCGAACATTATGAATTACCTCGAAGAAAACGTTCTATTGACACACAGTCAGCATGGGTTTAGAAAACATCGTGTTGTGTTGGCAGAAGAGCCAACACCGTGTTACTAGAGGAGGCCGAAATGCACGCGTTTTAGCTCACGCAGGCTGGCGTAAGGAGGAAAGGACTGTACGGACGTGAGGTCTGGAACATGACAAGGAAATAGAATTTGGAAAGCAGACATAGCTAGTTTGATACTTAACTTTAATCCATTAATGATGAACATCGCTCTTGACGGTACATGATTCACAATATTTTCTGTTCAGAATAGTAACTGAATATGGCGCCTTGCTAGGTCGTAGCAAATGACGTAGCTGAAGGCTATGCTAAACTGTCGTCTCAGCAAATGAGAGCGTATTTACACAGTGAACCACCGCTAGCAAAGTCGGCTGTACAACTGGGGCGAGTGCTAGAAAGTCTCTCTAGACTAGACCTGCCGTGTGGCGGCGCTCGGTCTGCAATCACTGATAGTGGCGACAAGAGGTCCGACGTATACTAACGGACCGCGGCCGATTTAAAGGCTACCACCTAGCAAGTGTGGTGTCTGGCGGTGACACCACACATCGTTCCTGTGAAACACAACTAGCTCTTTATTCAGATGAAGTGTTGAGTGCTACTGACAAGGGATTTCAGATCGATTCCGTATTTCTTGATTTTCGGAAGGCTTTTGACACTTTACAACACGAGCGGCTCGTAGTGAAATTGCATGCTGATGGAATATCGTCGCAGTTATGTGACTGGATTTGTGATTTCCTGTCAGAGAAGTCACAGTTCGTAGTAATTGACGGAAATTCATCGAATAAAATAAAAGTGATTTCTGGCGTTCCCCAAGGCCGTCTTTGCTGTTCCTTATCTATATAAAAGATTTGGGCGACAATCAGAGCAGCCGTCTTCGGTTGTTTGCAGATGACGCTGTCGTTTATCGACTAATAAAGTCATCAGAAGTTCAAAACAAATTGGAAAAGGATTTAGAAAAGATATCTGAATGGTGCGAAAAGTGGCAGTTGACCCTAAATAACGAAAAGTGTGAGGTCATCCATATGAGTGCTAAAAGGAACTCGTTAAACGTCGGTTACACAATAAATCACTCTAATCTAAAAGCCGTAAATTCAACTAAATACCTAGGTATTACAATTACGAACAACTTTAATTGGAAGGAACGCATAGAAAATGTTGTGGAGAAGGCTACCCAAACACTGTGTTTTATTGGTAGGACCTACTAGGGAGACTGCCTACACTACGCTTGTCCGTCCCCTTTTAGAATACTGCTGCACGGTGTGGCATCCTTACCAGATAGGACTGACGGAGTACATGGAAAAGGTTTAAAGAAAGGCAGCACGTTTTGTATTATCGCGAAATATGGGGGAGAGTGTCACAGAAATGATACAGGAAGTGAGCTGGACATCATCAAAAGAAAGGCGTTTTTCGTTGCGACGGAATCTTCTCACGAAATTCCAATCACCAACTTTCTCCTTCAAAAGCGAAAATATTTTGTTGGCACCGAGCTACATAGGGAGGAACGATCACCACGATAAAATAAGGGAAATCAGAGCTCGTACGGAAAGATATAGGTGTTCATTCTTTCCGCGTGCTATACGAGATTGGAATAATAGAGAATTGTGAAGGTGGTTCGATGACTCCACTGCCAGGCACTTAAATGGGATTTGTAGAGTATCCATGTAGATGCCGATGTAGATATAGATCTACATAGAATCAAAAGTCACCGTTAAACAGAGTGCAAAGAGTCGTAGGCGATGTTTATTGTTTATCATTTATTAACATCAATTTGTCTCTTATACTAAGCACGTGTTCACAAAGTTTATGTTTTATTTAATTCTGTATAAATCTTAAGATAAAAGATTGTGGAGACCGATGACCAAGCAGTTTGGTCCTTTTCCCTCCCTTTTAAGCCAACCAACAAGATTGTGTAAATGGTCTCCGTGGAAAAGACAGATAAAGACGCTCCTTTTAACATATATGTTGTATTTGTGAGTTATGTATATTTTAAATCGTGGTTCATTTCATGTATTTTCTCTTCATTGTAAGAGTTGTCGGAGTAAGCGGGGGTTGATAAGCGCACATGAACTACCACTTCTAGTCATTCTGCGCCGGACGGTCATTGAGGTAACTTGTGTTGGTAAGCTGTTAGTGTGTCAGATTTTGTGCACAAAGTGATCGTGCGAAAACTTTAACATTCGTCTATGATTACACGTTAGAGGAACTCCCAGCCAAATGGAACTTAGAATCTGTGAGCCGATTCGTACTCTATGTTTACGCGATGGTCGGTTTAGAACTTCGTTTACTTCCGCTGTAGTTCTGTGTTAGTAGCGGCTAGACTGCTGGAATCTACTCAATATTACGTGAGTTTTGATGTTCTAATCGCTAGTTTTAACATTCCTTACTTGTGTGACGGCGGTTGTTTTATGAATAAAGTGTCGGTATTGGACAATGGTTTTCGTAAACTAGGGATTTTTAATTAGCAACCGCGGAAGAAGCTGCAACAAAACTACGAGAACACATAATCTTTATTGAAATTGATTATTATTGTGGTTATATTATATTACGTTTAAAGACATATGTTGCCTCTAAGAAATTTATTATTTCGATTTCTATTTTATTCACGTTACTTGAAGATGATTAGATAATTTAAACTGAAGATCACCAGTTGATGCAATTTTGCAGCGAGTTACCTGCTGGGCATAAAATCAGGCTATTCCCGATTTGACCCTACGACGATATCGAGTGGTTCTTCCCGAACACAGTCGAGTATTTGCCCAACTGTGTGTGTTTGCGTGCTTGCGCGCGTGCGTGCGTGCGTGCGTGTGTGTGTGTGTGTGTGTGTGTGTGTGTGTGTGTGTGTGTGTGTAATCTCACTTGTATGTCACAATTCGTTTTTGTTTTTTTTTTTTTTTTTTTTTTTTTTGTCTAGAAAGGTAGCAGCACACACTAGCAAAGTCGCAAATCAACGCAGACAACGAACTGTAGAGGACTGGAAATAAAATGTTGAATAAATGAATGATTACTGGTGCAAACGTAAAAATGTAAAAGTGTTCTATAAACGAAAAGGAGGGAATGAAGTGAGGATCTCAAGTGACTGCAAACGTTTTTTCTAAAGAAAACTGAAATCTGGCCACGGGAAGTCAGCGACCACTCAGTTCTACAGCGAGTTCCCCCACTTTCGTAACATTTCTGCCTATTTCAGCAACGCATGAAAACTGTGGAAGACAGATGTCATGGTTTCCTTGCCTTGAGAACAGAGTACAGCAACTGAAACAGCACGTAGTTTTGAGACACAGTAATTACTGTCAGTAACATGCGGGGAATATTATTCTCCAGTGCCTCTCGGAAGCAATCGTTCTTTTTGCAGAGAGAGACTCAGTTACATGGAGACAGTACGTGCTACCAACTCATTTTTCACGGAACAGTCGGAACGGGACTCGGGCTGCATATGTATTACAAGGCGCGGCGCAGCTGGACAGACAAATTGCCACTTTAAGATGCAAATTAATTTCTAGCGTGCCGAGCAGGCGCTGTTTGTATTTCTGAAATAACACGAACAGCGGGGCAATCCGCCAGATGAAAACTTCGCGGTGCAGAACAAATGTACGGCTGCAGATAGGTGCAGACAGACGCATTACGGCCGTCGGAGACCCTACCCAGGTCTGCGCAACACTTTTGCGCAAATGACATCAGCACGTGATACACGGCGAACGCTCACAGACCAAGTGGTGGCATTTTTTGTATCGCTGAAAACGGATCGCAGCATCACCGCGTGCCTAGCGGGCAATTAGAGAGACTCAGTTTTGTCACTGCTACTGAAAAACGAGGCATATGGCAAGATATGGAGCAGTGATGGCGGATAATTATAAGTTTTCATTAAGAATGCAGATATTTCTGTATTTTGAAATAATATGACGGCCTGAAGGGAGAGTGTAATTACATTAAGATATTAGCAATATACAACATCGGTTACTGGCAAAAGATCATTCTTAAAATAAATTTGACAATTTTTTTATCTTATCATCACCATCTTCAGCAGTTTCCAGACCCAGATTGCGCCTAGCCATCTAGTCCTGTTTTCCTATCATCTTTCAGTGTTCACTCTGGTCAAGGCGTCGCTTCTGTTTTCCACACACCCCTCCAATCCTTTCAGCTATCTATCTCTTCGTCTTGATCGTTTCCTCCGCTTCTCCATTTCGTATATTTTCTTATTAATCGTCTTTGTTTTCCATTTTTTTAAGTGGCACTAGCATCTTAGCCTTGATGGTTTTAACTTGCTCTGTTTGAACTTGCTCTGCAAGGGCTTGTCTTTCACTATTTCCTTTGCCATTTCATTCCTCGTACTGTCTCTCCTTGTTACTCCTATCTTACTTTTGAGGAACTTCATTTCACATGCCTGTAATCGCCCCACATATATTTTCTTTATCACACGTGTTTCAGATACACGGTTCAGTACTGAGATGTAGTAACTTCTATGTATTACTTCTTTGCTTTTTTTGTGGAACGTCACTGTTCGAAATTATACTTCTAACATTTCGCAGGAATGCCTCTGCCTGTCTGCCACGTTCACTGATCTCCTTGTCATTTCTTCCATTTTGTTCTATCGCACTTCCCACGTTCTTGACACTTTCCACCTTTTGCACTTGTTCACTTCCAATCCTTATTCCGCTTGTTGGTCTATGTTTCTTTGTGGTTGCGACCAGTATCTCACACTTGTTTATATTAAATTTCATGCTATACTGTCTCACAGTTTCTTCCCAAGCATCCTGCTGTTCCTGAATCTCATCCTCTCTGTTTGGCCAATCATCAAGTCATCCGCGAACGCCACTGCTTTCATCTTGCCTTCTCCGGTTTTTTCTGCCACCTTCGTCGCTGTGTCATCCAAGACCACAAAGGAGAGGAAAGCTGACAATGCAGCACCCTATTTCACACCATTTGTTTGCTTCAACCAATCAAACCTCTCATTCAACACTTTCACGTAACTCAGAATTCCACTGTACGTCTCCCCCACTCTGCTTGTTGCCTTTTCAACTCCCTAATTTTCTAGTGCTTCCCAGACCTTTTTCCTACAGACACTATCAAAGACCTCATCTATACAGGGGAAGGCCATGACAAGGTATTCCCCAAATTCATAGTGGTGGTCCTGGTGATGCCTCTTTGTAAATATGAGGTCAACACTTGACCTCAGAGGTCTAAAGCCATGCTGATCCTCCAAAGCTCTTTCAAATTCTGATTCTGATACTGGATCCCCCATCTCTTCTAACTGACTCCTGTTTCTTCTTCTGTCTGTTTCTTCTTCTGTCGCGTCATTAGTTCGGTAGTTCCCCTCATAGAGGCCTTCCATGTACTTCTTCCACCTATTCGCTCTCTCCTCTGCAATTAACAGTGGAATCCCCATTGCACTTTTCATGTTACCGCCCTTGCTATAAGTTCATTTCTTTTTCGATTTTTTCATATTTTTCATGCAGCCATTTCGCCTTTGCTTCACTGCACTTCCTGTTCATTTCATTCCCAAGTGTACGTTTTCATTCCTTAGAACTTTTGTATTCCACTTCGTTGCGCATTGATTCTTCCGTATTTGCCTACTCTTCATCACTACTATATTGTGATCTGAATCTACTTGTAGATCTGCTCCTGGGTACGGCTTACCATCCAGTATCTGATTTCGGAATCTCTGCCTGACCATAATGTAATCTAACTGAAATCTCCCTGTATCCCCTGCCTTTTCGAAGTATACCTCCAAGTAAACGCTGTTAATAGCTCAAATTTATTGCAATACTAAATTAATCTTTCATCTCTCTAATTCCTAGTATCGAGCCCGTATTATCCAGCAACCCTTTATTGAACTCCTTTCCCTGCAACCACATTCCAGTCCCCCACGACTATTAGATTTTTATGTCCGATTAGGTAGTGAATTACCCGTTCAATATCCTCATGTACTTTCTTTCTCTCTTCATCTTCGGCTTGTCACGTCGAGGTGTTTACCTGAACTATCGTTGCTGGTGTTGGTTTGCTGGTGATTCTGATTACAACCATCCTGTCACTGAACTGTTCACAGTAGCCCACAATTTGCCCTACCTTGCTATTCGTGAAGAATCCTGCTCTCGTTGTACCATTTTTTGTTGTTGTTAACATTACACTCTACTCATATGACCAGAAATCCTTGTCGTCTTCACTGACACCAACTACGTCTAGAGAGAGCCTTTTCTAACTTCCCTGCCACTTTCAAAATACTATCCCTTGATCATGGGTTAAGATTAGCCGTCCGAGTTGAATCCTTGGGGCTATGCTAGTTCAACAAGTTATTTAGTAACTCTTGGTCGTTCCATACTCTTCTCTATACGTCATGGATGCAAACAAAATGTTTGATTTGCTGTGTCGTTTGATTTATTATTTACAATTCTAAGTCGAATGTAATAAACGCTACAAAGCCTTAGAACCTTGATATTCATTTTGAATAATCCTGTATTTCAGCTATATGACATTTTCTGTTACATATGGCACTTTCTTTACTCCTTTCTTTTTACCCCTTGAGTATATTCCTCCCAGTATTTTAGAGTAAATTTATTACTGTCTAAGTTCATGGCGACTTCAGAAGTCCTACGACGCAGAGACAGGGTACGTTTAGCCCGTTGATAGTTTCATAAAATGACTTGCAACTTGATAAAGACTCCGAAAGTCAGTGTGAGGAAGATATTTTGGACCGGTATCGATAATTTCCTTTCCTCCTCCTTTCGTGTACTGGACGAGGGAGGTATTAGTACTTGTACACCTAGGCAAGCGTACTATTCTCTCGTTCCTTATTCTCACGATATCTACGCGACGTATAAAGGCTTATCGCAACTTCACTCCCGACGTCCATGGCGAGGTCCACCTTTGCAACCACGACACGACGCAGTGCGGTACAGATGGATCCAACAGCATGCCGTATGAACCCCTCAGGATTGGCATCACGATGAGTGCCGAATGTGCCTTCAACCAGACAATCGTCAGAGAAGTGTTCGGAGGCAACCCGGTCAGGATGAACGCCTTAGACACACTGTCCAGCGAGTGCAGCAAGGTGGAGGTTCCCTACTGTTTTGATGTAGCATTATGCGGGGCCGACGTACGCCGCTGGTGGTCATGGAAGGCGCCGTAACGGCTGTACGGTACGTGAATGCCATCCTCCGACCGATAGGGCAACCATATCGGCGGCATATTGGTGAGGCATTCGTCTTCATGGACGACAATCCGCGCCCTTATCGTGTACTTATTGCGAATGACTTCCTTCAGGATAACGACATCGCTCGTGGCCAGCATGTACTCCAGACATGCTTGGGATTGATTGAAAATTATGGACGAAGTGACCCACCAACCACTCTGAGGGATCTACGCTGAATCGCCGTTGAGGAGTGGGACAATCTCAGTCAACACTGCCTTCATGAACTTGTGGATAGTATGCCACGACGAATATAGACATGCATCAATGCAAAAGGATGTGCTACTGGGTATTAGAGGTACCGGTGTGTACAGCAATCTGACCATCATCTCTGAAGGTCTCGCTGTATGGTGGTACAACATGTAATGTGTGGTTTTCATGAGCAATAGAAATGGCGGAAGTGATGTTTATGTTGATCTCTATTCCAATTTTCTGTATTGATCCGGAACTGAGGTGACGCTAAACTTTTTTTGATGTGTGTAATTGACCAGCAACAGCACCTGCGCAATGTTCTCTACACATTACAACTCTCAGTCGTTGTAAAAAATGTGTTCCGGGTAGCTTTGAGTGCATTAAGTCTGAGGTAAGGAATTCGAACGGGGGCGAACTGTCTGTGTTCGTATGGTAGTTGCTTCCCACAACCAAAGACAGCTGAAATGTTTGGTGTTTCAAGAGGCACCGTATCGAAGATTTACGCCGCGTACACGGAAAGCGGAGAAACGTCATCCGCTATGTCACAACGCGGATGATATTCTGTGTTAAGCGTTCGCGACAGACGGACATTGAAGAGGACTGTGGCGAAAATAAGAGGACAACAGAAGCAAGAGTCACTGCAGACCCGAATGTCGCACTCGCGGTGCCTACCAGCGCAAAAACAACACGAAGGGAGCTCCATAAGCAGAGAATTTCGGGGTGAGCAGTTCCAAAACCAGTCAGGCATTCAAATTGGGAAACGTGACGCTGATACAACAGAAACTGGACCGTGAATCAATGGAAGAATGTCATTTTGTCGGACGTGTCTTGTTGCACGTCGCATGTCGCCGAGTTTACGTCCAAAGAGGTTCGGTGAAGAGTTGTTCACTCATATCGTGGTGTTCCGTGGGCTCCACGGTTACCCTGCGAGACTTCATTACTGGTAAGGATTACGTGACCGTTAGTCACCCCATGGTAGAATGATTGTTCGCCAATGGTGATGTTCTGTTAGAAGGCGACATTGCCCCTGTACATACAGCTCACGTCCGCCAGGACTGGCTTTGTGACAACGAGTATGAATTATTGCATCTCTCCTTGCCATCTCAGTCTCAATTATATTGAGACTCAGAAACCTACTTTCGAGATAAGGGTGCGTGGTCGCTGTCACCTCCACAACCGTTACCTGAACATGCCGCTATTTTTCAAGAATAATAGTATACATTTCCTCTGAGAACCGTACAGGAGTTATATTTATTCATTACAAAACGACTGGAAGGTGCTTTGAGTGCCATGGTTTTCCTACGCCGCATTAGGCACGGTAACGTATTGTATTTGTCGTATTTCTACACATTTTTCAGCCCCCTATACTTACACCAGATGACATACCCAGGGCGTTCGCCACTTGTAGCCAGATATAGTTCTGTCCCCACACCACCATCAGCGAACTACCTCACATTACTATTGGAAATACTATTTGATAAATCATTTATGTAGGAATGTGGAAGCATTAGCGGTCCTAGTGCGTTTCGTTGCAACACAGACGATGTTACGAAAACTTTGGTGGCACCTTTGTAAACTGATCAGACTATTGTTCCATGGGATGGAAGTGCTTTATATATATATATATATAGGTCGACGCGCAAGTCGCCGAAATGGCGCCAAATCGAAAGACTTGCACCCGGCGAACGGTCTACCCGACGGGAGGCCCGAGTCACACGACATTTTATATATATAGGGAGAGAGATCACTTTCATTATATATACATATATATATATATATATATATATATATATATATATATATATATATATATATATATATATATATATATATTGCGTAACTAAGAAGGAGTTGTGTGATTTAAACGAATGTTGATACACGTGTTTACACATCTGAAAGGTGGTGTCTATTCAGATTTCACGCTGGTCACATGAGAGTGACGATAGTAGCGCCACTATGAAGATGCAAGACAGGTTTTTTTTAAATACACGCTGTAACTGCCGTGAGGTTTAGTTTCCTTTGAGACTGGACGTGATGAGTTGGTGTTCTATTTTGGAGGCGGTCGCAAGTAGACTGGGCTCCGGAGACCACGTGGCTCTACTGAGAGCGAAGACCAACGTACTCGACGTATGGCTCTGCTGCATCACATTGCATCTACAGCACGAATTTAAGCAGCTGTTGGCACCACAGTGAAACAACGTACTGTTACAAATGGATTACTTCAAGGACAACTCCGTGCCCAATGACCTGCAGCGTGCATTCCACTCGTCCTAAATCACTGCCATTTGCGACTGGTGTCAAGCGAGAGCTTATTCGAGGGCCGGGTGATGGTCTGTTGTGTTTCGGATGAAAGCTGGTTCTGCCACAATGTCAATGATGGCCGTACATTGGATACAATAAGGCCAGTTGAGGGCCTTCAACCAACCATTTCCAAATCATAAGGGACGATGAAACAAGGCCGTACAGTGATGAATCGGTATGCAAATCAGGCAAAATCGCCGTGACCATTGAGGCAATCATCCCACCGACGCACCTGGTAGAAGATGTCTATTTGGTAAAACACCGTCCAGTTGCGTGAAGAAGTCCGTAACTGCCTGCTGCACATCGTCGTCCGATAGAAATCGTCGCTTCTGGGTCTTTTTAAAGGATCCGAAAGCGTGATAATATCTTGGGAAAGATCAGAACTATAGGGTGAATGCTCTAACGTCTCCCACTTCAGTTAACATAACTTCGGTGTTACGACATATTCGATATGGCGACGTGCGTTATCTTTAAGCAGAAGAACCCCCATCACAGTTTCCCCGACGATGGCTCTCGACAGGAATGCTACCCATACACATTCTTCACACTCTGACGGATAACTACCTATGTTTGTCCTTCAGCAATCAAGAAAACAGTAAGACCACGTTGATCCTGTTTGTTTGGACGCATTTGGTAATAACGTCGCTATAGTTCATGTATCCTCACTTACCGAATGCACTTCGGAAAGGCATAAATACCACACCTAAACATTGCCTTAAACAACGGTGCTTATAAGAGGGTCGTTCAATAAGTAATGCCACATTGTAATTTTTTTCTCAGAACATATTTATTGTTAAGAGTCAGAATTTGGTGACAATATACACCAACATGTTTTGTCCATGTCATATTTCTCTAAATAGTCTCCATCACGTTCTAGTGCCGTACGCCAACGTTGTGGAAGAGCATGTATTCCCTGCTGCTGAAAGCTCTTTGTCTGCAGGCATAGTCATGTTTCAACTGCATGACTGACATTCTCATCTCCAAAGTGTGTTCCCCGTAGAGAATCTTTAAGCGGCCCAAAGAGATGCAAGTCCGAGGGTGCCAGGTCTGGACTGTAGGGTGGATGAGGAAATGATGTCCAACCCAATTTGGTGATGTGTTCCTGGGTGCTCAGACTTGTATGAGGAAGTGCATTATCTACATCTACATCTACATATATACTCCGCTAGCCACCAAGCGGTGTGTGGCGGAGGGCACAATTCGCGCCAAAGTCATATTTCCCGCCCTCTGTTCCACTCGCGGATCGCGCGAGGGAAAAACGACTGTCTGAACGCCTCAGTACGAGCTCTTATTTCTCTTATCTTTGAATGGTGATAATTGCGCGATTTGGAAGCTGGTGGTAATAATATATGCTCTACACCCTCGGTGAAGATCGGATTTCGGAATTTAGTGAGCAGCCCCTTCTGTTTAGCGCGCCGTCTGTCTGCAAACTTTCTATGAGATTTGTAACGCTCCCACGGTGGCTAGATGTACCAGTCACGAATCTTGCCACTCTTCTTTGGACCTCCTCAATCTCTTGAATCAGAACCAACTGGCAAGGGTCCCACATAGACGAACAATATTCCAAGACAGGTCGAACCAATGTGTTTGTAAGTAGGCTGTTTATGTTTTCTTATTGGCATCGTTAGGTAGCGCTCTGTACGAAAATCACTGGCTGTGCTGTGTGCAGTCTGTGGCTAGTTTGCATTGTTGTCTGCCATTGTAGTGTTGGGCAGTTGGCTGTTAACAGCGCGTAGCGTTGTGCAGTTGGAGGTGAGCCGCCAGCAGTGGTGGATGTGGTGAGTGAGATGCCGGAGTTTTGGACAGGAGACAGTAAATTTGTAAGACTGGATGCCATGAACTGATATATATATTATGACTTTTGAACACTATTGAGGTAAATACATTGTTTGTTCTTTATCAAAATATTTCATTTGCTAACTATGTCTATCAGTAGTTAGTGCCTTCAGTAGTTTGAATCTTTTATTTAGCTGACAGTAGTGGCGCTCACTGTATTGCAGTAGTTCGAGTAACGAAGATTTTTGTGAGGTAAGTGATTTGTGAAAGGTATAGGTTAATGTTAGTCAGAGCCATTCTTTTGCAGGGATTATTGAAAGTCAGATTGTGTTGTGCTAAAAAGTATTGTGTGTCAGTTTAAGCACAGTCTTGTATAATTTTTCTAAGGGGACGTTTCATATTGTACGCTATTTCCATTATCGTGTTGGAGCATGATTTCTTCTGGATTCTTGTCCGATAGAACATGTCGGAAACGATTCTCGAGTTTATTCAGCGTCTTCACGTTTGCCTCTGAATTGATGGTTGACCCTTTTGGCATCACATCCACGAGAATGACGCCATCACAATCCCAGAAGACTGTCACCGTGACTTTTCCGGCACAGGGGGTTGTCTTGAATTTCTTCTTTTGTGGTGAATGAGGATGATGCCACTCCACGGACTGCCTTTTTAATTCGGGTGCAAAGTAGTGCACCCAGGTTTCGTCCCCCGTAACGATCCGTGACAAAAGCCTCTCCATCGGTCTCAAAACGCTCCAAAAATTCAGAAGAAACGGCCTTTGTTTGAATCTTGTGGCCGCTGTGGGCATTCGTGGAACCCATCGCGAGCACATTTTTAAATATGCGACAGTCTCCATTACTCCAGGCGCACTTCCAATACTGACCGACAACTGTACCGATTCAATAAGTCTGGAGCAGTGGCTATGACAGAACGTCCCCACCACGGCTGATCATGGAGCTCTGTTTCTGCATTTCCTGAGGCTGTAACTTTCTTCACCAATCCCGCAGCTATAGTGCTATCGACTGCAGCATCGACATACACTACACACAAACGTTTATGGATGTTTACCACGGTTTCTTTTTCTGCACACAAGAATTCAATAATAGCACGCTGCTTGTAACTTGTATGTAGACGCCATTTTGACGCTGTGTTAAGGCTCTGGAATCTGCCAGAACGGTTCGAAACTTCACCGGCGCACAGAACAAACATCAAATGTGAAGAACCAACGAGGACCTTTGTCTATGTGTATTAATGTATTTTTGAAAAAAATGTGGGACATTACTTACTGAACGACCTGCTTATTACCGCGTTGGAAGCGCGCTACGTTGCATATACGCTGTAGCAACGTCCTCAAACGGAAATATTTTTATCACTCCTTATAGTATATGCCACATGCTTATCTTCAGCAGCATCTACCTTAGAGAAGACAAACATCTGGGGCAAAGCCAGGATCGTAGCACATCTGAAGCCTGGAAAAGATCCAACGCATCCTCAATACTTCCCACCAGTTTTTCTTTTTTGGAAACTATATAAAGTCTTGGAAAGGCTGATCTTTAATCGGATCTCATAACACAGTGATGTAACCCTAGATTGTCCAAGGAAGTCATACTATGGTCAAATCCTTATTTGACACAGTACATAGAAGATGAATACCATAAGGAGCGGCATTCATACATCCATCAGCAGCATATGACATCAACCACAAGAAGTTCGTTAGGACGGTATACTCAGTCACAAAAGACTGCCGCTCAACATACTTTATCTGGTGTTTCCTGCAAAACTGGAGGCTTTTTGTCACTCTACATAATAATAAGTGTTGATGGAGGCCTTTGAAGAATCGTCTACCTCCGAGTAGTGTATTGGCACCTCTGCTTCACAACATCTGTCGTAATGATCTAATAATCAACCCTGGAGCAGGAACATTTATTTATGCAGATGAAACACCAACTGTAGATGAAGGCAAAAACCTTTGAGGAAGATGAAATGAAGCTGACAGCAGCCCTCGAAGATCTCGGCAGGTATTTCGATGATAATCTCGTGTAGACCAACCATGGAGAAAAGCAAGTGAGAAACCGGTAAGCTGGGAGAAAGTTAAATATTATGTGGGGAGGGCAACAGCTGCCGCACTACACGATACTCCAAAATACCCAGGAGTAAACTTGGATCATAGTCTTATGTACGAAGAACATTGCCAAGAAACAAAGCTAACAGCATCTGCCTGGTACCACCTGAAGCTCACAGCCAAATGTGCTCCGTGCATCTGCCACAGCATTTTCTTTCTCTGTGGCAGGATACGCAGCACCATTTTGGCAAAACTCTACACATGCCAAACAGGTATTTGCTATCGGAAATGACCACTCAGCGTGTGTGACAGGATTTGTTAATTGCGGTACCGGTAATTACGTGTATTGGCCGATAGTAGACAACCTAACAACCTACGTTTGTCTATCTATTGTATTTTGTATCCCGCCTGGGAGGCAGCGCGTGGGTAGGAACAGGAAAAGGAAAAGGTACTAATATCTCGGTACTGCAGACACAGTTAAATCACCTTTACTAGTGGATAACATATGCAAATATATTACATAACTTGCAAGGTGATGTGAAGTTGAAGCGAAGTGTCCTGGCTGTCTGCACCTGATGAAATGGGGTGAAGCAGTCGCGTAGCTCGTAGACCTCGACAGCACCGGCTAGAGGGCGCTGTCTTTGATGTCTCTTGTAATGTCAACCTAGCAGAGGGGACCTACGTTGTGGCATTATAGCTATCGATACCACATCCCTCCCCCCTGAAATGACGCACCGTTGTTGAGTAGTGCTTCCGACGGCGGGTGGAGGGACCCAGGGGCGGCGCAACTGAGGGGGCGGACAGCGGAACTGCCGGGGCGCGCTGTCCACCCGCGACGCCGAATTGCTCGGGAGGGGGTGTGAAAAAACGCCCCGTGGGAAACCTGCCCAAGCCGCCCAACGCTACTGGGTATGCTCGGATGAGGAGGCAGAGCGAAGACCTCCATGGGCGACAGCGGCGGCGGCGGCGGCGTGACGGCAGCCTCAGCGTCCATCGGTTCTGGCATCGCGGAGGAACGCGGCGGCGGCGGCGGCGGCGGCGGCGGCGGCGGCGGTGGGAGGCGTCCGTCCGGAGCAGGTGACCGGACCGCCAGCGGCGACGACTGGGGGCGCGCCCGCGGCGGAGGCGCTGTCGGTGGAGTCGTGGGCCGTGGCGGCGGAAGCCGCAAAGCCTGTGGTTCTGCCGGCAAACAACCAGCGGCAGAAAACCGAACACAGCACAAACGGATCTGGCTCCGATGTCGCTTGACAGTGCCGGAGGGACCAGAAATGACAAATAAGATGCGGCGAAGCTGGCGAAGAATGCGCCCCTGCTCCCAGCGCTGCCTGCCAGAGAAAACGCGATGTAACACCAAATCGTGCAGAACGAGGTGAAGCAGCGGGAGCGCGCGGCGGCGGATGCAATAGCTGTAGGAGCGTCCGATGGGCGCGGCCGTGCAGCAATTCCGCTGGGGAACGGGCGGCGCGCGGCTGAGAGCGATAGGATGCAAGGAAAGTCCAGAGCGCGCGCTCGCGACATTGCGTGGCGCGCAACTTGCTCATCTGCAACTTAAATGTACGCACACAGAGCGTTCATCCTCACCGTTCGACTGGGGGTGGAATGGGGCTGAGGTCAGATGATGAATGCCATTAGCAGCACAGAACGCTGAAAACTCTGAGGACACGAATTGGGGGCCATTGTCAGAGAGAATCACTACAGGAAGGCCCTCAATCCAAAAATAGATGTCAAAGCCCGGATGGCACCCGCAGATGTAGTGGAAGCCATAGGTACAACAAAAGGAAGGTTGCTGTACGCATCCGTTACTATCAACCAGCGGGTATCCCAGAATGGACCCACAAAATGAATATGATCGCGCTGCCAGGGCGCAGTAGGAGTCGGCCACGCAAAGAAGCGCTGGCGCGAAGCAGATTGATGCTCCGCGCTAGAGGGACAGTTAGGAAGCAAATTCTCAATATTTTTATCAATGGCGACTCAAGTGCAGTGACGACGCGACCAGCGTTGCAGCAAACGGAGAATTTCCGACTGCAACGAACGAGGCACAACCACACGAGGCTGGTCATTGTCAGTTCGTAACAAGATAACACTGTGGTGTACAGGCAAGTTGTGACATTTCGCAAAGTAACGTCGAACAAGTGGATCACGAATTTGTGTACCAGATGGAGTCCACTGAGTACGAATATATTGCAAAAGAATCTGCAAAGAAGCATCGGCG
This sequence comes from Schistocerca americana, assembly GCF_021461395.2. NCBI lineage: Eukaryota > Metazoa > Arthropoda > Insecta > Orthoptera > Acrididae > Schistocerca > Schistocerca americana. Next base: position 1,059,680,139 of record NC_060120.1, on the reverse strand, counting down.
ACAGTCGCGGCAGCAATGCGACGAAAATCCACCGAACAACCATCAGCCAAGTCCTAATCTTGCGAATCAGTAAACATGCAGGACAGTTCGGAAGAATCAAAAGAATCAAACACCTCGTCAGGACCGATAGGCAGACGAGACAAAGCATCAGCATGGCCATACTGGGCCATACGCCGAAACAAAATTTCATAATTGTAGTTGGACAAAAACAAAGACCAACGTTGCAACTTTTGTGCAGTATGGGCCGGAACCGGCTTTGAAGGGTGGAACAACGACGTCAAAGGCTTATGAACGGTGACTAAATACAACTTTGGGCCGTACAAAGAATCATGAAACGTAGTCACTCCATATACAATAGCTAAAGCTTCCTTCTCGATTTGAGAATAGTTTTGCTGGGCAGAATTGAGCAATTTAGACGCAAAAGCGAACGGGCGATCGACAGAATTAATGCGGTGCGCGAGAACCGCTCCGATGCCGTGAGAAGATGCATCGACAGCCAAAACAACTGGTTTGGAGAGATCGAAAGGAACCAAACAGCGATCACTCAACAAAGCAGATTTGAGCTTGTGGAAAGCAGCGTCACATTCCGAAGACCACACAAAAGGAACGTTCTTACGCCGAAGGAAGTTCACTGAGGTTTTTTGCATATGATGCTGTGGTGTATCGAGAGGTTGTAACAATAGAAAATTGTACTGAAATTTAGGAGGATCTGCAGCGAATTGACGCATGGTGCAGGGAATGGCAGTTGAATCTCAATGTAGACAACTGTAATGTGCTGCGAATACATAGAAGGATAGATCCCTTATCATTTAGCTACAAAATAGCAGGTCAGCAACTGGAAGCAGTTAATTCCATAAATTATCTGGGAATACGTATTAGGAGTGATTTAAAATGGAATGATCACATAAAGTTGATCGTCGGTAAAGCAGATGCCAGACTGAGATTCATTGGAAGAATCCTAAGGAAATGCAATCCGAAAACAAAGGAAGTAGGTTACAGTACGCTTGTTCGCCCACTGCTTGAATACTGCTCAGCAGTGTGGGATCCGTACCAGATAGGGTTGATAGAAGATATAGAGAAGATCCAACGGAGAGCAGCGCGCTTCGTTACAGGATCATTTAGTAATCGCGAAAGCGTTACGGAGATGATAGATAAACTCCAGTGGAAGACTCTGCAGGAGAGACGCTCAGTAACTCGGTACGGGCTTTTGTCAAAGTTTCGAGAACATACCTTCACCGAAGAGTCAAGCAGTATATTGCTCCTCCTACGTATATCTCGCGAAGAGACCATGAGGATAAAATCAGAGAGATTAGAGCCCACACAGAGGCATACCGACACTCCTTCTTTCCACGAACAATACGAGACTGGAATAGAAGGGAGAACCGATAGAGGTACTCAAGGTACCCTCCGCCACACACCGTCAGGTGGCTTGCGGAGTATGGATGTAGATGTAGATGCAGAAGGCGATGAAAAGGCGCTGCAACCTGCGCTGCATTTGGTATAAACCGAATATAGTAAGTGATTTTGCCCAACACACACTGAAGTTCGTTCAAGTTCCTGGGGGCTGGCAAGTCTCTAACCGCACTGAGATGTGACGGCGAGGGGTGGATACCCTGTCCACTAATCATATGTCCTAAATACTGAATCTCAGTTTGAACAAATCTGCACTTGTCCTGCCTGCAAAAGTACAGTAAATAAGTCACGCAAATTCTGCAAATGTTAGTCAGGGGTGCGACCTGACACAATTATATCGTCCATATAATTGGCACAACCAGGGACAGTGGGACATAACTGCTGCAAGTAAGACTGAAAAATAGCAGGAGCCGAAGCACAACCGAACGGAAGGCGGCGAAACTTGAACAAGCCAAGGTGGGTGTTGATCACAAAATAGCGCTGCGACTGTTCGTCGAGCGGTATCTGAAAGTATGCGTCCCGCAAGTCAATCGTGGAAAAGAATTTTCCAGCACGAAGCGTATCAGAAATGTCTTCAGGATGCGGTATGGGAAACGTAGCTACCACTGTCTGGGGATTTACTGTAGACTGAAAGGCAGCACAAATACGGAGACGACCGTTTGGCTTCTTCACACACACGATAGGCGAAGTCCATTGCGAAGCAGAAACAGGTCTAATGACATCACTGTCTTGCAAATGCGTAAGTTCAGCGGCTACGGCGTCGCGCAGTGCGTGCGGTACCTGTCGTGCGCGCCGGAAAATAGGCATGGCATTGTCTTTAACTACAACATGCGCTGCAAAGTCTGTGGCACAACCAAGCCCATCAGAAAAGAGCTCAGCAAAATCATGGCATAGTGCGGCAACACTGTCTGCATGGTCATTTGCGTTGATGCAAAGTACATTGTCCTGAATTGCGAGGCCAAAAAGTTCAAATTCGTCCATGCCAAAAATGTTCGTAGCATCACTAGAGCGTAACACATGGAAAGACACTGTACGCGTCGTTCCACCATACGTGGCTTGCAAACTGCACACGCCCTGCACTGAGATCTCCTGTCCAGTACATGCAGTCAGCGTGGAATGCGAACGACAAAGCGGGGGCGAACCAAGCAAGTCATACGTAGAGTTGTTCAGTAAAGAAACTGACGCACCAGTGTCCAGCTGCATGCGAGCAGATCGTCCACAAACGTTCAAAGTCACAAAAAGTTTCCTCGCATCGCGCTGAATGCGAGTGGAAGTGTCCGGCAAAACTTGATTCACACGACGAGCTGTTCACACACGTGAAGCAGAAGGTTTTGAATAAATGGCATTAAGGTCCATAGGCTGATGTGAAACCTGACTATGGCGGCTGCCGTTGCGGTGACGCGCACGAGAGTCACGCGAACGGGAGACATGTGGCGAATCAGAGTTTCTCTTACTGCACACAGCTGGCACATGTCCTGTCTTATTAAAAAAGTAACACTGTGCTTGACAGGATGGGCATCTGTCCCGTGGGTGGGCACGAAAGCAGTTCGGACATGATTTCAGTTTCTTAGAACCATGTTCATGTGCGCGCGAGCGGCGCGGCGTGGCTGGCTGGGAGGGCACGTGTTGTGCCGCGCTAACAGTACACACACCCGGACTCACGCCGAACGCGGAAGTAGTCATGTCTAATGTATTTTGTCTGTGTAGTAAGTCCACTACTTCCTGCAAAGACGGGTTTTTAAATCTGAGGAGTTTGTCGCGGATGCGGTGATCCGCCACATTCTGCGCAATAGCGCCTCTAATCATTATATCCGCATATGAGCGTCCACATGAGCAATTAAAATCACAATCAGAAGTTAGTCCCTGAAGGTCCGTTAAACAAGATTTATTCGGCTGAGTAGGGCCACGCCGGAGGCGAAAGAATTTGTAATGTGCAGCTACCACATTTACACTGTCATAGAAGTGTGAGTTCAAAGCTTCAATCACTTCGTCGTAAGTTTTAATTTCTGGGCGGGTGGTAGGAAACAATTTCATGAGGACACGGTACAGCACAACACCGGCGATGGCAATGAAAAAAAGAAGCCGCTCTGTACCTGGTACGTTGTAAGCTATGAAGTGTGTCTCGAGCTGGGCGATGTATTCTGGCCAGCGTTCAACGTCAGGATTGGCGGCACCATCGGCGGCGGCGTCGGTACAGGCGGTGCGTAGTGGCTGCAGTTTGTAGTGTGACCAGTCCATTTATGGCAGCAAGCAGCTGCGTCATTTACTGAGCCTGAAAACGTACAGGATCGGACAGCGAAGCCTGTTCCTGTGGCGAAGCCATAGTTTACACAATTGAAAGTCTAGATAGTGAAAGGTGGGAGCACGCAGATGCAGTCACTAAATACACGGGGGTATCACAAAAAAAGCTAAAGCAGTACCCAGCAAAAAAAAGGAAATGATAGGATATGACATGCAGCATCCTCGTCGTCAAAATTTTATATCCCGCCTGGGAGGCGGCGCGTGGGTAAGGAACAGGAAAAGGAAAAGGTACTAATATCTCGGTACTGCAGACACAGTTAAATCACCTTTACTAGCGGATAACATATGCAAACATATTACATAAATGATTGACTGATCTTGCCTTGTAACACTAGCCAAAACGGCCTTGCTATGCTGGTACTGCGAACAAGGGGAAACTACAGCCGTAATTTTTCCCGAGGGCATGCAGTTTTACTGTATGGTTAAATGATGATGGCGTCCTCTTGGGTAAATTATTCCGGAGGTAAAAAAAATGGTTCAAATGGCTCTGGCTGTCTGCACCTGATGAAATGGGATGAAGCAGTCGCGGAGCTCCCAGACCTCGACAGCACCGGCTAGGGGGTGCTGCCGACGGTGTCTCTCGTAGTGCTAACCTAGAAGACCGGAACTACGTTGTGGCATCGTAGCCATCGATACCACATTGTAAATATGCTAAAAATTCTGTGCACATGGGCTACTACATGAATGTTGAATCGGACTGCGTACATGTCTGGAATGTGATCGATACTGAATTGTAAAGAGAAAGAGCAAAGTCGTCGTCACGAGATCGATGGGAGGCTCCAGTTCAATAACATCATCTACTCATTCCATTAATCACGCAGTCGATTCTATCAATGCACATTGTGGAGCCCCTCCGATTATAAATTAGTCTTTGTTTACAGGTTTCACTGACGCAGCTGGAGATTCTGTGGAGCATTATAGACTGGATTAGAAATTAAATCTAATATTCATAATAACAGGTGACACACTAAGAGATAATTCAGTCTGGCGACCGTGACAGGATATGTGTGAAATAGGAACACCATAGAACCAGTATAATCCCCCCATGAACCATGGACTCTGCCGTTGGTGAGGAGGCTTGCGTGCCTCAGCGATACAGATAGCCGTACCGTAGGTACACCCACAACGGAGGGATATCTGTTGAGAGTCACACACACGTGTGATTCCTGAAGAGGGACATCAGCCTTTTCAGTAGTTGCAGGGGCCACGGTCTGGATGATTGACTGATCTGGCGTTGTAACACTAGCCAAAACGGCCTTGCTATGCTGGTACTGCGAACAAGGGGAAACTACAGCCGTAATTTTTCCCGAGGGCATGCAGTTTTACTGTGCGGTTAAATAATGAAGCGTCTTCTTGGGTAAATTATTCCGGAGGTAAAAAAAATGGTTCAAATGGCTCTGAGCACTATGGGACTTAACATCTACGGTCATCAGTCCCCTAGAACTTAGAACTACTTAAACCTAACTAACCTAGGGACATCACACACATCCATGCCCGAGGCAGGATTCGAACCTGCGACCGTAGCGGTCACGCGGTTCCAGACTGAAGCGCCTAGAACCGCACGGCCACACCGGCCGGCCCGGAGGTAAAATAGTCACCCATTCGTATCTCTGGCCGGGGATTAATCAGGAGAAAACTTTCATGGAATGTCAGATCACTTAATCAGGCAGGCAGGTTAGAAAATGGGTTAAAGTTATATATAGTGGCAATTAGTGAAGTTCGGTGGCAGGAGAAAAACGACTTCTGGTCAGGTGAATACAGGGTTATAAATACAAAATAGGGGTACTGCAGGAGTAGGTTTAATAATGCATAAATAAATAGGAGCGCGAATAAGCTACTGCAAACAGCATAGTGAACCCATTATTGTAGCAAAGATAGACACAAAGCCCACGGCTACCACAGTAGTACAAGTTGATATGCCAACTAGCTCCGCAGATGACGAAGAGATTGAATAAATGTATGATGATATCAAAGACATTATTCAGATAGTGATGGGAGACGAAAATTAAGAGTCATGAGTAACTGGAACTCGATAGTAGGAAAAGGAATAGAGGAAAAAGTAGCAGGTGAATATGGAATTAGGGTAAGGAATGAAAGAGGAAGTCGCCTGGTTTTTGCACAGAGCAGAGCTTAACCACAGCTAACACTTGCTTCAAGAATCATGAAAGAATGTTGTATACGTGAAAGAGGCCTGGGGACACTGCAAGGTTACTGATTATATAATGGTAAGACAGAGATTTAGGAACCAGGTTTTAAATTGTAAGACATTTCCACATTTCCAGGGGGAAATGTGGACTCTGACCACAATCTACTGCTTATGAACTGTAGATTAAAACTGAAGAAACTGCAAAAAGGTGGGAATTTAAGGAGATGGGACGTGGATAAACTGAAAGAACCAGAGTTTGTAGATAGTTCCAGACAGAGCATTAGGAAACGTTTGACAAGAACGGGGGAAAGAAGTACATTAGAAGAAAAATGGGTAGCGCTGAGAGATAAAATAGTGAAGGTAGCAGAGGATCAAGTAACTAAAAAATGAGGGCTAATAGAAGTCCTTGGGTAACAGAAGAGTAATTGAATTTAATTGACGAAATGAGAAAGTATAAAAACGCAGAAAATGAAGCAGGCAGAAAGAAATACAAACGTCTCAATAATGAGATCGACAGGAAGTGAAAAATGGCGAAGCAGGGATGGCAAAGGACAAATGTAAGGATGTAGAGGCATATTTCACTAGGGGTAAGATAGATACTGCCTACAGGAAAATTAAAGAGACCGTTGGAGAAAGGGAACCACTTGTATGAATATAAAGAGCTCAGATGGAAACCCAGTTCTAAGCAAAGAAGAGGAAGCAGAAAGATGGAAGGAGTATATTTGGGTCTATACAAGTGCGATGCACTTGAGGACAATGTTATGGAAATGGAAGAGGACGTAGATGAAGGTGATATGGAAGATATGTTATTGTGTGAAGAGTTTGACAGAGCACTGAAAGACCTAAGTGGAAACAAGGCCCCAGGAGTAGACTACATTCCGTTAGAACTCCTGATAGCCTTGGTAGAACCAGCCCTGACAAAACTTTGCCATATGGTGAGCAGGATGTATGAGACAGGCGAAATACCCTCAGACTTCAAGAAGAATATAATAATTCCAGTCCCAAAGAAGTCAGGTGTTGACAGATGTGAAAATTACCGAACTATCAGTTTATTAAGTCACGGCTGCAAAATACTAACACGAATTCTTTACAGACGAATGGAAAAACTGGTAGAAGCAGACCTCGGCGAAGATCAGTTTGGATTGCATAGAAATTTTGGAACACGTGAGGCAATACCGACTTTACGACTTATCTTAGAAGACAGATTAAGGAAAGGCAAATCTACGTTTCTAGCTTCTGTAGACTTAGAGAAAGCTTTTGACAATGTCGACTGGAATACTCTCTTTCAAATTCTGATGGTGGCAGGGGCCAAATACAGGGAGCGAAAGGCTATTTACAATTTGTACGAAACCAGATGGGGTCGATGGGCATGAAAGGGAAGCAGTGGTTGGGAAGGGAGTGAGACAGGGTTTCTAGTATGATAAAAGAAAAAAAATTAATGTATTTCAATTTCTTCAGTTTTAATCTGAGAATTATATATATATTGTGTTTCATACTAGTATGTCGTGTTCCCTGTTTGGCACAGCTTTGCCACAGGAAACACGAAAGCAGTCGAAGACGTCCGTCTTCTGGTCGGCTCCTTATCGTTGTCAGAAGGAGGCTTGGTTTTGATTACGCAAAGGCTTCTATTATTTGGAAAAGAAAAACCAGGATTTCTTTACGTAATCAGTATGAATTTTTTAATTACCTAGGGTCCTTTAATAGCAAATGCTGTTAGACATTTATAAAAGTAATATGATATGGAGGTAAAAAAAAAAATAAAGGAAAATAATAGAATAAGAAATCTGGTAAACACTAAATATATACAAATAATTCTCACAAGCAATTAAGGCTTATTTACAAACAGTGTACCTTACATAAGTAATTTTCTGACTGTATGGTGCAATCAGATTTCAGCCTGTCCTATGCTAACTTCTTGGTTCACGTTTTTGTCACAAATTACAGTCATTACTTTCCTCCTTCCTTCGAGACAATTCTTGCACCCTTCAACACCTTAATCCCAATAACTTGGCGATTTCCAGTATCGAACATAAATTACTTGAATTTTATTAATCAATAACTGTTGTCTGCACGCTGGCAAGGCCGCTAACTTTTATGGCTTAAAGACGACCTTCTTTACGCTTTCACATTACAAAATCTGAAGATCTACAAAGGTTTTTTTATCGTCATATTTTTTATTTAGATTGAAGCGGAACGCTCAGTTCAGCTTGTGTTAAAATGTTTCTTTGACTGCGCAATCGATGTATTAGCGTTCGCGCTAGATGCGCATCTTTACAGTTCCGTAAATTATGTAAAACAAACGTCTTTCAAAGAATAGGTCTGATCTTATAATTTGATCATTTAATACACAGCTAGGTGAATGCCTTTCCAAGGGTACTCACAGCTTTAATACGACGGAAAGCCCAATAATAATACAGGTTGTAGCCTATCCACGTTGTTATTCAATCTTCATACTGAGCAAGCAGTAAAGGAAACAAAAGAAAAATTCGGAGTAGGAATTAAAATCCACGGAGAAGAAATAAAATCTTTGATGTTCACCGATGACGTCGTAATTCTGTCAGAGACAGCAAAGGACCTGGAAGAGCAGCTGAACGGAATGGACAGTGTCTTAAAAGGAGGATATAAGATAAACATCAACAAAAGCAAGACGAGGATAATGGAATGTAGTCGAAATAAACAGAGTGATGCAGAGGGAATTAGATTAGGAAATAAGACAATTAAAGTAGTAGATGAGTTTTGCTATTTGTTGAGCAAAATAACTGATGGTTGACGAAGTAGAGAGGATATAAAATGTAGACTGGCAATGGCAAGGAAACCGTTTCTAAGGAAGAGAAATTTGTTAACGTCGAGTACAGTGTTAAGTGTCAGGAAGTCGTTTCTGAAAATATTTGTATGGAGGGTAGCCATGTATGGAAGTGAAACTTGAACGATAAATAGTTTGGACAAGAAGAGAATAGAAGCTTTCGAAATGTGGTGCTACAGAAGAATGCTGAAGATGACATGGGTAGATCACATAACTAATGAGGAGGAGAGAAGAGAAATTTGTGGCACAACGTACTAGAAGGAGGGATCGGTTGGTAGGACATGTTCTGAGGCATCAAGGGATCACCAATTTAGTACTGGAGGACAGCGTGGAGGGTACAAATTGTAGAGGGAGACCAAGAGACGAATACACTAAGCTGATTCAGAAGGATGTAGATGCTTCTATTTGCTTTTTTTGTGATTTAGTTCGCTAAAGGTAGTGTTTTATTGTTTCATGTACTGTAGAGCTGAAACAAGATCATTGATTTGAACCTTAACTGAATGAAATTTGGACCTGAGAGGAGTTGTATCTGAAGGCACTTTGGTCTGATGATACCAAGGGCTGCATAGCAATACGACGGCGAGTAAGTGTACGCACCCAATTCCTTTCACGCATCGCTAGTATCAGATCTTTAATGGGAAGAGACAGCCTGTAGATCGGCCATTTCGATAAATGTGTAGCGCGTGTTTTGTCATTGGTGATGTCAAAATGGTTAAAATGGCTCTGAGCACTATGGGCCTCATCTTCTGAGGTCATCAGTCCCATAGAACTTAGAACTACTCAAACCTAACTAACCTAAGGACAACACACATATCCACTCCCGACGCAGGATTCAAACCTGCGACCGTAGCGGCCTCGCGGTTCCAGACTGTAGCACCTAGAACCGCACGGCCACTCCAGCCGGCCATTGGTGATGTCAGTTTGCTTCTGTCTTACTGGGCTTTTTTGTTAGAATTAAGATATATCTGTTCACTTCAGAATTGGTTCGTTGTTGTGGAATTACTGTAAGTTGGAAGAGATAGTTGTTCAAGGGTTTGTGTACATACAAATGGAAGGGATTCAGATGTGTTTACGTACTGAGATCGAAGGTGTGGTGTCACCGCCAAACACCACACTTGCTAGGTGGTAGCCTTTAAATCGGCCGCGGTCCGTTAGTATACGTCGCACCCGCGTGTCGCCACTGTCAGTGATAGCAGACCGAGCGCCGCCATACGGCAGGTCTAGAGAGACTTCCTAGCACTCGCCCCAGTTGTACAGCCGACATTGCTAGCGATGGTTCACTGACAAATTACGCTCTCATTAGCCGAGACGATAGTTAGCATAGCCTTCAGCTACGTCATTTGCTACGACCTAGCAAGGCGCCATTATCAATTGCTATTTATCTTGTGATGCATGTACCGTCAGACCGATGTTCACCAATTATGGATTAAAGTTAAATATTCCAACAGATACTTACTATTTTTCCTAGTCTCATATCCCTGACCTGTTCCAGACCTCACGCCAGCCTGCGTGAGCTTAAACGCGTGCCTTCCGGCTATCTCCTAGTGGCTTGGCTGTCTTGCCAAGTCACAACAGAAGGATTATGAACTACACTCCAGAAAGAGATATCCGATTCTCATACTGTCTTGCAGGATGGAGTACAGGAAATTTCGCATCTCATTCTGCTCAACTTAATGAGACTGCTGAATTTTGGGAGACATTTAGGAAACTGTCGTAAATGGCTAGTAATTTAGATGGTAAAGAGTCAGAATTAAAGAAAGAGCACAAGCCCTTATTTGTTAATGCTGATGAATTAACCAACTGAGTTTGCAGTTGTTCCGTGAGCAAGAGCAGGCTCTTAACGAAATGCCAACCGCACAAAAAAGAGAAATTAGATGATGGCATCCATACCTGGCTAAGACATATGAATAATCGTTAATTGGCAAAGTTCAGGAGTAAGTAAGCTCAGCTGTAGAGACATATTACAGAAAGATGATTACAATAAAGAAATAACTGAAGGATTAAAGGAAGTGAAAACAAAGATAGGTGGTGATTTTGGCCAACGGTGGAACGAAATAAATTATTGTCTAGAAGCAATGAATCATGAATTAGTCGTGCTAAAACGATAATCAGTCTGTTGTCAGTGAACCGAAAGAGGAAATGGACAAAATTTCATTGCATTTGCTACAGAATATCAAGGCACACTTAGCGATCTGAATTTGTGAACCAAGTCCATACAGAATTATCTGTTTCTATGATGGAAGAGAAACTCATTAAACACCGGCAGTTTCAATTGTTCAGCACAAAAGACAATTCATCCTGTCATATTTGTTGATGCATGTAAAGGTGTATTGCCACAAGTGCGGACTGAAGAACACAAGATTGGTTACATGGGTGGATTTTTACTTGGTGATAGTACACTTTGGGAAGTGGACTCAGCTGGGTCATACCATACCTATGAACAACTCGAGAAACAGTTTATTGCGAAATATTGGTCAGATGCGAGACACGAGCAATATCCGACAGCCCCAATAGCAAGTGAAGTATTTATTACGAATTCTCAACGCAGAGCTGCTAATAGAGGTGAATGACTTAAATCTGGGAGAGTTCTTGTATGTACTACACTCTTGATATGTTATACGAGGACTCGAAAGCGAATGGAGCACAACCTCACCAACATGGAGATCTAGTAATCAGAACAACTATTACAGTCTCAGTTCACCATTCGACAACAGATAGTACCGAAGTAGGATTAGGACAAGTTCACAAAATTACACTGTAGGTAACATTACAACAATGTCAGTGGTGAACGAAATGGTAACTCGAACCATTATAACCGCTTCCTAGGTAGGAGGAAAGGATGGAGATTTAGTTCTGGTTATCAGACAAATGAAGTACGTAAGCAGTGGCATCAAAATCAAGCTGCACCTTCTGATAACAACGACTGGCGAGATAATCCACCAATCATCACAGAAGTGGTGGAGTAAAATCAATCGTCCTTCTGCACCACAACCAAGATTAAACTAAGTGCGCCCACATCTCGCCAAGTAAGTTGGTCAAGAATTGTTACGGGGGACTTAGTAGTAGTAGTAGTAGTAGTAGTAGAAGTAGTAGTAGTAGTATTAGTTCATTGTTGTAACACTATAATGATGGGTATGACGTATGTGAATAACTTGTGCAAGATCCATATCCATGTAAATTCAACTCAACTGAAGTATCTCAATCTGTCTTGCGTATTGAAATAGAAAGCTTAACTGTAAATACTGTACTGCATACAGGAACATGTATTAATGCAATATCGATGGAATTATACCAAAGCACTCAGGAAAGAGCTCGCATTCCCACTCTTCCTACTATGAACTTGGGGCGGGGCAGGTCGTTCACTCACTATGCTTTAAACAACTGTCCACCTACCTGGATAGGCTTCAAGTTATCTGTCTCTTCACTCTGCGATGATAGATACTGGTTATCCGACAAAAGCAGCGTTGACGAAAAGTCAGATACACACCTACAACGCAAAGGCCACGACTCCAGTCCATGGGTAACATCTGAAAGTTAGTTAAACCATCGGGCGTTCGGGATTCTTGCGTGACTCGTTTTAAAAATGTTTAAAATTTCCTGTAACAGCATTTATTGCCTTTAAAACGTCAAAAATAGCTATCAAGTACTTACTTCATATCCAGACAATAATTATGCAATGCTACTGACTGTCTCTGTAACCAGTTCACACGTAAAAGCAGCCAGAAAATATTTAGTCCGACCCGGTATTGTAGACGTCCTAAACAGTCACTGAACCACGACTGTTTGCGAGCTAGCCGGCCACGGTGGTGTAGCGGTTCTAGGCGCGCAGTCCGGAACCGCGCGACTGCTACGGTCGCAGGTTCGAATCCTGCCTCGGGCATGGATGTGTGTGATGTCCTTAGGTTAGTTAGGTTTAAGTAGTTCTAAGTTCTAGGGGACTGATGACCACAGTAGTTGAGTCCCATAGTGCTCAGAGCCATTTTTTTTGCGAGCAAACACATTCAGTCGTTCAGCAGTCTTCTTGTACAGAAGTATTCGCCATAGTGTCTCGTTATTTGTACGAAACACGGCACGCGGAGTTCACCAACGACTTGGAAGGTTCACACGCGAAATAAATCACTCACAAAGCTCAAACTTTCTCAAAATACTCAACACTATAGCCACTTTTCATCAACTACACGAGAACCGATGAAACTCTTCATTTTAGTACATATTTAATCAGTGCAATTTAACATAGCTGTTTACCAGAAGACGGCTCCCGAGCGACTATATCGACTCATAGATCTGATTCATAAAGCCCTACTCAAACGCGCGGAAAATGTTGAATTCCTATCGGCTAGTATGTTAAGCAGCCAATCTGATTATCTTGAGCATTCTATACTTGCAGTATTTCTAATGTCAGACGTAATTTGGACTAGAAATCTAGGAATTCCGAAACTAAATACAATTTAGTGAACACAGAATACGATATCTTCCCACAAAATAAATTATTAATAATTATTAATAAAATCAAGCTCGCTTGGTCATATGTCACAAGTTCTTCTATTACACAACAGCTTTCTCACGCTTACAAATACATACTTTTAACAAAATATCACGTTCTCACTCTACGTATGTCCTTGATTCACTCTCTGTCTCTCTAAAACATTCACACGATCAAAACGTAACAAAATAATAATTTTAAAATGTACTGTCAATTACGTCAGGAATTTGTGGCAATGAAACAAAAGAAAATTCCAGAAAATTAGATTGTAGGAATCTGTCTTCGTGTTGCAGTTTCGATTTATACTATAGGTGAATACATTATAGTACCCAACACGGTTTCATATTGCCAGTACTGTTAATATGTGTTTCAGGTAAAAATTTATGTCTCCGAAAGTAGTGCAGTTACTGATTTCAAATTTTAACGGTATGGTTGTGTTATCCATAGATGTTGTACAAAGTGTGAAAAAGATCTTCAGATGCATAGGGACTATGTGTAACGCAGAGCACGCAGCATTAGTAAAGTACACCGCTCGCCCGTCCCAGTACCAGCGTCAGCTGTGCGAGCGTGAGATACAACGTCCCGTCTCCCCCAGGCTGCACGGCAAGCTACGTTTTAAATGCAAGGTGACAACTCGTATTAATTTGCTGCGTTACACACTTCCTATGAAACGAAAGGTACTTTCAAGTACATTTGAAGTTCATAGGACAGTAAAATTATTACTGGACGTAATTTCAACCAAACAAACAAAAACTAAATTCCCACGGATTCTTTACACAACTTTTGAATGCCAGTAAGGTTACTGAAAAATGAAAATTTATGAAACATTTAATTCTACTACAATAATCACATTTTCATGGCTTCGACTCGATAGTATTACAAAAATATGTTTTCTGCAAAATTCTAGTTTTTTATTCTTTTCAAAACAATAAATTTCCATTCGACATAAATTGCGATTGTTTTTTTTCTCCCTTCACATAAAGACTTTACTTTCCCACATGCATTGTAAAATTAAATTTCCATAATTACTTTACTGTAACCATAAGAAAGCTTTTACAACATTATGCAATCTACACTACGTAGAGCGGCTATGGTGGGTGTCTCTTAACAAGCACAATTTTTCACAAACTTCTCACAAAAAGCGCTATGGCATCCTTGTCCTGTCCGACAATAGTATGAGAGGGGAAACCAGTCCCTATCTTTTTTTTCTGTGATGAGTGTATAAAAGTGATATGTTTTCAGCAGCTAGTTTTCGATGAAACGCCGTGGGAAGTTCGTTTCACATTTATTCTTACACCAATTCCACACCTGAGTATTTTATAAACATCAAGGTCCACTCGTCTATCAGGTGTAAGTGAGTCTTGTATCCAGTTTCCATAATGGGCGTACCTGCAAAACATATGATGTCTAACGCAAACAGTCATTAGTTTACTTCCTGCAAAGAAGAATGTTTCGCATGTTTCTTCCAATTATGTAGACAATTTGTTTCTTGTATTTTACAAAGACTGTTTTCTGGATTTCCTTGACTTTACATATCCAGTAATAACAATACTCCACCAAAGTATTATTCAGTATAAATTCTTCTTCGGAATTTTATTTCCAGTATACATGAACTAATCTTTACTAATCAAAAGTAAATTGTAATCTTACTGTCCCTATCCTAATCCAACTCAAATTCCAAAACAGCAATATTTAATTAAGAGGCATTGCAGACTCAAATTCACTCAAGCAAGTTACTGCTGAAAAACATTCTCTCTTTACTATGCATATCTTGGCTTCTGATCATAAATTTTTCCAACTTTACTCTCAAATACTAATAAACACATTTCATAAATTTTGCCGGCCGCGGTGGCCGAGCGGTTCTAGGCGCTTCAGTCCGGAACCGCGCTGCTGCTACGGTCGCAGGTTCGAATCCTGCCTCGGGCATGGTTGTGTGTGATGTCCTTAGGTTAGTTAGGTTTAAGTAGTTCTAAGTCTAGGGGACTGATGACCTCAGATGTTAAGTCCCATAGTGCTTAGAGCCATTTCATAAATTTTAGAAAATCTTTACATATAAAGGCTAACACCTGCTGTTCCATAAGGAAAACATAATGTATACAAATACAAAATGAATGAAAAATTACTGGACATTTACAATAAGTGCCTCGAAGACAGAAAACAGATAAAAATGATTATAAGTGCCTCATTTGGCCATTGTCACAAAATACATATGTTCACCTTCATTTCTGTACAAAATCTCTTGGCTTTGCACTTTGATGATCATAACCAGTACTGCCTCTGATTTGAAACTTTTACATAAACAGGTAGAACCACATTTCATCATAGTTACATTTTACATGTTCTCCTCACTCATTCCTCACCCACTATTTAGTATGTTAGTACAGTTTTTAGTACCGAAATTTGTTCAAAATTCTTTTGTCATTAACTCTCATCTTCTACAAAACACTATGTTCACTATATACGCAAGATAGTGAAGAAAAAACAGACGATAGCAAAAGTTTGGAACGAAGAAGCGTTTGGTTGACAGTATGAAAACGAAAAACAAATAACATTGCCAACAACTCGGGATACCTGGTGTTCATCAATCACTTGACGTCACAAAGAATGCGCGTCTCCTGTGGCCATTTAGTTACTACTGTTCCCATCATCTTTCTGGATATTTTCTCCATATTCATTGTACCCCACGATATCCTCTTTTTTTCCTGTGGCAACGTACAGGTATGACACATTGATCACCTGCCGGATATCGCTTTCTTCCTGCAAATGGAATTGTCAGGTGCCTCCCAACTACAGTAATGATGGTTTCGTTATTGCCAAAATGGACCTTTCCTTTGTATTTTTGCAAAACACTGCCCCAACCAACGTCTTCAAAAATAACCCGAAAATTATTAGGAAATTCTGGTACAGTTGCTCACCGTGAATCCTTACAGGTCACATGACCTCATGAGTTACTACTTTCTTACTTTTACCTATGGCTACTATAATGTTTATTTTGGAGACGGGCATAATAATTATTTCTTTCCAATTGGGAATAGCATTTACGAAATTTTTTGATACTGCACACACATCTGGACCACTATCAAGTAACCACGGAAGTTTTTCACCAAAAACTACAATCTCTGTTATCGGGTGTCCTGATGATTCTTCAACGGTTTCAGGATCTGCTTCTTCCAATAAATCCCACACTATCTCATGTCTGTCGAAATCAATATCTTCTGTGGAAATAACATACGCAGCTGATTTTTAAAGTTTATTAAACACTGAAATTTACTTATCCCGTCCCATGCACCATATGCGGCAGGGTGGGTCGCTCTCTCACTGTCCGTTAAACTATCTATCCACCTACCTGTATAGGCTTCAGAGTGTCTGCCCCTTCACTCTACGATGGTAGATAGTGGTTTAAACGATAAATGCAGCGTTGAAGAAAAATCAGCTGAATACCTACCACCCAAAGGCCTAGATAACTCCAGTCCACGGGCAGCATCTGAAAGTTAATTAAACTATTGAGTGTTCGGGATTCTTGCATGACTCCTTTTAAAAATGACTAAAACTTTCTGTAAGCGGGTTTATTATCGTTAAAACACATAAAATGGCTATCAAGTCCTTATTTAATATCCCTGCACTAACTATGCGATGCTACTGACTGTTTCTGTAACAAGTTCACACGACAAACGCAACCACAAGATATTTAGTCCTACCCGATATTTTAAACATCCTAAACAGTCACTGAACCACGACTGTTTGCGAGTTATCACATTCAGTCGTTCAGCAGTCTTCTTGTACAAAAGTGCTCGCCATAATGTCTCGTTATTTGCATGAAACATGGCACGCGAAGTTTATGTACGACTTGAAAGGTTCACAGACGAATCTCCTAAAATAAATCACTCACAAAGCTCACACTTTCTCCCAATACTCACACTGTAGTCGCTTTTCATAAACTACATGAGAAACCATCAAAGGCACGTATTTCTTCGTTTTAGTACAAATTCGATCAGCGCAATTTAAAATAGGTGTTTACCTGAGGACAGTTCCCGAGCGACTATATGGACTCATAAATTCAAATGACTCTAAGCACTATGGGACTTAACATCTGAGGTCTTCAGTTCCCTATACTTAGAACTACTTAAACCTAACCAACCTAAGGACATCACACACATCCATGTTCGATGCAGGATTCGAACCTGCGACCGTAGCAGCCTCGTGGTTCCGGACTGAAGCGCCTGAAACCGATCAGCGACAGCGTCCGGCATGGACTCATAGATCTCATGCACAAAGTCCTACTCAAACGCGCAGGAAACGCTTCTGACTTGTATGTTAAGCAGCCAATCAGGTTATCCTGAGCACTTCTATACCAGCAGTATTTCTAATGTCAATCAGTCAGATTATCATAAAAAATTTACGCTAGTAAACTAGTAATTCCGAAACTAGATAAAATTTAATGAAAACAAAATACAATTCCTTTCCACAAAATAAATCACTAATAAATGTAATACTCAGCGCCCCTTCTGGCCGCCCTTCGCAAAAGCAGTCTCTCTCGCACATACATCACAAATTCACCTATTACACAACTTTCTCCCGCCTGCATTTACATAGTTCTAATAAAATATCACATTATCACTGTACATATGTCCTCAATTCACTCTCTGCCTCTCCCCAAACACACAACCAAAACATAACTAAATAATAATTTTTCAATTTGCCAATCTATGACGATGAAACAAAATAACATTCCAGAAAATTACGATATGGAGTATCGTCTCAGTATGTGATTGGATTCGTGATTTCCTCTGAGAGAGGTCGCAGTTCGTAGTGATAGACGGTAAATCATCGATTAGAACAAAAGTGATATCTGGCGTTTCTCAAGGTAGTGTCACAGGCCCTCTGCTGTTCCTGATTTAGACAAATGATCTAGGTGATAATCTGAGCAGCCCCCTTAGATTGTTTGCAAATGACGCTGTAATTTACCGTCTAGTAAAATCATCAGATGATCAATTCCAATTAGAAAATGATCTAGAGAGAATATCTGTATGGTGCGAAAAGCAGTAATTGGCAGTAAACAAAGAAAAGTGCGAGGTTGTCCACGTGGGTACTAAAAGAAATCCGATAAATTTTGGGTATACGATCAATCGCACAAATCTAAGGGCTGTCAATTCGACTAAATACCTAGGAATTACAATTACGAGCAACTTAAACTGGAAAGATCACATAGACAATGTTGTGGGGAAGGCGAAACAAAGGCTGCGCTTTGTTGGCAGAACACTTAGAAGATGCGAGAAACCCACTAAAGAGACAGCCTACATTACACTTGTCCGTCCTCTGTTGGAATATTGCTGGCGGTGTGGGTTCCTTACCAGGTATGATTGTTGGAGGACATCGAAAAAGTGCAAAGAAGGGTAGCTTATTTCATGTTATTGCGCAGTAGGGGTGAGAGTGTCACTGATATGATACGTGAGTTGGGATGGTAGTCACTGAATCAAAGGCGTTTTTCTTTGCGGCGGGATCTATTTACGAAATTCCAATGACAAGCTTTCTCTTCCTAATACGTAAATATTTTGTTGATACCCACCTACGTAGCGAGAAATGATCATCATAGTAAAATAAGAGAAATCAGAGCTCGAACGGAAAGATTTAGGTGTTCCCTTTTCCCAAGAGCAATTCGAGAGTGGAATGGTAGAGAAGTGGTATGAAAATGGTTCGATCAACCCTCTGATAGGCACTTAAGTGTCAATTGCAGAGTAACCATGTAGATGTAGAAAGGAACAGGTGGGGGCAAAGTGGTTCAGGGTCGCAACCCGAGGCCTGGCCACCATGTCCCGTTCCCACCCTCCAGAATACAAGGAAAGGGTAGGGAACGTAGAGGAGAGGTACAACAATGAACAGGTCCCGAGTTCGAGTCTAGGTCAAGCACACAATTTTAATCTGCTAGGACGTTTCATATCAGCGCACACTCCACTGCAGAGTGAAAATCTCATGCTGCAAACAATAAACATAGTTTATTTATTTATTCCCGCCTTTTTTCCACCATTAATACCAGCGAGAACAGCAGGAACCCATCTTCGCGATGACTAGGGCACTGCGAGACGTCAGAGGAATAGAGGAATAGTTTTTCGGCGAACATTCAGATGACCAGAGAATATTTCGGTTCTAAGTGTGGAAGAAGCAGGATCAACTCTTCATGACAGGAATACCCCAGCTCTAGGGTTTGGGGGGAGGGGAGGAGGGTTACGGAAGACACTGCGAACGAAACTGGAGTAAAACTATCTGCATTTTGCCCTGCGGACAACTGCACAATGGCGTTCACCAAGGAACTACCATCAAGGACACTTTTCTCGCCATAAGCAAACAAGTAGTGAGTTGCGTGTCTACAAATCCTCTTCAGAGAGTTGGTCTTCGACAACGGCAAGTATCCCTTGTCCGGAAAGAGGAGCTGTTCAGTAGGTACCTCGTGAGGAGTCGTACGGGTGAGTAGGGAGAACATCTCCCATTCGCGCACAGTGGTCATCGCAGCTGCACAGACTACCCCAGCACGCCTGCCCTCAGAGCCAAATTCTCAACTTATCCACACACAAGGCATACGAGAAAGAAATGCCGCGACACGTACGTCACGAAGATAGGTCTGCGCTTGCTCTTTCGCTCAACTCTACAGACAAACCACGTTTCTACACCTGTTAAGTAGAAACTAGGTGTGAACCTACAAATGAGAACTGCGTATTTTACTCGAATCCGCTATTATGGATTCTTACTTTTATTATCCCTACAATGATCGGAAGTTCATAGGCCTAGTTATAATTACTTACGCCTGTACTGAAGTACAATAAAATTAAAATGAGGACAAAATGGTTATCAGTTGTGTAAGACACCATTTCTAGTATAAAATGAGGACTGTTAAGCAAAAAAGACTAAACGCTATAAACAAGCCGTTATACCATTTGCGTCGGCTACTGATCTTAAATTAATTTTTGTTGGAGTTCTGTTAATCAGAAAGACTTCGTAATAGCAGATTCCAGTAGAAGATCCAATTCTCGTTAGTACGTACACGCCCAGCTGCGAGTTAATATGTTTAGAAACACATATTATCTGCCGATATGAGCGAGTTCAGGCCCACCTTCGTGACGTACGCGCCGCGGCCTGCCTTTCTCGCGGGCGTCGACCCGCACAGAACTGACGCTGCGCCCCTACCCGATATTCTCACTACTGTCGGCGGTTCGCCGATCGTCGTATGAGTTCGAGCGTAGCGCGCATCTGCACCGGGGGGATACCTGTCTAGTTTCGCCCTGATTACGTGTGTGGTGTCTGTTCTTTCGGATATGTGCGAGAGAATGTCTATCGCAGGGTTTCTATTCGACTTATCACCGTTTAAAGACTCTTCACTCTTAATTTCAGCACGCCGTAATGCGTGCGCGCGTATATGTGTGTGTGTGTGTGTGTGTGTGTGTGTGTGTGTGTGTGTCTGTCTGTCTGAGTTAGTTAATGATAATACCAGTTTTAGTTAACGGGACTATCTTTACTCTTGCAGAAATTGAATGTTGATCTCAGTATGGAACAGTGACTGACGATACTAAGAAATGACAAGATGCCTATTGGCTTCTGTCTCGGGTTCATCGGCCGACGTTCATCTAATGATTTTTCTGACGTTTCGCCAGCACGAGTGTCTGGCATTGTCAAAGCTTCATCCTCCATTGCCGGTGGTGAACTGGAGCCGAGCTCGCGGGAGCAGACTATATGTACCTGGCGCGTCAACGTCCGAGGGCTTCTCCACGGTCATTTCCGGTGCGGTTCTCCTCTTGCTATCTGCGACGGTCGTTCGCTGCAGTACGGGAAGCCACGATCCGTTGACCTTAAGGCTTTCCTCTTTCTTGTTCAAATTGTTCGCGTGTTTTTTGTATTTCTACAGCATCTCTGAACAAGCGCGTGTGATAGTGCTTCTCTACAGCCAGAACTTCCGTGTCGGCGAATTTTATTACGTGGTCGGTCTCATTCAGTGCGTGCTCTGCCACGGCCGATTTCTCCACCTGCCCCAGCCTGCAATGTCGCTTATGCTCTTTGATCCTGGTGTTGATGGATCGTCCAGTCATTCCGACATAAACTTTTCCGCATGTGCATGGTATACGGTATATTCCCGACATTGCAAGTGGGTCTCTTTTCCCCTTCGCCGATCTAAGACACTCTTTGATCTTCCTTGTCGGTTTGACAATCATCTTTACGCCATGTTTGCGCAATATACGGCCTATTCTGTCCGTCACTCTGGGAATGTATGGCAGAAAGGCCGTACCCGAGATTTCTTTTTCTGGTTCCTTACTTCACCGAGTGTTTGGCTCTGTTACACTTGTAATATAATTTTTGGAGTGCCCATTGCTCCTCAGGACAGATTCCAGGGGTTGCATTTCTCGTTTGAGGTGTTGCGGCTCACATATTCGTCCTGCTCTCGTTACGAGCGTACTAATCATGCCTCTTTTCTGGCTCGGGTATGGGTTTGACAGTTTGTGCAGGTATCGGTCCGTGTGTGTCGGTATTTCGATACACGCTGTGTCCCAGGTTTTCGCCGTCCCTTATGACCAGCAAATCTAGAAATGGCAGTTTCTTGTCCTTTTCTACTTCCATGGTAAATGTTATGTTGGCATGGAGGCTGTTCAAGTGTCTTAGGAAGTCACCGAGCTGTTCTTCACCATGGCTCCACACCACGAAAGTATCATCGACGTACCTGTACCACACCTTAGGTTTGCAAGTCGCCGAGTCCAGTGCCTGGGCTTCGAATTGTTCCATGAAGAAGTTGGCCACCACAGGACTGAGAGGACTACTCATGGAGACGCCTTCCAGCTGCTCGTAGAAATCTCCATTCCACGTGAAATAGCTCGTGGTGAGACATACATGGAAGAGCAGTGTGATGTCTTGCGGGAAAATGGAACCGATGTGCTCCAGAGCGTCACTGAGTGGCACTTTCGTAAATAACGAAACAACATCAAAGCTGACCAAGATGTCGTTTGGTGCAAGTTTCAGTTTCTTCAGCTTCTCAATGAAATGTCCTGAGCCCTTAATGTATGTGTCGGTCTCCCCCACGTGTGGCTGGAGCAGAGAGGCCAAGTGTTTTGCCAGTTTATATGTCGGTGATCCAGGAGCGCTCACGATCGGTCTCAGTGGAACGTTGTTCTTATGGATCTTGGGTAATCTATACAGCCGAGGTGGTAGGGCTTCTGTGTTGCGCAGGTTTCTCTGTATGTCCGCCGGCAGAGAAGACGCCTTGATTAATCGATTCGTATTCCGTGTGATACGCTGCGTCGGATCTGCGCTTAGTTATCGGTACGTCGTCGGATCTAATAGGTCTCGGATCTTTTGCTCATAACCTTCGGTCTTCATTACGACGGTCGCATTCCCAGTATCGGCAGGCAGTACCAACATACTCTTGTCGGCGCTGAGATTCTTAATGGCTTGTACCTCTTCTCTCTTCAGGTTGCAAGCTGGTGGTTTTGCTCGGCGCAGTATCCTGGCTGTTTCCGTGCGTATTTCCTCTGCCCTTTCACAAGGAAGGGTCCGAATGGCTGCTTCGGTGTTGGCAATGATATCCTCCATAGGTATAGTTCTCGGGATGATAGCGAAATTCCCTCCTTTTTGAAGAACCGACACTTCCTCTTTGGGCAACTATACTTATGGAGGATATCATTGCCAACACCGAAGCAGCCATTCTGACCCTTCCTTGTGGAAGGGCAGAGGAAATACGCACGGAAACAGCCAGGATACTGCGCCGAGCAAAACCACCAGCTTGCAACCTGAAGAAAGAAGAGGTACAAGCCATTAAGAATCTCAACGCCGACAAGAGTATATTGGTACTGCCTGCCGATAAGGGGAATGCGACCGTCGTATTTAAGACCAAGATTATGAGCAAAAGATCCGAGACCTATTAGATCCGACGACGTACCGAAAGCTAAGTGCAGATCTGACGCAGCGTATCACACGAAATACGATCGATTAATCAAGGCGTCTTCTCTGCCGGCGGAAATACAGAGAAACCTGCGCAACACAGAAGCCCTACCACCTCGGCTGTATGGATTACCCAAGATCCATAAGAACAACGTTCCACTGAGACCGATCGTTAGCGATCCTGGATCACCGACATATAAACTGGCAAAACACTTGGCCTCTATGCTCCAGCCACACGTGGGGAAGACCGACACATACATTAAGGGCTCAGGACATTTCATTGAGAAGCTGAAGAAACTGAAACTTGCACCAAACGACATCTTAGTCAGCTTTGATGTTGTTTCGTTATTTACGAAAGTGCCACTCAGTGACGCTCTGGAGCACATCGGTTCCATTTTCCCGCAGGACATCAGAAAGCTCTTCCATGCATGTCTCACCACGAGCTATTTCACGTGGAATGGAGATTTCTACGAACAGCTGGAAGGCATCGCCATGGGTAGTCCTCTCAGTCCAGTGGTGGGTAACTTCTTCATGGAACAATTCGAAGCCCAGGCACTGGACTCGGCGACTTGCAAACCTAAGGTGGGGTACAGGTACGTCGATGATACTTTCGTGGTGTGGAGCCGTGGTGAAGAACAGCTCGGTGACTTCCTAAGACACATGAACAGCCTCCATGCCAACATAACATTTACCATGGAAGTAGAAAAGGACAAGAAACTGCCATTTCTAGATTTGCTGGTCACAAGGGACGGCGAAAACCTGGGACACAGCGTGTATCGAAATACCGACACACACGGACCGATACCTGCACAAACTGTCAAACCCATACCCGAGCCAGAAAAGAGGCATGATTAGTACGCTCGTAACGAGGCCAGGACGAATATGTGAGCCGCAACACCTCAAACGAGAAATGCAACCCCTGGAAACTGTCCTGAGGAGCAATGGGCACTCCAAAAATTATATTACAAGTGTAACAGAGCCAAACACTTGGCGAAGTAAGGAACCAGAAAAAGAAATGTCGGGTACGACCTTTCTGCCATACATGCCCAGAGTGACGGACAGAATAGGCCGTATATTGCGCAAACATGGCGTAAAGACGATTTTCAAACCGACAAGGAAGATCAAAGAGCGTCTTAGATCGGCGAAGGAGAAAAGAGACCCACTTGCAATGTCGGGAATATACCGTATACCATGCACATGCGGAAAAGTTTATGTCGGAATTACTGGACGATCCATCAACACCAGGATCAAAGAGCATAAGCGACATTGCAGGTTGGGGCAGGTGGAGAAATCGGCCGTGGCAGAGCACGCAATGAATGAGACCGACCACGTAATAAAATTCGCCGACACGGAAGTTCTGGCTGTAGAGAAGCACTATCACACGCGCTTGTTCAGAGAAGCTGTAGAAATACAAAAAACACGCGAACAATTTGAACAAGAAAGAGGAAAGCCTTAAGGTCAACGGATCGTGGCTTCCCGTACTGCAGCGAACGACCGTCGCAGATAGCAAGAGGAGAACCGCACCGGAAATGACCGTGGAGAAGCCCTCGGACGTTGACGCGCCAGGTACATATAGTCTGCGCCCGCGAGCTCGGCTCCAGTTCACCACCGGCAATGGAGGATGAAGCTTTGACAATGCCAGACACTCGTGCTGGCGAAACGTCAGAAAAATCATTAGATGAACGTCGGCCGAAGAACCCGAGACAGAAGCCAATAGGCAGCTTGTCAACAAGTGGCCACGAAAGCCTTAACAATTTTGTATTACTAAGAAATGTCGCTATCCACCCGTGGACTATTCCCACAGTAAATTATCCAACAAGGATTAAAGAGGATATTACCACAACAAATGAAAATTGGTTTTCACGTCCAGTCTGTCTGACCCTAATCGCCACATTTAAATAGTTAACAATTTGCAACAGTTTGGTTTGGCTATAAACACATAGTTTACACCAAAACCCTAAGCAATCACGCAATAACAAAGTTTTCAGAGCTAGAGGTATACATGGGTAATGTGTAAAATATATTTCTTCAGAACTGTGAGTCCAATTTCTCCGCAACAACAAAGTTCAGTAAAAGCAGACAACCACTAGTTTCAAAAATAAAACTTATAAATGGATTTAAAAAATGTCACTAAGGTGCAATAATTATCCTAATTGTCAAGGTACTAGCAATAGACTTGAAAAATCGCCCTTCTACGGAACACAGATACTTTTTGGTGGGCTTTGTTGGGTATTTATTAATTATCACTCAGTTGGGCCTCAGCGAAAGTGAAGTTTTTGTACATCTCATTGTGTTCACTTGAAGGTAAGGACGATGCATTACTTTGAATGCATTTACTTCTAATTGTTTTACAATGTTTCCGTCTGAGGACAAGCATCTAACATAAATCAAATATTTATTCAAAGAAAGTGAGTAACATGAATATTGCGTAGACCAACCTATAACAAATATGAGTTCCAGATGTACTGTAATGTAGGCAACGACTATTTTCCGTGTGGGTTTTACTTCATTGTCCTCGGCTGAAAAGGGAAGGTTTCACCATTCTGACTCAAGACACCGGCCCCAGGAGGTTTTCCTTCATGGTACAATATACGAGACACGATCAGCGAATGCTTTACTCGCAATAGTTTCAAAAAGAGAGTGTAGTAGCTTGCCTCGACAGTAGTAACTGAAGCAGAGCGTGATTTGTGAAATTTTGGGACAGATATACAGAGACAGGATACACTCTGTGAATACTCTCGGTATAGACACCACTACAACTGTGAGAAGTCGCCCGTTTGATCACACCAATGACAAACGAAATTTTCCGCACAAAAAATGTGTGTAAATGAAATTGCTGTCGTGTAGATATTGCAACGACTTCCAGACGCCAGCCATTAGCAAAACACCCGTACACGGATTATTGGTAGAAATACTTTGCGCAAACAGCGTAACTGGAGGAATATTTTCCCACCTCCTTCGGCGCTGCTCTGAAGTTCAACGTGCGGAAGATGTCCGTGTTTTGGTAACGCGCCGCGAGGCAGCCGCCCCCACCCCGCGTCGCGCCGCTGGCTGCGCACTCCCGAGTATGCAAATCCCACGCGACTGCGAGCAGACTGGAATTTTCGCTTCGCCAGCCGTGAAATGAATTTGTTCTGATGAAGTATTCATACTTCGCAGGCACGCCGGCAGTACCGCGCATTTGCATTCTGCTTTCCGATGTTACTGCGGAGAGAAAATGCCAAGGGTTCGGTGAGATCAGCTGAATAAAGTGTGTTTGTGCCGTTGCGTTGTTCTGGTCTGACAACGTTGTTATCTAACATGACGCTCGAAACTACGGCTGTTACAACGTTGCACACTGTGTCTTTCTTTTAATTAAGTGTATGTTAAAAAACCGACAAGCAAAATGGAGCAAAAAGGTCTTACGAACAAGAGACCGCGAATGCACCGTTGCCATGGTAAATGTCGCTGACGAATGACAGTTCCCCCTGGCCACGCAGCGTGTGTTCCACGTCTGTGCCAGGCTGCCTGATCGACACAGCGTACTGCAACAAGCAGAATGAAGTAATAACTGCTATCGGCAGTGGATGTCAAATTGTTCCATATTTTTAGCTGTGCGGAAGGCTTTCGACACCGTTCCTCACAAGTGTCTTGTAGCCATACTGCGTGCCTATGGGATATCGCCTCAGTTGTGCGTCTGGATTCGTGATTTACTGTCAGAAAGTTCACAGTTCGTAGTAATAGATGGAAAGTCATCGAGCAAAACAGAATAACATCTGGCGTTCCCCAAGGAAGTATTATAGGCTCTCTACTGTTCCTGATCAATATTAACGACACAGGAGACAATCTGAGTAGCCGTCTTAGATTGTTTGCAGGTGATACCGTCATTTACCGTTTTGTAAAGTCGGCAGATGATCAAAACGAATTGCTAAATGATTTAGATAAGATATCTGTATGGTGCGAAAGGGGCAATTGGCCCTGAATAAAGAAAAGTGTGAAATTATTCACATGAGTGCTAAAATAAATCCAATAAATTTCGATCACGCAGTAAGCAACACAAATCTGAAGACTGTAAATTCAACTAAATACTTAGGGATTACAATTACAAGTAACTTAAATTGGAACGATCACATAGACAATGTTGTGGGTAGAGCAAACAAAAGACTGTGATTCATCGGCAGAACACTTAGAAGGTGCAACAGGTCTCGTATTATTGGCAAAATCTCTACTTTTCTTCGGATTATGATTTGTTCACTTGTGGTAAGGGACGTGAATATTGTAATTGTGAAGCTCTTTAGCTAATATATATAGAAACTTTAGAATGAATAAATTAATAAGTAGTTCGTATTATCTTGCAAATTTCGAGTGACACCTGTTGAATTCTGTACTTATTTCATTAATCTAATACTGACTGACAGCTCTGGCTCTAAGTCTAATCGATTACTTAAGACGGAAACCTCTTTTTCATCATAACCTAAATTCTCATGTAAAAGAAGGTGCTTCTGATTTAACATAACAGGCACTTACGGTCATAGCATGAAATCGCTTTAAATTCTTCGTCCCATTCATGCCAGCCATTTTAATTACGTGTATTCAATAAGCGCTCGTCGTGTGATTTACGATTCCAATTTCGGTTTTTGTTTTCCAAATTATGCCTGACTCCATTACCTTTTATTGAACGTCAGAACCACCTCTTATTTTCAGTAACACGATGCATTTTCTCGGGGATAGCTTTCATGAACTATATGCGCTACCTGACTTACTTTTCGACACTTTTGTAGAAAAATCATTGTCAAGCAATTGCTGCATTTTAGTAAAAGCAGCAGAGTAAAAACAGTTCGATTTAGGTAACTAGTGTTCCCTATTTGACAATGTTCTGATTAATGTTAATCAATTCAAACGTCGATAAAAATACGTTGCCATGATTTAAAATTTGTTCTTTCCTACCCAAATGAAATCATTTATAATTCATAACGAGCACAGCATGTTTAATTTTTATTTTGGTGCTGTCGTAGTAAATTTTGTTTTCACATATCTTCAGTCTCTGTGTGTTCATGCCAAAGTATTGTAAACATGATTCCCGTGCCAGCAGTATCTGGGGCACTTTGTTTTACTATGCTGCACTGAATCTTGTAGACTGTATTAAAAGACATACTCGAATTATAACGTACGATTTGGATAACACCAAGCGAAAGATGCACGAAGCCACTGCTACAAAAGTTGTCTCAGCTGTAGCTGGCCGGAATAGCGGACTAAGCAATAAGGAAGGCTCACACGCGGCCTGGGACGGAACTATACTTTCCTTTTAGTAAGTTTTGGTGGCAGCATTGATGGCAACCATGTTGGTGAGTTTCATGCGCTTGGAGGTTAGAAACTGCAGAGATACCCTGACGTGAAGCCAGCGACTTCTGCACTCAGACGAATACACTCTCATTGAAGTGTATGACTTAAAGCTCTATTCATTTAAGTAAGACTGGTTGCTCCTGTTGCCTACAGATGTACGAACAGAATTAAAAAGCCGACTTAAGCTAAACTCGTGGTTCCTGTTTATATATGGCCTGTTGGTTTCGATATTTTCACCCATTAACATCAAACTTCCGAACAGCAGCGCAAGGAAAAGCTTCTGGATCAAGGCAATGTGACGAAAACACTGAGAACCAATGAACTATAGCACAACATGATCGGAGCGTTTTTGACATGCATCGATCTTGGATATAATGCAATCACATCGGGAACATCACTATGCCTTGCATTTTTTCATCGTTTCCGTCATACATGCAGGACGGAAGTTGCACTAGAAGCGTCATAAATGATTCTAATTCTTCAGTGTATGATCCATATTTATATGACAGAACATTATGCTAGACATTTTGCCTATGCTTTTGACAGCTGGGGTCTTGCAGCTGTCCATGCATTCTGTATTTTTATGCCAGTATTCACATTCGAGATAACACATTCAGGGAATGCTGTGACCAGGCAACAAATAATACGTTTAAAGTTTTCAATATGTGAACCCATTTTTTGTGCATATATGAGTACTGTGCTCTCTGTTACCACCTTAGTAAAATGCATAAAGAGGAGTACCAATATCATTATCTGTGGGAAAACCGCACCTGTGGTAGAAGTCAGTATATATAATTAGTGAATGCATACAAACTTCCTATAAATTACAGTGTGCCCAGTAGCGTAGCTAAAGATCTTCCAATTACTTCTGATTTGGTATTAGCGCCATTTGACATGCTGTTGTTCATGTTGTGGGGTTCAGGCCGAAAACTGGTCTGATGCAGCTCTGCATGCCATTCTATCCCGTGCGAGCCTATCTCTGAAAAACTATTGCAACTTACATTCTTCTGAATCTGTTTGCTGTATTCATCTCCTGGTCTCCCTCTACGATTTTTATCTCTCACGGTTCCCTCTAACCCTAAACTGCTAATTTCTTGATGTCTCGGAATGTGTCCTACAAATCTATCACTTCTTTTGGTCAGGTTGTGTCACAAATTTCTTGTCTCCCCAATTCTGTTCAGTACTTCCTCATTAGTCACAGGATCTACCCATCTATTGTTCAATATTCTTCCGTAGCACGACATTCGCAAGTTTCTATTTTCTTCTTGTCTAAACTGTTTATCATCCACGTTTCACTTCCATACACGGCTAAACTCCAGGCAAATACCTTCAGAAAATACTTCCTAACACTTGAATCTATATTCGATATTAACCAATTTCTCTTCTTCACAAATGCTTTCCTTGATACTAAGTCTACATTATATATCCTATACTTGAAGGATCAAATCTATTATTGCTCTGTTTCTCTGCAGCGCAGGAGCACCGCCGACGGGTATGCCCCATCGTTCAACAAGGGAGGGAGTGTCGCCTGGAGATCTTTCGACGATAAGTCTAACCTGAGAAAGCGTGCAGGGCATGTCTCTGGAACCCCCGCATCGCACATCACGTGTGCAAGTGAAGTGTTATGAGGAAAGAGTTAAAACGCTAGCAGCAGGTGTATGTGTGTGAGCGGTGCGACACTTTGAAGCTCAGATCTGGACTTCGTATCGAGTCAATTGTTACGTAATGAAAAGGCGATTGAACAGTAATGAACTGGCAATGGTAAAGTAATACAGGCTCCTGATAAATGGCTGAGTGAATTTGCAGTGAGTGCTGTCAGAACCAGTAAGGACGTGTTATATTAATTTAAATTGGAATAAAATACCTGTGTCGTACAAAACTGTTCACATATTACTAGAAGTTCAATATAAATAAAAATATTTTCGAAGGATAGAATCATGGAACAGGGCAGGGGTTCAGATAGGACTTGCGTCTTGGGTTCAAAGTCTGATCGTTAATTAGTGGCTCATGTACCTTGGGAGTATCTTCCCCCTTTATATCTGGCTTCTTATTAATGTGCGATGCCCAAATTTTAAAACCAGCCAGACTGTATCATTTGTTAATCACCTATATCCATTCATAAAAGCAACGAAATGGTAGGGGTGGCTTACATATAGCAATACATGACAACACCGAACTATTTAAATCTTCTGATGCCGGCGTCGAGAGAAAAATAAGACGCCAAAATACATTAGTCGATCGATGTCAGTACCGATCTGTTCGATCACAGAAAGAGTAGGCCAGGACAGTTTTCAAACATTTGGAAAGAACGGAACAACTGCTGCAGGAAAGAAGAAAGAGCCGGACCACAGACAAAGGATCCAGCAGGTGCAGCGTCACAGCGAACAGCAGGCATCAACAGCAGGAAATATAGGACACAAGTGCCGCAAGTTGCTGTAGGTCATTAACGAAAGTTACTGATGGAGAAATCGTGTAACAATGTAGTACAGACTAGAAATTATTAGTTTTAAATGATAATGGCTCTCCGTACACTCCTCCAGGCCTGATCCTAACTTCCCTATTCCACGTGGTCATAAACTTTATACTCTACACTAAGTTATTCCCCCATAGAGAAAGACAAATAATACATAATCTTTTTAGCGTGTTAAAGCACGGATACGTCATTGATGATTTCAATGTATGTGTTGATGCAGCGCCTGTGTCTACACGATAGAATATCCTTCTGAATGAATGCATGTGAAGATGATGACCACAGAAGTTGTGAAATAATTATAGCCTTGACGGGAGGGCGATATAAAATCAAACACTGTGAGTGAAACGTGTGGGAGGTAACAGCCGAAAGGGTGGGCTTCGGGGCAGGACCATAAGGATCTTTGAACTTCTGTTCGAAGTGCTTCCAGCGCAAATCAATTCAGTTCCATGCACGTACGGCACAATACTGGGTAACAAGGCGTAAAAACGGACAAGTTTACAAAGACTCCAACGACATCTCCCTTCTATATGTCAGCGGATGTAGAGCGATCTCAATGTATGAAGAGCAGTCCAGCTGGGGCAAGTGGGAGAAGCAGGAAATGTTGAAATTGCCAGTGTCTGACACTACAGCAGTTAGGAGGATGTGAATAGAACTGCAACAACCTAGACAATTCCGGGCCGATGAAGTATAGATGGAATGTAGACAGCTTGCAGTCCATCAGCCGAAGTCGCTCATAATATGAAGTCTGACTGCACACCAGCTTCCCGCATCGGTCAAGTTCGCCAAGTACCCAGCTGCCACGCCACTGGTCTGGCGCGCATCATGCCGCAACAAGACGAGTTAATCAGCAGGCAGCCAGCCAGCGGACGTTGATCGCCGAGGGTTAGTCGTGGTTTTTCTGGACCTCAAAGCCCGTCATGCTCTCTGGTTCGAGACGCAGACAGAATGGCAGCACAACTGAATGCCTTGAGCCTCTAAGCTCTATTACATATATCCATATAGCAACACTTCTGACGCAGTCATTCTGCTGACACATATAAAATTAGAAGGGTGCCGGATTTGAGTACGACTTCGAGACAGTGTCCGAAGCGAACAACTTTCCATATACCAAGTGATAAAGGAGTGCACAGGTAGCTGCAAGAAGTTCGTCACTAAACTACAAGCAGTAGACGGACGACTGCTTCTACAACAACGGGTTATTAAAGCTGAGCTAAATAGATCATATTAGATTAATTTTTAATTCCATAGATCCAAAAAATGAGATGATTTTCGTGGGTGTGGAACATGTCAGAAAATATAACATAAAAACATAAAACATCTGAATAAAATACTTACTACCCCGATCATTTGTCAGGAGATTGTCTACATAGATAAATACAATGCGGTAAACTGGAACAGCTAATATTTACAGAATTAACACGCTGTCAGAATGAAACACTGTTATGCACTATTAATAAATTTATCATACACAGAATACCTAATTTTGACTGTTGTGACCAAGTGCTGTCAAAACAGAAATCTAACAGATATTTTTACTTGAGCTGGATTAACAGTCTCTATTAACAGATTCATCTATGGAGTAGAAGGAGTTTCCTGTCCAAAAAACGTCTTTCGAACTCTGGTTAAACCATGCTTTATCGGAAACGAAGTTTTTAATGGTTGCTGGCAAATTATTGAAAATGTGTGTTCCTGAATATTGGACCCCTTTTTGGGGCCAAGGTAAGTGATTTTAGGTCTTTATGTAGATTGTTATTATTCTTAGTATTGATACCATGTATTAAGCTATTGGTTGGAAACAGAGATGTATTACTCGCAACAAATCTCATTAAGGAATAAATGTACTGAGAAGCAGCGGTTAGAATACAGATTTCCTTGAACGGGTTTCTACATCATGCCTTGAATTTACACCAAAAATTATTCTTATCACACGCTTTGGCAGCTTAAAAACTTTTGCTCGGTTTGATGAGTTTCCCCAGAGTATGACCCCATATCACATAATAGAATTAACTTAAGCAAACTATGCAAGGTTTTTTATATTTATATGTCCTACATCTGACATCATTCTCAGGGCAAATACAGACTTGTTTATGCACTTCAGCAATTCTGTGGTATGCTCATCCCAACTGAATTTATTATCGAGTTGTAATCCCAGAAATTTAACACTGTCAACCTCTTCCAGCTG
The DNA here is from genome assembly GCF_021461395.2 of Schistocerca americana. NCBI lineage: Eukaryota > Metazoa > Arthropoda > Insecta > Orthoptera > Acrididae > Schistocerca > Schistocerca americana. The sequence continues at coordinate 1,059,647,101 of NC_060120.1, read as the reverse complement.
CATGTCTTCATATGTTATACAAATGCTGGAAGGAAATCTCTTACAGTTTCAGAACTGCATATAGTGGGACTTCTCAGAGTTTAATGACAGTGAATTAGCTTTAAATCCGATTTCAGATTCCTATTTATCTAATCATAATTGATGACTACAATGTCTGTCTTAACACAGTGCCTGTATCTTCAGAATACAGTGTCAGGCTTGCATGCATGTCTGAAGGAACAGACACTGTGGTTACAGCTGTGAAACATTACAATAAAAGTTCGTCTACTCAGGCTGTCTTGTCTTCATCATTGTATATTTCAGTCGTACTGACGTCCTCAAAAATGGCTCTGAGCACTATGGGACTTAACGTCTGAGGTCATCAGTCCCATAGAACTTAGAACTCCTTAAACCTAATTAACCTAAGGACATCACACACATCCATTCCCGAGGCAGGATTCGAACCTGCGACCGTAGCGGTCGCGCGGTTCCATACTGTAGCGCCTAGAACCGCTCGGCCACTCCAGCCGGCACTGACGTCCTCCTTCCTATTTTTTCCTCAGTCATCTTCCGTAACTTTACGTTCTCCAGTTCTCAGGGAGATCCATAATTGCTTTAATGAGAAAGTGTGCGTATGTTGTCCTTGAATGAGCAGTTCGTTGAAGTCGAAGGTGCTGTTTCTTCAAGTGTGTCAAGAAGTCCCTCGTACTACGTTCCGTATTGGAGAGAATGTAATTTTCTGCGTCTCCTTTAAGCCAATTGACGGCGTTTCTCTTTACATAAGGCTAAAGGACATCTTCTGGGAATAATAGACTACAAAGTGCGATACTGTGCGGTGGCGTGTGTTGGAGGGATGTCAAGAGCTTCCTAACCACTTTTCATATTTCATGCGTCGTTCCGCATACAATCTGCAGTTCGTCAGTGTCTCAGTGTCTAGGACACGTCAGAGCGCACAAGGGGGTGGGGGGTGGGGGGTGGGGGGGGGGGGCGAAGTGCGCCAAATGTACCGCATCCAAACGGGAACTCGTGGGGAGTTCCATATTGACCACAAAGTGCCACAATCCACTCACACTCATTCACAAGTGTGGATGATGAACACTTTTTCCATTTTTTAATGATGCTGCCCCTGAAAATTTGATTATCAGCTATATCTAATAATGTACTTGTCTTGCTACGTATTGCAATGTTTGTATCATCTGCAAACAAAATAAATTTTTCAAAATTCTTCGCAATTTTACGAATTTTTCACAAATTTTCCTATTTTATTGCGCTCTGAGGATGGGGAGAGGTCGTGTCTATATGTTAATAACAATACTATGTGACACCAGCATAGATCACTCCCAGATAGATCTACACTGAAGCGCCAACGAAACTGGTATATGCACTCGTATTCAAACAGACAGATATGTAAACAGGCAGAATACAGCGCTGCGTCGACAACGCCTATATACGACATCAAGTGTCAGGTGCAGTTATTAGATCGGTTACTGCTGCTACTATGTCAGTTTATCAAGATTTGAGTGAGTTTGAACGTGGTGTTAATATTCGGCGCACGAGCTATGGGACACAGCATGTCTGAGGTAGCGACGAAGTGGGGATTTTCCCGTCAAGATTTGAGTGAGTTTGAGCGTGGTGTTAATATTCGGCGCACGAGCTATGGGACACAGCATGTCTGAGGTAGCGACGAAGTGGGGATTTTCCCGTACGACCATTTCACGACTGCGGCGCGAATATCAAGAATCCAGTAAAACATCAAATCTCCGACATCGCTGCGGGTGGGAAAACATCCTGCAAGAAAGGCACCAACGTGACTAAAGAGAATCGTTCAAAGTGTCAAAAGTGTATTCCTTCCGCAAATTACTGTAGATTTCAACATTGGGCCATCACAAAGTGTCAGCGTGCGAACCATTCAACGAAACATCATCGATACGGGCTTTCGGAGCCGAAGGCCCACTCGTGTAACCTTGATGACTACGCCTTGCCTTTATACGTCAACAGCAACATTGGACTGTTGATGACTGGAAACATGTTGCCAGATCGGACGAGTCTCGTTTCAAATTGTATAGAGCGGATGGATGTGTACAGGTGTGGAGACAACATCATGAATCAATGGACGCTTCATGTCAGCAGGGGCTGTTCAAGATGGTGGAGGCTCTGTAATGGTTATGGACATGTACATTTGGAGCGATATGGGACCCTTGATGCGTCTAGGAACTACTCTTGCAGGTGACACGGACGTAAGCATCCTGTCTGATCACTTGCATCCGTCCATGTCTATTGTGGATTCAACAGGACAATACGACACCCCACACATCCAGAATTGGTACCGACTGTTTCCAGGAACACACTTATGTGGTAAAACACTTGCGCTGGCCACCAAACTTCCCAGACATGAACATTATTCAGCATATCTGGGATGCCTTGCAACGTGCTGTTCAGAACAGATCTCCACCCTCTCGTACTCTTACGGACTTGTGGACAGCCTTGCAGGATTCGTGGTTTAATTCCCTCCAGCACTACTTCAGACATTAGTCGAGTCCAAGCCACGTCGTGTTGAGGCACTTCTGCATGCTCGCGGTGGCCCTACATTGTGTTAGCAGGTATACCAGTTTCTTTGGTTCTTCAGTGTAGAAGTGTTCTCACTTTTACATTTTTTCCCATATTTTTCATAGTTTCCCCAATTTTACGTATTTTTCACCCAATTTACTATTTTATAACTAAAGGTACACTGGAGCTGTGTAACGCACGTAGAGATTGTGTCTATTTGTTTATAACAAATTTCATCACGCTATGCCTATTTGTTAACAACAGTATTATGTTCCACTAGCAGGGACGACACCTAGGTAGACATGTAAGTACTCTCAGTTTTACGTATTTTTCTCAGTTTTACCAATGTTTACCGAGTTTTTCGGAATTTTACGGACTTTCTCCAATAAAGTAAGACTGTTCTCGACGATTCCCGCTGACGTCAGTATGTTTTCTCAGACAGTCGTAATGGAGAGTCAGATACCACTGATACTACTGAGGCACACCTCCCAACCTCCATCTTTTATGACGCGGACGCCTGGAGCTGGGTAGCATAGGTATAGGCCGAGTCTATTTGTTACTAACAAGTCTCGTCACCGCCTAGCTGAAAAATGGAGTCACCCACGCCAGTTTCAAAAGCATGAGTTGGAGGAAGGAGGATGGGAGTATGTTTGCGGTTGGCCCACACTTGACGTCTGTTTGGCTAATATTTCGAGGCACCAGGAGACGCCACACCCAGACAGATAACAGGTAATTACTCTCAGTTTTACATATCTTCCTCAAATTCTCGCATTGTACGGAAATACACGAGTCATGTGTCAATTTCGAGTCGTGTCTAGTCATGATGCTCTTAGCATAATCCCGATTTATGTATCATTGCTAAGCCATAGCCCATTACTAGAGTTTGACGGTATAGTGACAGAAACGTACGTGTTGGTAGAGATAGTGAAGTCATGGACAATTCTACAAGCCAAATATGTTGCGTAAGAAATACCGCAATACATTACTACCTTCCACCAATGATACTGTATTTGCAGTGCCCCTCTAGAAAGAGTCGTCCAGTATCTGCGACAACACCAGCGAAAATTATGTCGTAGGCTAGAGGGTAGATCACCCCACCCCCTCACCCCCCCTCAGACTCCGATGTGAGGGTGTGTAAACACGGACTCTGCGGGCATAGTGCTCTTTTTTATTCTTCGTAGGAAACAGCTTGTGAGCCTGTTTTGTGATGCATCGATCGTAATGTAACACTATGTGCGTTGTCTGATTGTATTTTTCTTTTAATGATTCCCATCGTGATGGCAGACGTGGCACAAGTCATTGCATTTTTGTCTCAGAACATTCTTTCCTAGTGTCGCTCTTCTGCTGCTGTGCATCATAGAAGTATTACGTGCCGCCATTACCTCATCAAGGGGTCGTCATCGGCGATTTTGTGTTGTCGGAGCCCTAACGATATATGAGAGGTATACTCGTGGCTGAATCTTAACGCCCAACATTTGCTGATATTATAGTAGCCAGCACGAGTATGGAAACCTTTTGCTACTAAGTAACGCCTTTTTTGCTAAGAAGACTATGCAGCAGCTCACAGACATATTTTCTCGTCACAAATCCGACGCTGATTGCACTGCTATCAGGTATGTGCGACACGTTTTCTTCGTTGTGCGTATGTTGTTCGTATTTTTTAATCACGTTAGTAATTAGTCTTTGGAGAATTGGTTTGCCGCGCGGAGAGGACGCGCTGTTCGAGGCGTCAAGTCACGGGCTGTGCGGCCCCTCCCGCCGGAGGTTCGAGTCCTCCCTCGGGCATGGGTGTGTGTGTTGTTCTTAGCATAAGTTAAAGTTAGTAGTGTGTAAGTCTAGGGACCGATGACCTAAGCGGTTTGGTCCCTTAGGTATTCACTCTCATTAGTACATTTGAGAATTGGTTTGTCAGTATACGGTGCTCAGTCTCTAACGTCGTATCTTCTAGTATCGTGACATCTGCGAGTCTCTGACTTTCTATGTAGCAAGAGTTCATTGTTTCTGCTGCACTCTGGCCAATTCTCTGTCTCGTTTGTCCATGGCGATGTCGTATATGATTATTTCCGCATCTATTTGCGAGGCTCACAGTGACGTAATACTGCTAGAGTTACATGTCTGACAGATGTAACCAATCGTCGACGTGGTCCTAGAATTGTGTTTGGTCGCCAGATTTTTTCTCCGATGTACCACGTTTAGACCACGTGTAGCGGGAGTCGTGTCGCACTGGTCCTGCTCAGGTTTTAGGAATACTCATTGTTAATGCACATATAACTTTTCGTAGAAGATATAGCAATGTGATGACTTTCTAGCGCGTGTCTTTGGAAAGCATGGATCAGTCGAAATTGCATCCATACTCGGACTTTCTTGTGGTTAATATCCACGACTTATAGTATTATCGCATATACTTGCAGGCTTTATTTTGGTACGCGTCTTCATTCCGCCTGGGAGACCGCCTAGCTGAAAAATGGAGTCACCCACGCCAGTTTCAAAAGCATGAGTTGGAGGAAGGAGGATGGGAGTATGTTTGCGGTTGGCCCACAAAGAAAGGGTGGTGGCGAGAGATGTCGTTGGTGCTTAAACTGTTAGCAGCGGTTATCCGCAAAGCCTGTAGGAGTCTACGAGTAAAGACTGGTCTCTCCAGAATTTATGGAGGAGTCAGTAGGGGGAGCACTTGGCGCTTAAACTGTTGGCAATGTTTATCTGCAGAGGCGTCGAAAAATTACAACAGGTTTTTGCTGTGCTGAGACATCCTCTTCGTGGAAGATTGGGCCTCAGCTACTTGGTCGGAGATAATTAAATATACATTTTACAATTTTCTCTACCATTTCTGGGGGAGATGTTTTGCCGTAGTGTTGGACAAACATGTGGATATGTCCCGTTGGCGACCAGGTGGCCACTATCGTACGAAACGTTCTATATCATATCGGTATCATAGAGTGAATACAAGGAAGGTGATCATGACGTCGACGGGACGTCGAGAACAGTCCTACTTTATTGGAAAATGTACTTTAAATTGTGAAAAACCCGGTAAAAGTACGTAAAATTGAAGAAAATATGTGGAAATAAGTAAAACTGAGAGTATTTGGGTATCTGCCCAAGTGAGGTTTCTGCTGGTGACACATAATATAGTTATTAAGAAATAGACCTCGAGTGACGTAATTTGTAACAAACAAATAGAAGCAACCTCTCTTTGTGCTCTTCAGCTCCAGAATTCCTCTAGTTATAAAATAGGTAAATGTGTGAAAAATACGTAAAATTCTGTGACTCAAGAAAAATACGTAAAAATGAGAATATTTTCATATGTGTCTCTTGTGGTCTATGTTGGTGTCATACAGTATCGTCATTAAAAAATAGAACTAGACTGAAATAATGTGTTATAAACATACAGACAGAACCTCTCCCTACGCTCCAGAGTGTCTTCAGTAATGAACAGGAAAATGTAAAATTGGAAAAAAATGGAAAAATGCGTAAAAGTGAGGGTACTTACATATCTGTATGATTGTAGTCTCTGTTGGTGTCGCATAATACTGGTATTAACAAATGGAGCTGAAGTGGTGTGATTTAATATAATACTGTTAGAAACATACAGACACAATGTCTCCCTATGCTCCATAGTGCCCCCAGTTATGAAACTGTGGAAAATACGTAAAAATGGGGAAACTACAAAAAATTTGGAAAAATATGTAAAACAGAGGGTACTTTATATCTGTCGACATATGGCTCCTGCTGGTATCACGTAATATTGGCATTAACAGATAGAAATCAAATGACATGAATTAATGTCATTCGTTATTAATAAATAGACACGTGCTCTCCCTATACTGCCCAGCTCCTGAGTCACCCTTCCACACAAGCGATCCCGTTATAAAAGACCAAGACGTGGATGGCGTGCACGGCCCTCGTTGGACCATACGGGAGGGGAGGGGGCTCACACCATTCTTACGTCACATGATTTTGGATGCAAGTAGCGCAAGTGCCTGGATGGTTCCCCTGGGTGACCTTGATCAATACTCAGTGGTTCCCTGGGGCAGAGGGCAAGGGGGAAGCAAGGAGCCCATGTGTGTAAACCGACACGAGATGTGTAATGCGACAGTGAATGTGATATGATCGTTATCTCGCCAAGATTCTGTTAAGAGTTAGAACATATTTTTTCAGTTTCAGCGAGCTGAGTTGCGGACTAGCAGACTGGAAATTATGGGCAACATATTCACCATCGCTTTCTGTCTGTTTATACCAGGCCCTTTGACCTGGTGTTCAAAAGCTGCACAAACAAAACAAACTTTAAAATCTTTCAGATTGAACAGCAAATGTTTGCTTTTTATTCATCGTCCCACATAGGACGTGAGGTGGCTCCCTACTATTTGGTGAGCGCTTTTAGTTTGTAAACTGTATTTAAATCACAGCGTTTTGTGTGTAGATTAAAGGAAGGTGTGAAAATATGAAATTAACATGAATGTTTAATGACATCTTCTGTATTTTTGGAAAGGGCCGCGATAGAAGCGTCGCAACGTTCTGAACAAATTCCCAGAGGTTGCTGAGCGCGGTGGAGATAGGGGGAGGTGGGGGGGGGGGGGGGGGCGGAGCAGATGAAGCAAGCTCCGACTACCACCTCCCAGCACAAGGGCCCCCCAGTGTGGAGGTGGGATAATTACTGTCTGCCATCTGTTCCACAGTCCCGTTTTGTGCGCATACAGGCAATAATCCCATTCTGACTCAGGTGAAACATCCATCAATAAGTACCTAATTCCCAACGGATGCTTGTTAAAAGTATTTTTACCTTCATCAGGACTGGTGAATACGCTAAGCATTGTGCTAAAGTATAACATGCAGTGGGACACCCTCCTCTAGCACTACCTTTTTTATAGGTATAACCCATACCATGTAAGCTATCGATTCGTGTATAGGTGAACAATATATCAGCTGTTTAACTGAATGAACTTCATATGTTTTTGTATACGATGTGTTTTTTTTTATTTTGGCTAAAATATGTAAAAAGAAACCATTTTGTTAGTACTCTGGGCATGCCTCTGGTGGAGACAGATTTAGTTTTTTTTATGATCGACACCAACAATGTAATTTGGAATATTAAGTGGAAATTGTAAAGACGATGTGATATTGAAAAGTGTGACAAAGAATAGAATTGAAGTAATATACCGGAAAATCTTCATCAGTCATTAAGTCATCAAAAGATTCGGCCGCAAGAATGTACCCCTAGACGCAAGAACTGGAACCAACAACAAGAGAAAATGAAGATAGGTAAAATGTTTTTCTTTTGTATATCTTATGCCTCACGAAGCTTTCAAAACTTGTGGAGAGACAGGGAATTTTAATAGTGATGTATGGAAGGCTAAGATTGCAAACACTAGATAATTTTGTTTTATTTTTGATTATGATCACCCAGTCGCAACGAAGAAATACAGACTTCGAAAACTTGGTTTCACGCAATATAGTGCGATATTTATATGAGAGTAAGCCGATCTGTGTGAATACGATAATCGCGTATGTGACGCTGAAACGCGTCTTGTGTGGAAGCATCCAGTATTGTTTAGTTAGCGTTATGTATGAAAGGTACGTATTTCATCGGCTTCGTTTTGTCTGTTGTTTGTCCTGTGGTTATCTTGTACGATGAACTACGAAATAAAAGCGCCAGACTCATACTTCGGGATCAAAACACATCAAGAAAGAATGCCGGACAAGGAATTGGAAGAGAACTGACCAATTGTAGCGACAGTTTGGTAATGGCAAACGGTTCTGGCCCGACGTTGAGCGCTCTTATTGGAGGGAACAAGTTCCAATGCGTGAAGTGTTAACTGCCAAGTAATTTTAATTTCTCTCCTGAATTTTAAAATCAAATGCGGCTGCCATGACTGCCAGTTACATGTTATTCACGTTAAAGTCAGCGAACCAATCACGTTTGCTCCACTGATTGGAGACGTTTGCATTCCGTGTCGGGATACAGAGAGACACGGGGCCCCGGACAGAGGGTTGCAGCCCACCGGACCGCTGAGCTGTAATCTCGTTTTGGCCTCCCCTTTACGACGCGCTTGTGGATTAGCCGGGTTAGTACTTAGCTCCCTGCCGTGCAGTTGGTTACACCCGCTGGGACGCTGATCTGAGCGAAGTTAGGGGGACCAGCCGGTGCTGTGGGCGCGCACTAGCTATCCTAACTCGTGGAATTCGTCGTGATCTGATGAATTCTGCCTGTGGCCGTCTGACGGACTACAGTGGGGAGAATGTGTGTGGCTTGTACCGTACGTGCCTCACTTCCAGTAATGCCAGCAGGACGTGGCAGTCTTCACAGCTGTGGCGATGCAAGAGAATAGCTGAGGACAGCAACACAGCGGGAACTAACACGCATCAGCGTAGTGTGAAAGGGAATGAGCGAGGGCAGTTTGCTCTTTGTTTGCTAGGAAATATGAACGAGTAATACTTCAAAATTTTAGAAATAAATAGACATTTCGACATCCGTTTTGACAACAGGTGTGCCGTATTGCGTAGCTGCTCTGGGTGTACTGCAAGACTGGTATAATGTGATGGGACTGTTGATATCTAGTTATTGCAAACTTCACGATGATGATCTAGCTAAATATACCGGCGCCGTCACTCGCGCAGCGAAAAATTAAAGACGCCCTAAAAGAGACCAAATTCTACACGAAGCTGTAGTTTTTATATGGCTGAAATACTCGGAGAGAAAATAAAATAATTTGAGAAGCAAAGAAATGCTTGATACTTGAGTCAAAATGAGAACTTATATTAAACAGAAAAATATTGTAAAAGATTTGCCAGCAACTGTGCATGCGCAAGTGACACAGTAGACGACATAGGAATTAAAAATAAAATTAAACCTAGTCGAAGCAAGGAGATGCCATCATGCGGTCAGCCTTTCTCTGGCCAACAAATAAGCAACAGAGTCGAAGAACCGGATGTAGAAAGTACCAGTTAAATTTAAATAATTTTCATGTGAATAACGTGCTGTAACCAGTTCGACGTATTATGTCAAATACGGTAGTACAAATATTACTTTTTTACAGGACACAGTTAACTATTTGAGCAATCTGTCGACAAATGTAGATGAAAGTTTTGCTGTTTGAAGCCAAATGGGTTTCCCCCGAATGGCTCCAACTGCAGTGGCCCTTGAAGCAAACTCTCATGTACGTCTAAATATGGATTTAGTCTCATAGTACACTCATTATCAGAAAAAAAACAGAACTCCTTCAACGACTGGAGATATGACTTTCACATTCACAGGACGTGTACAATAGTATGCACTGCAGAAATGATTATAACTTCGGTCGCCTCGGTTCAGCATATGTCCAGTAAGCACAGGGTCCGCCATGGACCCTGATAACATATTCAATGCGTGATGGCATCGACGCTCATAAGGCGCGGATAGCGTCTTGTGGTATAGCCATCAATGACGTATTGACCTGCTTCCAGAGTTCATCTGTGGTGGTTAGCATTTGGTCACAGTGCTGCAGCCGTCCTTTCGCCGTTCGCCATATCCTACACATTTTCAATTGGTGACAAGTCTGGTGAGCTGGCGGGCCAGGGAAAAACGCTGACATCCTGTGACGCCAAGAAGGCACGTGTTCGCGCAGCAACACGTGGTCGCGCATTGTCTTGCTGGGGTGTCGTGCATAAAGGGTATGGCTACAGGTTTTGGAAGTCATTCACTACGTTACACTGCTCACAGTGCCCTGGACAAGCACCAGCTGTGATTTGTGGTTGTACCCAATAGCACCCCATACGATAAGGGCTAGAGCTGATGCTGTATGACCTGTGCGCCGTTCCCCCTGTCTGCGGTGAACCAAAATACGGCCATCATTTTGAAACAAACAGAACCTGGATTCGTCCGAAAAGACTATCTGATGCCATTCTTGACTCCAGTCTCGTCATTCCATATACCATTGCCATGTAGCAAGTTTCCTTACATGAGTCGAATCTAGGCGAAGAAGTGAACGACTTGCACATAACTCATATCGTAAAAACGGCAACAGACTGTCACCCTCGATAGTGTACGATGTGTTTACCCTTCAACTGTCGTGCCAGAGCCGAGGAGGACGCAGATCTGTCCTGGAATGCCATTCAGATGAAGTGTCGGTCTTCTCAAAGGGGGCTGATGGGCGGGGGATCTGGGCGGTGCGACCCAACCCATGTCGTTTTGTTATACGGTCTTCCGTGAACCATTCGAGCACGCACTCGTTGCACTGCTGAAACACTTATTCCTACACAGGCAGCAGTTTCTCGTATGGATGAATCACATTCTCTGACGCCAGTAAAGTACCCTCTTTCAAACCAACTGATTTGAAGGTACGGTTCGTGCTTACGTTTGCGAGGCATGCTGCACATCAGTTCAAGTCACACTGATCCATTACCTTCGATTTATAGTGACAACGAGAGCTGGACGCACATGTTATCGATAGGTGGTGTTGTGCCCAGATGTTGATGTTTACCTTGAACGCATATGCTGACATGGTTCAAATGCTAATCATTTCTGCAGAACATACTAGCGGACATGTCCTGTGAATGTGAACGTCCTGTCTCTAGTCGTCCCGGTTCTCTGTTCTTTCCTGAACATGAATGTATAATGAACTAATCCTATCTAAGAAGCATTGTGAACTGCAATTTTGCTAGCAACAGCACCAAATGGCTCCAGAATTAATAGTACTGATGGTGCGTACTATCAAAAATACGTTATTCGAAACTGGATTTTATTCTCCAGTGTAAAAGGCGTTTCGCCATGAACAAACGGTCAGATCCCAGAATACAAACCGAAATTATATCCCATAGTCTCTGTTTAGCGTTATCTTAAGATGTTCAAGTACTAGTTACAAGCCGCGCGGACTGGCCGCGCTTTGAGGCGTTATGTCACGGACTGCGCGACCCCTCCCGTCGGAGGTTCAAGTCCTACCCTCGGGCATGGGTGTGTGTGGTGTGTGTTGTTCTTAGCATAAGTTAGTTTAAGTAGTGCGTAGTCTAGGGACCGATAAGCTAAGTAGTTTGGACCCTTAGGAATTCACACGCATTTGAACATTTTCTGCTAGTTATAAGGTATGACAGTATTGTCAAATGGCTAGTTATTATTTAAAATTGAATTCTACTGGGCTCATCATAACTGTCCTGCAATATTAGTGAAAACTTCATGAAATGGGATGCTGATTCAAGGAAAAGAAATTTTGAATAGTTGTGTTTAAAAGCGACACCCTTTGAAACTAAATTTCCTGTCGCAAAAAAATGAACAAAAGAACTTTTGTTGGCTCAATGTAGTGTCGGTTTTTCTTATTTTGTGAATCCATGCAATTTTTCTGTAAAACAGTAAAAATTATTAAACCTGTAAAAAGTAGTCACTTATCACAAAAAAATATTTAACTATGTTCAACGTGTGGTATTAGCGTCGTCTATGGCGCTAGATTAATCTTCCTACATTGTGCGAATACGATGTAGCAGGAAACTGACGTATTACGCTTTCAGAAGCGTTAACCTGGTATTTCCACTATCTGAGCCAGTCACTCTACTATAAATGAATATCTGTTGTAAAGTGGAGGAAAGAGACAAGTTTTAAGAGGTAGAAAGAGGAGAAACATTAGCAAATTACAAACACTACTAATCTGAGTTTGAGCGAATTGATCTATAGGCGTGGAGGATGCATTGGGGGAGGAGGGGGGGGGAGAAGGAGAAGGGAGGGGAGTGGACGGCAGGTGGCTCACTGTGAGCGGAGGCTGGCTGCCCAGAGAGGAGAAATGTGGCTGACTTTGGAAGGGAAACACAACTCAGAAGCGCCAAACCATCTCTTTACCGGTGTTACACTCGCCATCATAAGAAAATCTGCATCTGGAAAGAACTGATCGATCCATTGCAAACTGGCTGGGTATATTGCACGTTACTAGCTACACAAACCATTACTTTTGCAGGATTGGCCACATACTCAGGAAAAGTGGGCAGGACATGATGTCTTGTGCACTGGTTTATATAGGAGGCAGCCTTACTAGACAGTACAATAGCAGGTATCATCACAAGAGCATCACCTGAACGTGTGCTCTGCCCAGGCGACATACTTACCAGTGAACAGCCCAGATGGTTGAGTTCTGGAGGGGAAACGCCCTGGGGCTGCAGAAATCTGTTTGATCCTGTGCACCATAACAGTTGTACACACACCGCAATTGCCCATTTTTAGTGGGGAAGGATAGAGAAAGACATAAACAGGCGACACATATGATCTGGACATGTGACATGAACCACAAGAAGTGATGATCAACAGATTGTGTACCACGCTCTAACAAATCCAACAAGAAACATGGGGGAAACTCAGTAGGCTATCCTGGCTACTATGCAACATCCCATAAGCGCCAGTGCCACTGGCAGGTGGTTGTGTGATGCAGGGCTCGCTGCAGGCTGACCGTTATGATGCCTGCCACTCGCACCTATAAAGCATCATGCGTGACTCACCTGGTGTTGTAAAGACCCTGTAGACTGGCAGTCGGTCGTCTTTAGTGACGATTCCCATTTCTGCAGTGGAGACGACGTCCATCGGTTCTATGTCTGGAGGCACAGTGCAGTGCGCTATGAAGAGCTGATTGTGGTCTCCCGTCAGGCATCCTGCTTGCCTGATGTGATGGTGTGTTGCAGCAATTTTCTATTCACTTTTAGTGTTGCTTACAGGCTCCATGACCGATTCATGGTACTTGGAGGAGGTCCTGCAACCGGTGGTTCTGCCGTTTGTGTACACCCACGCCCACGCCCATTTCAACAGGACAACACTTGTCCTCATATCGTTGCCACCTCCTGAGCATTACTTACTGCGGTGGATACTCTGCCATGACCAGCCATCTCACGCGATCTCTCCTGGATGGAGATTGTTTGTGATGCCATGGGCTATATCATCAGGACTCAACCTGAATCAATCAGTTTGCAGGAAGTGCACACTCAGGTGCAAGCGACATGGGATGAGTGTCACGGGACTACATCCTAGACCTGTGCAGTCCTGGCTGTGGTGTCTAGAGACTTGTATCCACAACCAAAGGGGCCCAGTGCCACCCATACAAAGACATATGTTTTGTGGCCATGTAGCACAATGAATGTTGGTCCTTCAGAATTGAGAGTGTAATAATTTCTTATGCGTGGTACCATCTGCCTGCCTTCTAACAATGAACACACTCCGCGCTTTCCTTCTCGGTGTGGCTCATTTTATGACGAATGGTGTATTAACTAGAGGCTTAAACGGATCATCTAATCCCAGCACCACAGTCAGCAAGGAACCCCACCATAACTCTGTCGCCTCCATTCGTGCCGGATCGGCCTCATTGTTGTTAAATCATGCAAAGCTGCTATCATGGTGTGAGACGTGTTCAGAATGTTCGAATTTGCATATATCTCTCACCCTCTCGTAAGAGGTTATTCGAACTTCAGAGGTAGAAATCTCCTTAGCCCACGTCACAAATACGCACTGACCCTCTCTAGTAACACATAGATTTGCCTGGGTGGTGCAGTCCCAGAAACAAATTAGAACTAAGTCTCATCCCACCGTGCCAGTTAAGGATATCGAGAGGTCTCCCTTGGATGTGAAGCAAATGAAATGGTCTAAAAGGTAACCTCCTTCCAAATATTTTCTGCTGGCAATTTCTTGGGCCACACTCTGGATTTTAAACATCCGATGCTGTCTAGAGGATGGGAGATGGAATGTACTGAAAAGAGAATGTGTGGCACACGCTACTGAATGTCTAATAAATCTATTTCCAGTCACTCTGATTTCATCACAGATCGACCAGGGGCAGTCTTTACTAACACTGGATTCATATTTGGCGGACGTGCGTTGCCAGTCTCTGCTCCCGAATCTCTAATTGGCCTTCCATTGTTCCACTAAATATCAAACGAGTTACACGACGTTTCTTTCAAAAAAGGCTGTTCCTACTTGAAATGACTCCAGCAGTCTCTAATGATCTGGAAGTTGACGTGAAGTTAAATCTCCGTCTCTTTTTACACTATTATCAACAAAGCACTCAGTGTGGAATTGTGACATGTCTAGACCAGTTAGTTTCCAAACTTGTATAATCATACATTCGCCAAACCACTTAGAAAACGAGGGTGTTCAAGAGTAAAACCATGAAGAGAGACATTTCGGTAGAAACATTTGTTGCGCACGACTTCTTTCACAAAAGTAAGTGCAGGTGGGCTACAGAGTGGTGCTGCAACTGTCATCATAGGAAAGCTGGACTGGAGCAGAAAGGATTAGCGAACGAAGTAACATTGCAAACAAACAAAAATTACTTATATTTCTCCAAGCATACGAAGACTCATTACAAATAATGCAGCAAAGAAATAAAGCCCAGCTCCCAGCGTCAATGAGGATGAGGCTCTCTGAACTAAAGCATGAACGACGGTATGGAGCTGCGACTGGGTGGCGCCTGAGTAGCACTACGTAGTGAAGGTGCTTCAAGTGCGAGGGGCCTGAGAGGCTGTTGCCGGCCATCATATATTGCGGCAGCAAAGGATGCTCACAGTCCCAACCTGCTGGAGGCATGACTCAGTGGGCGTGTGCCATTGGGCCATCAGATCCTGCGTAACCGCTGTCGGCGTCTGAAACTTGCAATCCCGTTCCCAACTTTGAAGCCAGTCGGATGGTTATCGATATGTGATGCTACAACATCATGCACCTAACCTTTTCAGTGTCTGGGCACCCATTGACCGATTCAACCAGAACCATGGGGGGGAGAAGGGGGGGGAGTGGAACTACAGTGTCGCCATTTGCAATAGGGGTTGGAAAATGTGCGAGTTCACTCTGGACACAGGAACATAGGGCACATGACTGACGCAATAATGTCAGTTAGAAGCGTACCCAACACCCTGCCTTCCACTGCTACAGCCTCTGCATTCGTTTCAGGCACCAACAGGGTTGTAACCACTTCTACCCCTCAGCCATTTTCATCTCTTGCCGAAACCAGAGGCATCAACATTCCCAAACAGAGAAGCTTGTGCAGGGTGAACTGTTGTCCTCAACTGAACCATGACTGGCATGTAGGACCAAGCGGCACCACAGAAATCCGTCAGCTGGCTGACAGTGCCACGAACGGAGCGCATTTCCTGCCCTGCCAGTCATGTTGAGGAAATGTCGCACAGTCTTTAGCAGAGCTTCCAGTCCTTGAGAAAACGGGAAATGTCAGGTCATTTCCGGTCCTCCATTCCAATTAATTGTGGGGCGTGGTTTATTGTGACAATTTGGGTTGCCCACCAACCCTGAGTTTCGATATATAGTAATGGTCAAATATACTTGGATTCTGTAGCACAACTACAGCTTGCTCCCATGAAGAAGGTGCTGTCACAGGTATGTCACGTGAGCCTGCACATTGGTGCAAGTGTATCATTAAATACCATAGACCCACGCTTGTCCGGCGATTCTCGCTATTCTCCAAAGTCGTCGGTATGCATCATTTAATACTCGTAGTACCTATCTTGCAGAAAAAGGGGATCGCACTCAAAACTGTATGGCTTCAGAATGAGCACCTCATACCCTATTTCCAGCCCTGGTGGTGACTGAAGCATCAGATTCCTTGCCTATTACAGGGATAATTTCATATTGTTCTGGCTCTGAGCACTATGGGACTTAACAACTGAGGTCATCAGTCCCCTAGAACTTAGAACTACTTAAACCTAACTAACCTAAGGACATCACACACATCCATGACCGAGGCAGGATTCGAACCTGCGACCGTAGCAGTCGTGCGGTTCCGGACTGAAGCGCCTAGAAGCTCTCGGCCACCGTGTCCGGCAATTTCATGTTGTCTCCAGGATCACATGGAAGTAGATATGATGTGGTGGTAGTTAAGGCCAGACAGGGATATCATAACTCTAAAGAAATAATATCCGACTACAGACTGTTTTCAAGACGTATAATTTTAAAAAGGAAGGATTATTACTGAAAAGTGGCAACCCATTTGAAAAGTCCCTTTTCATTTACTATGAGAATTACACTCTACTAAGAGAATAGTGAGGAAGCAGACTATTACTACAATGGTTCGTAATAGCGAACTGGATTGCAGTGATTGTACACTTTGACCTCTAACTAACTTCACATTCTAACTATATTTAACAAAGTGCACGTCATTTTCTTCTTTGCTTTCTGTCAGTGCTTGGTAACATGTTGCATGCTAGATTTGCAACAGACACGGCAGTGACCAAGATATCGAAAAGGCAGGCTGCAGAAGCGAGCAGGGACTTTGCCATTCACACAGCACAGGTAGCGTGAGGTGTTGACTGCATGAATGTTGCATCGCAGGGCGAGCCCGGGACGTCAATGTTACTGTTATTGTCTACATCTACATCTACATCCATACTCCGCAAGCCACCTGACGGTGTGTGGCGGAGGGTACCTTGAGTACCTCTATCGGTTCTCCCTTCTATTCCAGTCTCGTATTGTTCGTGGAAAGAAGGCTTGTCGGTATGCCTCTGTGTGGGCTCTAATCTCTCTGATTTTATCCTCATGGTCTCTTCGCGAGATATACGTAGGAGGGAGCAATATACTGCTTGACTCTTCGGTGAAGGTATGTTCTCGAAACTTTGACAAAAGCCCGTACCGAGCTACTGAGCGTCTCTCCTGCAGAGTCTTCCACTGGAGTTTATCTATCATCTCCGTAACGCTTTCGCGATTACTAAATGATCCTGTAACGAAGCGCGCTGCTCTCCGTTGGATCTTCTCTATATCTTCTATCAACCCTATCTGGTACGGATCCCACACTGCTGAGCAGTATTCAAGCAGTGGGCGAACAAGCGTACTGTAACCTACTTCCTTTGTTTTCGGATTGCATTTCCTTAGGATTCTTCCAATGAATCTCAGTCTGGCATCTCCTTTACCGACGATCAACATTATATGATCATTCCATTTTAAATCACTCCTAATGCGTACTCCCAGATAATTTATGGTATTAACTGCTTCCAGTTGCTGACCTGCTATTTTGTAGCTAAATGATAAAGGATGTATCTTTCTGTGTATTCGCAGCACATTACACTTGTCTACATTGAGATTCAATTGCCATTCCCTGCACCATGCGTCAATTCGCTGCAGATCCTCCTGCATTTCAGTACAATTTTCCATTGTTACAACCTCTCGATACACCACAGCATCATCTGCAAAAAGCCTCAGTGAACTTCCGATGTCATCCACAAGGTCATTTATGTATATTGTGAATAGCAACGGTCCTATGACACTCCCCTGCGGCACACCTGAAATCACTCTTACTTCGGAAGACTTCTCTCCATTGTGTGGTTGGTCTCCGGCCTAGCGGAAGAGCAGTGCCGATGGCAGGAATTTTTATCAGTAGGAGACCGACACTCTGCCGTTGTTTTTTTTTCATGGATCATAGAAAAAGTTTTTTTTTTTTTTTGAAAAGGCGGGTGGGTCTATAATCCATTAGATTTTTAATGAGACGCGTTTTCCTCGGCATAATTTTTATGGAAGAAGCAATCACGCCACTGGCGGGCTGGCAGACAGTAATTGGCGTATTGGCGGTCATGTACGGATTGGCAGGAAGGAATGAGCAGGCTGTATTAGCCAACTAGGAAACGAAGAGTTCGTCCAAATACAAACACGATGGTGGGCCTAGGAGTTCATCCGAGCTACAGTGTTCATATCAGCAGAACCACATCCCTCGCCCTGTACCTTAGAGAGACAGTCACGACGACCATGCTCTGCATGCCTCGTACTGATTATTTACAGTGAGCATTATTACCAGCTCTCGCAACTTAGATCAGCCCTTGGTCAGAGTTTAGTCACATCAATGCAGTTATCTCTCTCAAGTTCAGCAGTGTTTTAGACGGATGCATGCACTTCTCACTAGAGCTGTAGGACCGACAGTCACTGTATCCTTTGTGTCGTCTCGTTGCCACTGTAGAGTCTTGTACCATGGGAAGCAAGGGGAGGATATTGTTTGGTGGCCAGTATCCTCTTCTACAACACAAACTGCACACAAATATTAACAGGGTTCTTTAATAACGAGAACAAGAAGTTACTTATCTTTAAGCAAGTTGTTGTGGTACAAGCTCTTCAGTGATAATCCACGCTAGTCTCACTGCTGATGAAGGGACTATGCACGCTAGTCTGGTCGCTAGGCACTGACTGATTCTGAAACTCTGATTGTGACTGATGACTCAACTCTGTCCACGACTGGGCTGGATGACTGTCTGTGCCTGACTGGCCCCTCTTGTCTGTGGCGGTCGAGAGGGCGTTGGTGGCGCGTTGCTTGCGAGTCCCTGACAGGCGCCTTCTTGCGCCTACTATCGATCTTCTCGCAACCTCTTTGCCAACCTGTGTGTTGGTGACAGCTTAGCCATACCACTGTCATTCAGTTACAAGCTCACAGGTCATTTTTGAACGCCAGGTGTGTTAAAAGGGCGCGTTCTCAAGGCTTTCAAGTAACTCTGAGAACCAGCAACTTCACTTGGTTAATGCATACAGTCTACCTTTGTAATACTAACTGATGTTGTTAGACGGTCAGATGTATTGCATGTACCATTTTTAATTGAATAAATTAATGTGTTCACTTGAAACTTGTTTTGGGTAATAGCTTTTAATATTACGCATTTCTGGCACATTAGACTTCACAGATAGGGACATAAATTATTTGCGTTGTTAATCTGTTTCACGCACAGTAATTCAGCTTCTGTCTTAAAGGTGTATCTGGATCTTAATTGATTTTCTTGGTCAGGGTAAACATGTGAAACACACATAGAATTTTTCATAAAATTGGCAGACCCTGCCTGGATCGTCCCAACATAGGAGATCTGTGAATTTATCTGGTATCATCTTTCGTGTTTACTACAGGGTCCGGCATAAAAAACTCCCCGATTACAAAGTAACGTGCAGCGGACAGTAGAAGGAGCAGAGTGGTGGGGGGCGCGTCGTTAAGTAGCTGCCCACGTGCCGTTTTCAGTGTACGCCATGGCGTGGTCTGGTGAACATTGTGCCTTCGTAGTGGAAGATTTTATTCAAAATGGCGAATCCCCTATTAATACTCAACGTGCTTTTCGCGTTCGCTTTGCGCTCGGACGACGGGACCCTGTTCCCGATAAGAAAACAATTTATTCTTGGGTTGCTAACTTTCGTGAGACAGGTTCCACAGTAAAAAGGAAACCACCTGGACGACCACGGACTGCAACAGGCCCCGGAAATGTTGATGCAGTTAGAGCTTCAGTTCAACAATCTCCTCGACGATCCGTTAAAAAGCATGCGGCAGCATTACGGATATCTGATCGAAGTGTGAGAAGAATCTTGCATCGAGATCTTAAAATGCATCCTTACAAAATTGTAACTATGCAGCAACTGAGTGAACGAGACTGTGGTGTCCGTGTAAGTTTGTGCCAAGACCTTCTTCGGAACATTCGTCCCAACGATATTGTGATTTTTTCTGATGAAGCACACTTTCACCTTGCCGGAACAGTGAACAGCCAAAACTGCAGGTACTGGTGTGAACACAATCCCCAAGAACTTCATCAACGACCACTTCATAGCTCTAAAGTAACAGTATGGTGTGCTGTTTACAATTCCGGAGTGATCGGTCCTTACTTTTTCGAAGAAAATGACAGGAATTTAACCGTCAACAGTGAACGCTATTGTGCCATGCTCCGCGACTTTCTCCAACCGCAATTAAGGGAGCTTTTTGGTGAAATAGAGAACGTGTGGTTCCAGCAAGATGGTGCTACTGCCCACACAGCGCGGCAGTCACTGGCATTGGTGAAGGAAATGTTTCCTGGACATGTGATCTCGTTGCGTGGAGACATTGGCTGGCCCCCACGATCGCCGGACTTAACGCCCTTTGATTTCTTTCTTTGGGGCTATTTAAAAGCAAAAGTATATGAACAACGTCCACAATCTTTACGAGCCCTGAAAGAAGCAATTACACAAGAGGTTGAAGCTATTCCACCTGAAATGACTCAAAGAGTAATGAATAACTTCAGGGAAAGACTCAAACAGTGTGTCGACAGTGCAGGAAGCCATTTAAGGGATGTTTTATTTAAAAAGTAAGACCATAAGAGTATTTTCTAAAATGGCATAATATGTACTTTTATTTAGTATAAATAAAATTGTTCTACCTTTGGTTTTGTTTTTATTAGCTTTCCTTAAAGGGGAGGTTTTTCTGCCGGACCTTGTATGAGTGACTTGGCATGGGTAGACACGTAGAACAACGACAGATTATAGCACTTTGTGGTGTGAATAAATAATATCTGTAATTTTATTTTTAGCACCACGTTTAATGACTCTCGCTATTTGTTCCATGTCTGATTGTTTACCAACATTGTAATACTTATTTGTAAAATTTTGGAAGGGTTATGTATTGGTTTGATGGAATTTGTGACAGTTTATGCTGAGAGTAGATATTAGTGGTAATGAGATTCTAATAGCTGCGTTTCACATGGTAGTAGCTATCCAGTTTTGAATGTGAATGAAAAGTAAAACTCGAGTTGAAGTAGTACAGTATAAAAGTAAAACTGGTAGCATCATGGAGTAGGATCAAGTGATAGGTGCTCGTGAGTCACGTGCTCGTGATTCAGGGGAGTATAAAATAAATAAAATAAATAAATAAAAATATGTTGTTATTTAGATATTGATTATTCTATCTGTATGATGGTGATTGTGATTGCAATTGTATTTGCTTATCTGGAAGTGTACGTTTAATTATTCGGTATCAGACGCTTGACAACGGCTTTTTCGTAAAGGCAATGTTACTCGTAGTTGACCGTGAAATAAAACTGAATAATCGGACTTCGTAATTAAATCGTTTCCAAAGACTGCTGCGGTAGGTGCGGACTCATAATCTAAATCTCAATATTACAATAATTTGCCAGCCATGCCAATACGTCGTACAGAGGTGATTGTCTACTAAACATAAAAAAGTTACACAGTTAGTTAAATCAGATATATTCAATGAATAAGCCTACAGTTCATAATCCTACTTACTTTTATAAATATAAATTCTTTACAGAATCGAGTGCCTAGTGTGGTTGCAACTCGCAGTATTCTTCTATAACATGAAATATGGCGGTGTGCCAGACAATAAAATAAAATACGTGCTTCTCGCACCACTTCAACCAGAGCTCTCCCTTTCTTAATCAAACATAAGAATAACGTAATTGTGCTTTTGTTTTATCAGCGACACAGCGCTGCAGTTGTGTGCCATAGGCTTTATTTATTTGTCACTGATTATTTATTTAATTAATATTTCGCGTTTCCGCGGAAACTCACGCTCGGCATGCAAATGTGCCTTTATATTGCCCCCTGAATTGCGAGGCGAAAGGACACACCTGCAGGCGAGCAATTCACCTAAAGGCACAAGAAAATCTAAGTTATCTACAACTATTTACATGACTTACATTACACATTATACACATTATATACAAAATTTGAATGACGCGGGTGCGCCGTAAAAGTTCTAATGTTGGCAGATAGAGTGCGCGCATGCGCAGAAGCGTCTGTGTAACTGCGGCACTGCCGTTATATCGTACAGTTAGATCACGCGGCACAATATTGCAGATCATATTGTTCGTGTGCGCGCGTTTTTTAGTCGTTGCAGAAAGAAAATATTCAACAAAGATTACATATGAAGACTACATTCTATGACAGGTAACTCAGTTTTAAATTTACAATATTCGTTATAACACAATACAACTTAGATTGTTGAATGTTCTTAGTTACATAGTATTGTTTTGAAATACTTCAAAGAAAAATGTCCGTATTTTTCAGGTGCGTTGACCTATACACATCGTGTCGTTATTACAGTTCATATTCATCCGCTGCACAATAATTTTTTACAGGTTAGTATCGTCGTGGTCAAGTTTTTTGATCACAGTAACATCGTTGTATAACAACGTGATTAATACATAAGCGTGTCCATTTCTCATTTCCATTATAGTCGTAGTGATGCAGTTCGTTGTGACTAAAAGCATTGCTTATTACAGATCAGACGTGACCCGTCGAGTAATTGGTCCACGTGCAGTTCGTTTTTTACATTCCGTGGAAGCTTGGTTGCAGAACCTCGGACGGCACATAGCTGGCGTCGATCCTTGGACAGTCCAGGTAAGAGTGTCCGTCACATTTCGAGAACATTTCATTCCCTGAAGTTCCAACCAAAATTCTTCCACCCGTCGTGTTGTTTTCTGGACAGGCACTTTGTGTCCATATAATCCAGTTAACATCTTGAAGTTGGGTACTATAGTAATGTCACTAGACGATGCACGAATTATGCACTTCACATTTTCAGTTTTTTGCTGAATATAGCTCACCTAAATGTTCGTAGTTATTAATCAAGGAAATCGTCCATCGCGTTCACATAGATACGCTGCATAATGAATGGCATTAACAGTTTCTTTCACATAGGTTTCCTGCTTAGTTGCAGAGTTAGTAATGTTCGTTAATGTCCGTGAACAGTGGTTCACTATGCAATGTCTTTTTGGCACTCGTTTTGTTCAAATTTTTACATAGTAACAGTTACACTATACATCAGTTAAAAAAATAAGTAATTATACATACACACGTCACATATTTTCTTAGCATAAACACAATATAGTTGCACATAAACATGTTTACATCATCATTACATCGCTATAGGTTATTACATTGTGTCACATTTGATTACATGAATTGCAGATATTTACATCCTCTTTAGCGGTTTTGCTGGGATATTATCGATGTTTTTTTTTTTTTTTTTTTTTTTTTTGTGATGTCATCTGAAATTAAGATAGGTTAGACACAACATTCATTACATCAGTAGGCAAGACCAGGCGTTTTCACCACTCAATAAATATTCAAAATAGTAAGAGAGAGAAAATGTTCGATTCCTCGCGTTTTGTGCGTGTGTGTAGAGTGTCTGTGTGGCCTTGACTACTGATGGATGCTTTTCGTGTTGAGAGATGTGCGTCTAATCTATTTCTCAAAGTAAAAGATCGCTTCACAGATGACGTCTGTCAGTTCGTCAGGTGTCACACCAAGTCAGTGGTACCTTCAGTAACAAATGTTCCGTGAAAAATTAATATGTCATCCACTGCTACGTAATCATAAATTTTACTTTAATATTCCGTCTTTCAGGTGGAGACGCGCGCTGAGGGAAGAGTTCTTCTGTCTTCAACTGCGTCACTGGAACCGCTGAAATGAAAATTTCTATACTACTTATTATCTGTGTTGTAACAACAGAGTTTTTCGAGTTGCTTAGCAATGTTTTGATGGGTATGACCTTGACATTATTCAGCATGAAATGCTCTAAGATCTCGGTGTGCGTATAGCCCAATAATTTTGTTAGTTCTAGGATGTTGTAACAGATACGCACCAGGAAGCGGTATGTTAACAATTATATAAGGTCCTTCATATAGCAGACGCCACTTAGCGTTGCGTCGTTTGAGTGCTACAGATTTATGATGAGTACGAAGTAGTACAAGCATTCCTACCTCGAATTTTTGTTTTCTTTTTATTATGTTTCTGTGATGTTTGTTTCATATTTGTGCGTGATGTGTCAATGTAGTCAATACTTCTTTTATTTACTGTTCAGGTGTGATTTCCTTGTCTGACAACTTAGGTAATGGTTCTATCCACTGATCGTTCTGTTTGCAATTGAACATGATCTCGTTAGGTGTGTAATTCGTATCGTAAATATTTAAGTTATTGTGTACGTCTTCGAAAAGACTTAGGTAGGACACCCAATTAGTATGTTTTGATGAAATATGGGTCCTCATGAATCGATTTAATTCTCGGAAAAGTCTCTCAGTCGCGTTACATTGTGGACTAAACCTCGAAATAAATATACTTTTAATGTTATTGTCCTTCAAGAAATTTCTCCATTTGTACCCAGAGTAGTATGCTGCATTATCTGATAGAATTGCTTTAGGTTTTTCCACGTGCGTCAGGTAATCACTTGAGAATCTTCGTATTATAGCATTTGCAGTGGCGGATTTTAAAGCATAAAGTTTTACATGTTTAGAAAATATATCGTAAAAAGCTAAGAAATATTTGACGCCTCCAGAGCTTGCTGGATGCGGTCCACTGATGTCAGTACACAGAATTTCCAGGGGTTTACTGGGTAAAATAGAATGTAAATCTGTTTTTGTGGATAAATTCTGAGGTTTTGATTTTTGACATATGACACATGTTTTTAGTTCCCTGTAAATTTTTCTTCTCATATTGCTAAAATAACAGTATGTACTGAGCTTTGCCAAACACTTTTTCGTCCCATAATGACCCCAAACTAAGTGTGTGTGCCAAATTAGATTACGTTCAGACTCTTTGGGAATGCATACACACCAGTTAGTAGCATTCGGATGTCGGCGGTAAAATAACACATCATTGTGTAACTTGTAATACTTAGTCAAAGGATGATTGTGTTTTTCTACCAGTAATGTTATTATCTTATACCAGTGAGGATCAGATTTTTGTAATTCAGCCATGTTTCTGCACATATCAATATAATATTGGTGATACTGCTTGTCTTGCATTAAGAAAATCCTGTAGTCATTTATATTTTCTAAGTCACTGTTGGTATCATTCATACCTTGTGGAAGTCTAGACAAAGTGTCTGCAATGGTGTTGTCCTTACCTCTTATGTACTTAATTTCAAAAGAGTAGTTCTGAAGTGTAACTGCCCATCGTGATAGTCTAGGATGTACAAGTTTACAAGTTAACAAAAATGTCAGGGCCTGGTGATCGGTGTAAATTACCGTATGTTTTCCAAATAAATAATAATTGAATTTCTTGAATGCCCATACTATGGAAAGTGTTTCTAACTCAGTAGTGGAGTATGTACGCTCACATTCAGTTAGAGTGCGACTCGCAAACCCAATAATTCTTATCTGTTCCTCCTCTTTATTCTTTACAACTTGAAATAAGCAACAGCCCAAGCCAGTACGTGAAGCGTCACAAGTCATACAAAAATCTAAATTGAAATCTGGATGGCTCAATATGTTAGCATTCACTAAAGCATGTTTAATTGTATTAAAGTCATTCTGGCACTGTTCCGACCAGATCCAAACTTGATTCTTTCTGAGTAGATTTAGCAGATGTTTACTGTTCAAAAGTGGTTGTGGCAAAAAACGTCTGAAAAATGAACATAGCCCAAGGAATGATTTTAACTGCTTTTTAGTTCGAGGGCTAGGAAAGTTTCTGATAGCATCTAATTTACTGGGATCCGGACGTATGCCCTGTGAATTAATGATATGTCCTAAATACTTTATCTCACTGCAACCAAATTTTGATTTTCTTAGGTTGGCTGTGACTCCAGCTTGTGCAAATTTTTCTAAAATTCTTTGAAGAGTGTCAACGTGTTCATTCCAAGATTGTGTAGCTATCAGTATATCATCTACATAGTGTGTGACTGTCTCAACTAAATCGTCGCCAAGCACGGTATCCAGGGCTGTAATGAATACCCCAGAGCTGACATTCAGTCCGAAGGGTAGAACACAAAACTGATAGGTTCGCCCCCCGAACATAAATGCAGTATATTTCCAAGAATCAGGAGTGATACCCACCTGCCAAAACGAATTAGCGAGATCTATTGTGGAAAAATATTTTGCATCCAGAAATTTCTGTAATTGCTCTTCTAAATTTTCAGGTTTTGTGTGAACCGGTAAAATTATTTCATTAATAGCTCGTGCGTCTAACACTAACCTAATGCTTCCATTTGATTTTTTGACAACAAGTAGAAGACTACAATAAGGTGAGGTGGATGGTTCAATGACCTTCCAGTCTAACATTTGTTTTAATTCTTCCCACACAGCAGGTCGTTGAGATAACGGTACGTTATATGTCTTATGGTAGAAGATCTTGTGAGGCTTAACTTCAATCTTGTACACATACGTGTTGATAACACCTAATCGTTTGGTAAAAACTTGTAAATATTTGGATAACACTTCCTGTAGTTTTATACGTTCATGTACACTGAGAGCTGTAGCTTCACTTATCTTATGATCAAGCAATGTTTTCAAGTCCATTAGCTCTGTGTCAGATGAGTGTGTTTGCATGTCTTGAATGTCATTGTCAAGTACTAACTGAACCTTGTACCCTGTACAGTGTTTTTCATGCTTTAGAGTTCTCCTGTCCAAGTCAATAATAATTACACTGCCTTTATCATTTAAAATACATTTACCTTTGGAGAAGTCTATAATGCAGTCCTTCTCGCTCATAATATCTATTCCTAATATGCAATTTTTCACAAGGTTTTGTACAACCAGGAATGGCCATTGTACGGTTCCATTACCTATTTTAACGTCTACAAAAACTTGCTTCGTAACCCTACATGACTTATTACCTAGAGCAGTAGTTATTTTACAGTTTTGGGCAGGAAACTCAGGCACAGGTTCCAATTCACACATCTTTTTATAGAAATTAAAAGACAAAACGCTTACAGCTGCACCTGTATCTAGGATAATAGTAGTTGGAATCCCACCTACTACACCAGTAGTAGATGCTAAAACAATTTCATTTGTGTTTAAACGACATTGTGTACTGTCTTGTAAAAGTTCATCTGATATATTGTTATTGTGGTTGTATCTTATAAATAAAACAGGTAGTTTTTGTTTAGAATTACTCGGCATATCATTATTCTGTTGTTCAAGTGTGGTGTCAAATAACTGATTAACATTGAAGTCGCCCCCCAAGAATTCTTCAGCCACGACCTGGGGCAAAGTAGTGACTGTTTCTAGTTTGTTGGATTATCATTTGTACTAGGTACTGACACAGATTGAGGTTGTGCATCAGGTGTCATTTCTATTATATTCACATTCGGATATTGCCTATTATGATCTCCAAACTTTTGCGGTTGTTGTTGCTGTTGCGCATTATAACTTACCTGTCGGTCGTAAGGTATGCTCCAATTTTGACCTGGTGACTGCTGTGGTAAAGCAGAGTTTGAATGAAAGTACTGATCGTTACGAGTCCAACCTTGATGCTGTCTTGGCTCGTAGTTATTATTATTTCTATTTCTGTTTGTGTTTTTGTTATTACCTTTGTATCCGTTGTTACCGTTGTAGTTATTACCGCGGTGCCTTTTGTATGGATTGCCGCATGAAATGTTATTACTGTTGTAACTATTGTTTGCATTGGAATACGCGTGTTGATTTTGATTTCCGTACTGAGACGGCATGTGAGTTTGCTGTTTTTGTTGTACCGCGTATCCAACTGTGGGCGCGCCAGAATTGTGTTGGCAAGCCTGCATGTTTTGCATACCACTAGTGTAAACATTGTGGCTGCTGTTTTGCCGCGCGAAGCGCTGATCTTCAAGTAACATGTCAACCGAATCTAAAGCTGTTAAAAAATAATCTGAATCGTCATCCGGGATATGTAGAAGTTTTTCCTTAATGTTGAAAGGCAATTTGGCCTTCAACGCTCGGTGTATATCACGCGTTGCGACTGGTTCGTCTAAAAAGTGTCCCATGTTCAAGTATTTTTCAAAATATCTGCGTAAGTTACCATTTTTACTGTTAAAAGTTTCAGGTTCTAAAATTTGTCTTCTGAGTCGCTCCTGGACGGATT
This sequence comes from Schistocerca americana, assembly GCF_021461395.2. Classification (NCBI taxonomy): domain Eukaryota; kingdom Metazoa; phylum Arthropoda; class Insecta; order Orthoptera; family Acrididae; genus Schistocerca; species Schistocerca americana. The sequence continues at coordinate 1,059,619,080 of NC_060120.1, read as the reverse complement.
GCGACCAGAATTTATTCAGAAAAGCACGTTCAAACTCACTGTACGTGGTACATACGTCAGCTTGACTGTATGCCCAGACAGCTGCATCGCCTTGGATGTAACCGACAATACATGAAATCTTTTTCCGGTCACTCCAAGTGCGTGGAAATGCGTTACTAAAAGATTTAAGAAAAATCACCTGATGAATGGTCCGTTTTTCTGGGATAAAAATCTGAAATTGCCTGTGTTTCATTAAGCTTTCATCTTCCTTCGCATTGTGATATGGATTTATTCCAATGTAATTACTGGTATGTTCATCTGGCGAGTAATTACGATAATGTTGCTGTGGTTTACCATGATAATAGCTTGTGTTTGTGTTTCCACATCGTGGTGTGTGTTGTAGTCGTGGTGTGTTTTGTTCTTGTGTATTTGTCGTGTGCGGAATGTGTGTATCATACTCGAATGTATATTGGTTTCTGAACTGTACATTTTGACTGATATTTTCGTTACATTCAGACTGTAGTTGTTCGGTGAATTGTCTCATGGGTGCAGTGACGGATTGTATTGCGTCACTGATCAGCTGTTTGTTATTAGTAATGTATTGCGCTACGGAGTCGTGCACAATTGTTGGTAAATTTTCACGTAAGCATCTATCAAAATGTTTGTCTTTGTTCTCAACCCAATCATGAAATTCTTTATTAATATTTTGAAAATGAGCTGTGGCATCTGATTGTAAGATGTCAGTCAGGTGTTGTTCAACATTGTCAAATTTATTCTGTACGTCAGTAATTCGTTTTTCAAGATTGTCATGTACTGAAGGATATGTTTGAATTTGTTCAGTAAGAACTTCACACGTGACATTAAGGTTTTTTACTTGTGTCTGTAAAAGTGCTACGTCAGTTGTAGTCTTTTCTTGCCTCGTATTGAGCTGGGAAAATTTAGTACTGAGTTCGGTCATCTGTTTGGTCAGTGTGGCGTCTATAAGTTCCACACGTTTACACAAAGTGTCATTACCTATCTTGATTGCTATGAGATCAGATTTGATTTCGTCATTTTGTGTTTTTAACTGTTCATTTTGTGTCTCTAATTGTGCCTTTAAGGTTGCCATGTTTTCGGCGTTTTGTTTCATTAGCATTTGTAACATGTCGGCAATGTTTACCGTTTGCAAAGTCTCTGCCCCCGCCGCGTCATTAGACGTGACGTCATGCATTAACATGGGCTCTGATTGAGATTTTGAAATTTTTGTAGTGGACGGCCTATCGTCAAAATTTTCGTCAACACTTGCGTCAATGTTTGATGAATCGTCACTACCGGTTGCTGTCATAAAGTCATTTTCTAACACTTGTCTCACGTCCGAGTCGGATTGCGTCTGAATAGTACGTCCTTGCTGTTCCATTTTTGCGTATTGTTTTCTAGTTATTACCATGCCACACGTGATATATGTTTCAAGAAAATTTTTGACACTGATTTTAAAATAAAATGTAGTTGAGCATGAATCGCTCGTAGCAACAATGGCTGTCTGTTAATTTAAAAATATAAACTGAATTTGAGATTATTGGTAATGGCTGCTGGCCATGTTACATGATATCGTACAGAAGTCGGCCATATTGTACACTCGTGTATTGGTATTGTTGCATACGTTATTGTTTAGGGAAAAGTACTGAGAATGAAATTTATCACTGAAACCGTTATGCAGAAAAGAAACACTACAGAATTTACTGAAAAGCTAATACACTGAATTATACGTCTGGTCAAGCCTACCAATGCAAAGATGCTGCGTCTTACCTTATTTTGCTGGAAGTTTCATTGCGTCTTCCGGCAAAATTTCAGAATTGGAAAATATCTTCAGATTTTGTTATCTCTCATACATTGACGTCCAGGTCCAGAAAGTTGATTTTTTACATGAAACAAAGAGAACAATGTAACAAATGACAAAATAACAAGTCCGACACGCAGTCGCCAATATAAAATAAATAAAAATAAATAAATAAATATATGTTGTTATTTAGATACTGATTATTCTATCTGTGTGATGGTGATTGTGATTGCAATTGTATTTGCTTATCTGGAAGTGTACGTTTAATTATTCGGTATCAGACGCTTGACAATGGCTTTTTCGTAAAGGCAATGTTACTCGTAGTTGACCGTGAAATAAAACTGAATAATCGGACTTCGTAATTAAATCGTTTCCAAAGACTGCTGCGGTAGGTGCGGACTCATAATCTAAATCTCAATATTACAATAATTTGCCAGCCATGCCAATACGTCGTACAGAGGTGATTGTCTACTAAACATAAAAAAGTTACACAGTTAGTTAAATCAGATATATTCAATGAATAAGCCTACAGTTCATAATCCTACTTACTTTTATAAATATAAATTCTTTACAGAATCGAGTGCCTAGTGTGGTTGCAACTCGCAGTATTCTTCTATAACATGAAATATGGCGGTGTGCCAGACAATAAAATAAAATACGTGCTTCTCGCACCACTTCAACCAGAGCTCTCCCTTTCTTAATCAAACATAAGAGTAACGTAATTGTGCTTTTGTTTTATCAGCGACACAGCGCTGCAGTTGTGTGCCATAGGCTTTATTTATTTGTCACTGATTATTTATTTAATTAATATTTCGCGTTTCCGCGGAAACTCACGCTCGGCATGCAAATGTGCCTTTATAGGAGGAACATGTAATTTATCCCAAAAAAAACAGTGAAGTGAATGTGGGCAGTCAGGATACCAGAGGAATTAATATACAAGGTTATGTGCTACACCCACTTGAGCTTCGCGCATTTTGGACCACGGAATTGTTTCTTAAAACTAGAAACTTCATGTCATTTCAACAAAACACAGTATAAAAAAAGTCCTTTCAGTTCGAAAGGCACGTCAAAAGACCAAATGATCAATTCAGGTGGTGCAGGTTAATCTCTATCAGATTGTGTATAAGAAACTGAGAAATCTTGTAGGCGCTGACTTGACGGGTCTTCTTCCATTAACACACCATGGTTTCTGCTGTGTGTTACCAAAACGCATGTCAAAGTTTGTTAACCTGTCACCACTGCACTGAGATACAGGGCTGACTTTATAGAAGGCACTGCGCAAAGATTTCCTGGAGCAAGTAGGTCGCATTGACAATATCATCGCACTGATAATGGGCCACAGTCAAAATTAGATAATTGGACAGCTGCACTGAGGAGACACATGATGCAACCTATACAGGGTGGAGAAAAATTGTGTCACGAAATTTTAACTCTGGGTAGCTGATGCCAGTAGGAACCAAAGTTACTAATGTTGTGTAGGTCGACAACGCACCATTTTTTAAACTACGGAAACTTGGTGCCACGCGCTCCGATTGTCCGTGGGATTGCCCTGTTGCAGTTCGTCGGTTGACGAGCAACGCTACGGTTGTCGGTTCACACATACAAATGTCCCTCGCCCCGTCACTGCCCCAACGTGATATGCACACGTGTCGAATAGGTCTTGTTGTTTGTCTCCACCTCACGTCAGAGGGATTCACGTGTAAGCTTCGCTGCAGAGCACACACATGTCAGCTGCGATTTAGTCATACAGTTAGCATGGCAACACAGTATTAGTTTGAAAAATAACGAGATATGGCTTTTGTTTATGGACTAGCCGATGGTAAAGCGCATGAAGCTCGAAGGTTGTATGAGGAACGGTACCCGTCAAGATGCCACCCACACCCGCAAACGTTTACAGCAATTCACCGTCGTCTTGGCGAAACAGGCTCGTTAGCATATCATGGGGATGCTGTAAGACCTCGAACACGGTGCTGCATTTGAAGAAACTGTTCTCGAGCGCTTCGAGGGAGCACCTACGACAAGTACTTGAGTGGTTGAGCATGACATGGGGTCACCCATCGGTTAGTCTTGGAGGTTTTGAGAGATGACAGTCAGCATCCATTTAGTTTCCACCCTGTCCAAGACCTAAATCCTGTGACGGACTATGAACACAGGCAAGGGTTCTGCTGGTGGTTTCTATGACGTATTGCACGAGATCCCGACTTCCCCGCCATTGTGTTGTTTATCGACAAATGCACCTTTCATCCGGATGGCCTTTACAACACTCAAAACGTTCATTGCTAGGCAAGGGGAAATCCTCACGTCACGTACGTCCACAAACACTAGGAACGATTTTCGCTCAACATTTGGGCAGGCATTGTGAGTGACCATCTGACTGAGCTGATCCGTCTACCAGCTCGACTTACTGGGCCGAGTTACTTTCACTTTTTGCAAAAAAACTCTACCCAGCCTGCTTGAACATGTTCCCCTGGGAGTACGGCTTCGCATGTGGTTGCAGTACTATGGGGCGCCCGCACATAACAGTCGTGCTGCGTGCTGTGCGTGTATATTGAAATGAACTCTTCGAGGGCCGGGTAATTGGCAGAGGTGCTGGTAGGGCATGGCCCTCGTGATTGCCAGAGCTCACGCTACCGGACTTTATCCTGTGGTGATTCTTCAAGGCTCTAGTTCACCCACCCAGACAAGAACCACCTAGAAACGAAGTGGAAATAATGGATCGCATTCAGCGTGCCAGGAATCTTCGAAAGAGTTTGGCAAAACACCGTTCGACGTTACCAAGCTTGTTTCGCGTCACAGGGTCGTCCGTTCGAGCACCTGCTTTAAGTAAATAATGTCCTAGCTACAAAAATGCCCTTTTCAGGGCAGACACAATTTGTAAAAGACTTTCTGTACGCGAACTAACAGCTGTTGACGGGTTTGTTCCTGGTACATGTTCGCCCCCAGGCCCCCAGAGAGGAAGGCTGGCCCGATACCATCGAGCGTGCGAGTCGCCTTGGATACATCGCGATCTCTGGCAGGCAAAGCATTCGCGGCCATGCAGTGACCAGAGCATCCGACAACAGGGCAATCCAGCGGCCAATCGGAGCGTATGGCGCCAAGTTTCTGCAGCTTAAAAGTTGTGCGTTGTCGACCTACATAACATTTTTTCCTACTGGTATCAGCTATCCAGGGTTAAAATTTCGTGACACAATTTTTCTCCACCCTGTATACGTTTGATTGAGACAAGAAGTGATCTGTTACGTTTTACATTCTTAATCGGACATTTGGCGTATCAGTTTATATGTTTCCGATATTAGAGGCAATGACGTTTTTTCTTGGAATACAATACATCCTCCTCTTTTCGCCCTGATAAGCGTGCTAAATTTTACCACCCTGCTGTCTTCCCCTTTTTACGTTATTTTCAGTTACATAGAGAGGTCCCCAGTGGTGGATTAAAACTTTTTGAAACATTCTATACAATTCTGGAGGTTAACGTCTAAGTAATCGCGGCCTGCTGCCATTTACAGTGGTATGCTTTCGTCTGCGAGTAACCAACGAAGAAATATTTCGGATTTTCGCGTGATGGCGCATGGCTTTAAAAATAGTAATTTAGTACAGACTGGCTTCATAGTGTAATTGTTAAGGTCTGCCCTCAGAAGCAAAAGGTTGTGGGTTTAAATCTTGCGAGATGCTTGGAACACCCTTTTGTCTTTAAATCTCCATCGAAACAACTTTGATCATTAGTTTTATTCGATAATTAGTCCAAATGGATTTTTTCTGTACCTGTGTCACGTTGTATTGGTAATACATAATTTGGTTACATTTCTCTTCCTATCAGCCTTTTTCCATAGTAAACGTAAACATGGTCCGTAGTAGGCTCTAATACGACGTTTCGTTAATCGTGCGATCAGCCTTTTCGAGCAAGCGTCATTGTCAAGCACGTTTGTAACATTTGTATTTCATGTCATTCTCAAATCACTCGAAATTAAAAGTAAAAACTAGCCATAAGGTTGATTTGAAAATGATATAACATACAGATGTTACAAATGTGGTTGACAATGAAACTTAGTCGAAATTAGCTAATCGCACGATTAAATAAACATCGCATTACAGCCTACTCCTGACCATGTTCACAATTACTAAGCATCTGGAGGGTGTGGATTGCCACAAATACAAAATTTTAAGTCTTTTTCCACTTGGAATCCTTGTTCCTTTGATTCTGATTATTGTTATGTATTAACGTCGATTTCATTTCTTCCATTTTATCATCTTACATGTTCGTCAATGTTACTTTATTCATTACTTCTATTTCTGATTTTGTGAATTTCGTTTTACTTCTAATCCCTGATTTCGTTCATATCATCGTAGTGCAATAATAATTAATGTTTTAAACATTTTTATGACGATTGGCATTCAAAAAATGTACATCTTGTAACAAATGTTATCGACACCAGTGCACAGTCAGAAAAAATCTATTATTTCGGCTTTTGTTTTTTAACCGACATACCGATATTTTCAAATGTTTAAACAGTATGGCGGATAAATAAAAATAATTAAATGCAAAAGCTCAAATATTCCAACTGGAATAAAAATGAACTATTGAAGAAGTTAATACGTTGATTAAATTGACGTGACAGAGGAATAAAAATATAAAAAATTGGTTGTAAATCAAATAATTGAACAAAAAATACTCAAAGCACCTCGCAAGATATGAACCCACAACCTTATCCATACGAAGTCGGAATGTTAACCATTACGCTAAACAACCAGTCTGTAATTCGTTATTGTTTGTAAACTTATTAAGCGTCAAGCGAAGTTTGGGAACTTTTTTAGTCGATTACTCCTAAAGTAGAGCCTACCAAGCTGAATGGCGCTAGACCTTAGGCTATATCACAGTATAGGTGGTTTCAAAGTGTCTGTCCCAACTCTGAGGACTTGTCTTTGTTAGCGGTGGATCTGCTTGGAGTTGATCTTGTTCGGTTTATGCTATTTGGAATCTTTGTATGTTAGTATTTAATTTACAATATACTGATGCACTGATGCAAATCACAATGACCACTGTCCACCACGAACTGGATGCCTCCTGTCGGCATTACGAGGACGTGACGCCCTAAGAAAATTGGAGCAGAGAAAGAGTGGAAATCATTTTACCGACAATACGGGCCAGAAATGGGAAATCCACTGAGATTTACGAATTCGGTGATGGTTATGGCCAGGTGTCTGGGAATGAGCATATTGGAATCGGCGAAGCTGGTTGATTGCTCGCTACTGCTGTCTGCATCCACGTAAATAGATTGAAGGGACCTATCTCTGAACGGACTGTGCTTTTAACGCTCCCTTCCCCCTCACAGTAGTATGGATTTATGAAGCAGAAGCAGCTCAATGTTTGTACTTGCAATTAACATTATTACTCACCGCATTTCTGAGAAAATCAGTTAGATATCTATTATATTTTGATGTTGACAACAATATTTATAAACCGCTAAAACATCAGAACACTGTTTAACTGAGCAACAGTTTTCTTTGATATCTCTGACTGCACAGCTTAAAAATCAGTCAAGCTACGGAAAGCGTTACAAATTTTATTTTACTACAGGAAAATATTTAAAAATGTAGATTAGCAATCACCCATATCATCACAATATTTTAGTTTTCTGAAAACAATAGGTGAGGGATTTAGAGAAGGTAATTCTAGCAGTACGTGCGAATATTGTTGAATTTCATTGCAGTCATTTAGGAAAAAAATATACTTGAATGTTAAATCTTCATGTTTCCAATAAATCACGAAAGCAGATTTATGAACTTATCACCATGCAGTTTTACAGCTCTGAAGATACATATTCCTGATGGCCACTTCTGTCTTTATTCTGCATGCTCTTTCTCTTCATTCTTTGATTTATGCTAGCCTCCTAGGTAACACCTTCTGCTACTCTCTCCGCTTCGGTTATTTGGAGCTGATCAATAACAGTTAGATCTTAAACCACATTCCTTCCAGCCTGGATACCTAATTTTTTTCAGAATATGAATCCTAGAAACTGTACGATTATTCAAAAGTTATTACTGCATCCATTAAATCTATCTTCGACACTGTCAACCTGCAAAATACTGTTTTCGGTATTCGCTCCCCTAAGCATGGGGATATCTTATAAGGAAGTTTGTATTTGTCTGATCTCTTTATCTAATTGCCTCCATAACAGGATGGAATACTTGTGACGGTATTTTATCCTTGTTCACCCTAGTTCTGTAAGAGACAATTCATCCCAAATGATGTGCACCTCATTATTCGACGTTTAGAGTTAATTTTCTTTAGTCTCGGCATTTCTATCACGGGAAACCATACACTGAAATAGAACAACACGGCAGTAATTACGAAGTACACGTGTTTCAAATTCCGAAAGGAAGAAGCAAACAAATGTTTCTACTTTGGTTCTGGTAGTCAGAGCCTTCTAGAATACATCTATGTTTACAATCCGTGTCTACAAGCCACAAGACATAAACGAAGGCTACATCGCATATTCTAACGGACTTTAAAATGACAGGTGAGTGTACCACCTGTGCTACATTACGTTCTAACTATATTTACAACCAAACGGAAAATTAAAATGTCGATAAAGTACACATTTTTGTAATATAGGAAGAAGCGCTCTTTTCTACAGAACAAGATCTTACTTTTTTTGGTCATTTTTTAAGAACAGGTCCCCTTGACGCAAGGTGTAGCCACGAGTAGGCATCGTCACAGAATGTAGAGTACAGGGGCTTTCCTGCTCTGCAAAGCAGTACAGGCAGATGTCTGTGGGAAAGCCCTAGGCGCAGTTGGTGCAGGCGCGTTTAGGAGCATAACTTTCATCGCACACTATTTTCCTATGTTGATGCAATGATATCATCAATTCCATTTGGAATGGGCAAGAGGTCATTGAGTTTGTCCTCACGGTTAGTGGAATCGTGTCACTTTCTTGGATGAATCACGTTTGTTGTTTTTTTACACTCCGTCGATGGTCATGTCTGGGTACGCCGTCATCCAAGTCAGTGGATGCTAAAAACAAGCACTGCCTCAGGTATGTAGGCCACTGGGTCAGTATTATCCTCTGTGGAGACATTCATCTGAGATCTCATGAGATTTATGGTAGTAATCAAATGCACCAAGGTAGCTGTGGATTACCTGAATATCATGTCTTTCCGATAGCGATGGCATCTTTTAGCAGGATATCTGTCTGTGTCACAAGCCCATCTTTTTGTTACAGTTTCTTTAGGAGCATCCACTCACATTGATGTATTGGCCAGCAAATTTGTTTGCTGTGAACTCCACACACTCAAACCTGAACCATAATTTATAGGAATTCTGTGACCTGTGCATGGACATCTGATACCACATACACTTTGTGGACTGTCGAATCGGTGCCATCAGAGCAGCTGCTGTACTGCGTTCCAGTGTGGGCCAACACGCTGTTGAGACAGTGGCCGTAATGTTTTGGTCTCCAGTTTATACAGTGAAGCATATTTTATAGTGAACGATGACTGAACATTGCGCCCCGTGTCACTCTTCTCAATTTCCTCTTTCAGCAAGTTGTGAGGCTGGATTCTGAAGCCCATTTTGCAACGTTTTGTTTGTTCGTAACAGATATTCTTGAACATTTTCACAATATTTTTCCACGGAGATATTTCAGGTGTAATGACTCTCATAGGTTACTTTAATGGTTGAAAAGTTTTGGGGTATAATTTCGATTGACACTACCTGGAGGTAAAAATTGATTTCGTTTAAATTCACCTGTCACACCACATTACTGAGTTTCTGATGGTGGTACTGCATCTACTCTGACGTGATATTTTGTGCGCTTTGTAACATTGCATGTGTGTATTTATTTGTTTTCAGCCGCCGGAATTGTTTTTTCACCGACTGAAGCTCCTATAAGTTTTCATTCAACATCAACATCATAAGAAACATTATAAAAATGTGGCATACAAAGAAATATTCTACGGTAATCCGTCCACATTATCATACCAAAAACATGACTCCATCTTCTTGTAATATCACACAAACTGGCATAAAAATAATAATGCACAGACTATCTCACCAACGGAATGAATCATGGAACACAAGATACACTTAAAAACAATAAACGTTCCCTATTTTGCTGCACGCAAAAGAAACTATGAACGAAAATATAAAAATACTATATGCACCACAGTGTAGCAGCAAATGATGTATACTGCTGCCACACATCCCTAACTTTTCAGTGACTTCTCTCTTTGTTAAAATTATCCTCCTCACTTCTATCAGGGAGATCCACCCAACCACTTCAACCGTATTTCACTTGCAGTCATACTTTCCGTTTCCCTGTGACCTCTGCTTCAACGAAGGAAACATTAACATTCGGGGCAACACTCTCCTCCCCACAGCGACCACACTTCTTGCAACAAATCTTATATCTCTTTAGAGATTATCTTTCCACCGACGAGCAATAATGATTTTGTGAAGCCGTAAGTGAAATTTCATAATTCAAAGACAGGTTAGTTGATGAGGACTGTTGGATTTGTACAAAAACTGTCTTCCTGACACTACACTCTCAAAGAACCAAACTCGATTTTAAAAGAGATTCTCTTTTTCATCATTAGTATACCATGCTTTACTGTGTCTTGTGCTTCCTGAGGCCAGTATGTAGAAAGAAACATCGAAATTCTTCATATTATTCGCAATTGTACTCTAAGGCACACATCTGCTTCGCAGTTAACCACCAAATAACCACACACAAATTCAATCTTACGATTGCCAGGCCGAGGTGATGGGTGTGGAAAATCAAACTGCGCCAAGCAAGCATGAGGGTGAATGTCATTTACTGAAATTCTATGTAAATAAATCTTTTTGATGGATCGAAATGAGTCTAATCAACACCAGATAATTCGTCACAGCTGTACAAAGCATAACCATCAGCCTTCTTGGATGTTTGTATCGCTTCTTCTTTAATTGGTGACAATCCATTCCCAGTTCTACAGAATTTTTTTCTGAACTATAGTAATGCAGCATGACTCGCAATTTGCTCTAGAATTTGTGTTACCACTTCGCGGCGAGAAACCCTCTGAAGTTTTCTAAGGTGACTATTTTATTTCTTTCATATTCCTCCCTCAAATACTGAAAACTCTTTTGTAGCTGTTTAGTCTACTGAGTAACTGCCAGATGAAACTGAACATTACCTTCCAGAGAAGGTGGTAAGTTTGGACAGTCGAATCAGGAGAGAAGTCAGCATACTAACTCAGGAATGTTATAGTCCGCAGACGATTGGCTTAAAGATGCTGTTTTGTGATAGGGTGCATTGTCATAGTAGAATGAAGAATCATCGTCTGCAAAATGACCCTGTACTGTATGTACTGCTCAGTACTGTAACATGGGTTCATATCCTTGAGCTTTTAGCGTAGTAACAGGACCACAGCTAACTATAAAAAGCACCCTCATACCGTACCACCATTTCCTTTGTACTCAGTTGACCAGTTCAAGTTCAAAGTTGCAGAGTTGTCCTAACAGACTCAGTCTACAGTTACTACCTTTTCTGCTAACAATCCAGTTCTCCCTATCTCGTTTTATACTGCCAGGTCGGCCTCTTGTGACATCTAATGGTCAGTTGCGCATTACGGTGGAATGTACCAATACTACTGTATACTGTGAACTATAGCGCGCTGTCTCACTAAACAGGCGTACCTACCCTCGCTTCTGACGATGCCTCGCCATGAATAACGACACAGTCTTTGGTGACTTGTCTTCATTTGATGATACAACACTTTTCACGACCTTCTAGCAACCTGCCTGCAGTGACTGCGTGTGACCTACATCCGACGGTCCTGACCTCTGTAAAAAACCTCCTGACGAAAATTGCACTGGTGTAAAATGCTTTTCGTTTGTATAGGCTGCGCACATATTTTCAGTGGTGGAGACGCTTGCAGACTCCAGTGTCACAGATTCTCTGAATAACAGAGCAGTCAGTGCCCGTTGTTTTACCTTTACCTCGAAAACAATCCCAGCTTTGTGGAAGACTTATGACTTCGAGTTGTTACAGTTATCTGGTCGGTCTCTCTACTTTCCACGTTTGCAGTAACGACAAGTTTTGCTGCTGGATTTCGTTCTTCAAAATTGTGGTAGTTTGTGTGAGCAAACCACCTATCTAGTACGCTAGTGGCGAGAATCTGGCTGCGAATTAAGAAAAATATAACAAAAAAATGTGAGTAGTCGCATGACTGGCAGTCAAGATTTTGGAAAAAACCTCAAATGTGACAACAGCACTGCAAAGGAGAACTCCAGGCTTCGAATAAGAGAGGCAGGTGAATGTATTGAGAATCCGTGTGCTGGACCCGTCAGTTAATGCCCTTTCCTCTCTGTTACAGGATCCTCGGAAGCTTCACTACGAATGAGACAGCGACATCGATCTCAGCGATGTAGAAAGTACCACCAGGTGTGATTTGAGAGGTTGGGTGACGGTTGCGAGGCACAAGGGATATGATAAGTTCAAGATATACCGTCAACATCACAACAGGAACAATATCTACAGTTAACGCCAAATAGAAGCGGAAGAATGCCCTCAAGACAGTTTTCTGGAGAGCTTAAATTTGATGAGATGCACGTCCTCTACAGTTTTGTATTTCTCACCAGACGGCCCTCAATGTGCGTCCGTTTCTTGGTGTTTCAGAGGCGGACTCGTAGGAAAAGACACCACGTGGATGAAAAAAAAAGTGAGAATGCCGTTTCAGTTTGTAGTACAGTGGGTTTTTCAAGCACAAACTTACGTGTCGAGGCCACAGCATATGTCCAGACCATTCCTCACCACAAAGAAAGAAAGAGTAATAAAATTAATCATTTAATTCATATCACAGATTCTAACTCAGAAAAAAAGAGAAAGATCGGAATGAATTGATACTCAGCTGAGACTAGTCGATCAATTACTTCACAATTCATCACACTTTTTTACTGAACTGGCACTACTAAATTAATTTTGCCGAGTCTACAGACATTATCGAGGTATTGTGTGGATACAGCGCCATCAGTTGGAGACGCAGGACAAATTTAACATTACACATTTAATCACAATAGAAATCGGCCAAAATGGCAAAATATAGCTTGATTGTCTGGCGGTTATTTCGAGTCGTTGTTGAAGCCATGTGGAGACAGAGGCACACACAGTTCTTCCGCGTTCTGAGAATTCGCTCCAGTTAAGGTCACCCAACTTGAGAACCGGAACTCGGCCACTCCAGGCGGCCAGGACAGCAGGAGCGGTTCCACCCCTCACACCTGCCTGGTTGGCTACGGGGACTCGCTCTCTCTTGTAGCGCGGAGCTGTACCGTAGCTCATCGACCGAGTCTGTAAGTAATGAGAGGTGCAGCTCTCCAGTCCATTCCGTTGCAGATTGTAGAGATGCAACACTCCAAGCTTCAGTGTACGATACTTACCGACATTTAGCGGCTAGTACTTCTCATTACCATGGGAACAGCCTAGTTTAGTCATCCGCGACCCACTCCTGATGTTTAGAGGTAGTAAAAACATCGAAATTACAATAGTTGCGACTCTACTACCGATACGTCTGCGCCACGAGGTACTGGTGCTGCAGACTGACATGTAGCGTGGAAAGCTGTTTCGGACGCACTCTGTTACTGTCTCCGGGGAGTGGTCTGTATTCTGAAGACGCTTTTGCTGTGTAAAGTAGTATACTTTCAACTTGTCCTTTAGAAAGTGTATTGCTCGCCCAGCGGCTGCATTCTGTGTGTGGTAACTTATGGAAACTTCTACAGAGCTTCCTCTCATTTACGTGCTCATTTTTGAGTATTTCATAGTCTACTGCTTCTTTTGTAAATCAGTTCCTTACTAGGCAATGAAACATCTGGTGTAAGAAATGAAGTCGAACGCCTGCCAATGTTACTCTGTGGTTCTTTACTAATCTGCTACAGTTACATCGACGAACACCTGAGGCTATAGACGTGGCGACCGTGACAGGATCGACTAGATATCTCAGCCATCATATTTTGTGTTTGCCCTCGTCGCGAGTTTCAAACGCTCAGTCCAGTTATTGTTGTTGGCCGCTCTTGATTGAGTCGTAGTGTTGACGCGAACGTGACATGATTCCCTCTGCCCTTCAGCGTTTTAATTCAGTAAGAAGGGAACGCAACAGAACTTGGCACTATGTGCCGTCTCAGAACGATAATGATGCTACACAACCAATAGCAGCCGCTTCCATTACAGACGTTGCTTAGGAAAGCTAATGTGCACGGCCAAGCTACTCCCGCTGGTTTGGTGTAGTGATTTGGGTTGGAGGCTGAACTACCCGTAGAATCCTTTGGAAAACTTACTGGGGGAAGAATTTCTCGTATGAGAACAGGCGTATCAAAGTCCACGCATAGCTCGTCATTGTTCTGGATCCACATGAAAGATATTCGTTGACACATGTGCACCTGTCTCGGCGATCTCGTGAGTTGTTCGCGGAGTTAGACTTACAGGCTTGGCAACCCCAAAGGTGGCCCACAGCTTACATCTCGCGCCTGGATCGTCGAAATGCAGCAGTGAGGAGTCACTGTTCGCCGGACAAGCCTTTACTATGCAGCCACAGACTCAGCTGAACGGCTTTCCCTCGAAGTGGGGAAACTGACACGGATTCAGCTCAACATACCAAATGGGTACAGTATATCGCGCAGTTCCAAAAGATCATTTAATAGTTTAATCCAATATTCTACAAATTAATCCCCTACCAACCTTACGCTTCAGAGACCAGTAATTACTCCTGTCAGTGCTGTGGTGCAGTTACCTCCTTCCCAAGAAGAGGCATTGCAAACAAAATTTTCAAACACACTAACAAGAGTGAGGAGAAAGGAAGCTCACCAGAAGGCGCAACATGATCAGACAGCGGAGCATCCTACGTTTAAGGAAGGCGATTTGACTAGTCCGGAACCATCACCGATGAGCTCTCTTAGATAAGAAGGTAGTCGAGATCTATCCGCTGTATGAACGTCCCTACGGAGTCGTATAAGTTCTGACGACCACCGCTACCTAGTTGTCGACCCAGAAACCGGCGCCGTGTAAGGCATACAGAACACTGCAAATATCAGGCTGTTGATCATCCCTCCACGAGCATGGATTAGTTTAAAACTCCACTTTAGCATTCTCGAGTGCGATTTTGTGATGATAGTGTAGTTCACTTAACTTTCATTTGCTTAGGGATAAGGGATGAGGTTATGACGTTCTACATGTTGTGTGTTTCTGGGGTAATGTACTCCTAGTTATAAGTTGTGATTTACGTAGCTATGTGGCAGTTAGCTAGTACTGAGAAGGAAACTGAGGAAAAACTTACGGAGTTCACTAAGCACAAATGGCTTATACCATTAGCAAAGGTTCAAACGGCTCTGTGCACTATGGGACTTAACATCTGAGGTCATCAGTCCCCTAGAACTTAGAACTGCTTAAACCTAACTAACCTAAGAACATCACACATCCACGCCCGAGGCAGGATTCAAACCTGCGACAGTAGCAGTCGCGTGGCTTCGGAATGAAGCGTCTAGAACCGCTTGGCGCTTAGAACCGCCCGACCACTGGCAAAGATTTGGGATGAGTGAAAGGGTGGAAACCGGAAGTATAAAGCACATGTCTCGCAGTTGGGATAGGTGACGAGGGAAGCAACAACGTGGATTTAGTTCTCCTTAGTGCGGGTGGCAAAGGGAAAGTGGCTGCCGTGAGTGACAGGTGTGACGTGCGCAGTCATGAGCCACTCCCCCACTAATATTTACCGGAAACAAGGTTTGAGAATCTATCTGTATCGCCAAGGCCTGCACGAGAGTGTCGGGAAGTCGGACTGAACCCCCCCCCCCCCCCCCCCCCCCACATATACACACACTCACTCACACATACAGAGAGAGGGAGAGAGAGTTACCACTGTCACTGAGACCACTGTATAGAATAAAAACCTTTTTTTTGGGGGGGGGGGGGGGGGGGGAGGGGGTCATCAGTCTTCTGACTGGTTTGACGCGGCACGCCACGAATTCCTCTCCTGTGCCAACCTCTTCATCTCAGAGTAGCACTTGCAACCTACGTCATCAGTTATTTGCTTGATGTATTCCAATATATGTCTTCCTCTACAGTTTTTGCCCTCTACAGCTCCCTCTAGTACCATGGAAGTCATTCCCTCAGATCTTAACAGATGTCCTATCATCCGGTCCCTTCTCCTTATGAGTGTTTTCCACACATTCCTTTCCTCTCCCATTCTGTGCAGAACCTTCACATTCCTTACCTTATCAGTCCACCTAATTTTCAGCATGTTTCTGTAGCACCATATCTCAAACGCTTCGATTCTCTTCTGTTCCGGTTTTCCCACAGTCCACCTTTCACTACCATACAATGCTGTACTCCTGACATACATTCTCATAAATTTCTTCCTCAAATTAAGGCTTATGTTTGATACTAACAGACATACTTTGATCAGGAATGACCTTTTTGCCATTTCTAGTCTGCTTTTGATGTCCTCCTTGCTCGCTCGGTCATTGGTTATTTTACTCCCTAAGAAGCAGAATTCCTTAACTCCGTCTGGTTCGTGACCATCAGCCCTGATGTTTAGCTTCTCGCTGTTCTCATTTCTTCTGCTCATCATTACTTTCATCTTTCTTCGATTTACTCTCAAGCCATATTCTTTACCCATTAGATTATTGCTTCCATTCAGCAGATCGTGTAATTCTTCTTCACTTTCACTCAGTATGGCAATGTCATCAGCAAATCATATCATTGAAATCCTTTCGCCTTGAATTTTTAATTGCACTCCTGAAACTTTCTTTTATTTCCATCAATGCTTCTCCGTTGTACAGATTGAACAGGAGGGGCGAAAGACTACATCCCTGTCTTACACCCTTTTTAATCTGAGCACTTCGCTCTTGATCGTCCACTCTTCTTATTCCATCTTCGCTCTCGTACACACTGTACATTACCCGTCTCTCACTATAGGTTACCCTTATTTTTCTCAGAATTTCGTCGAACGCTTTTGTCAGGTCGACAAATCCTATGAACGTGTGTCGATTTTTTTTTTTTTTAAGTTTTGCTACCATTATCAACCGCAACGTCAGAATTGCCTCTCGTGCCTTTACCTTTCCTAAAGCCATGGTCATCTAACACACCCTCAATTTTCTTTTCCATTCCTCTGTATATTATTCTTGTCAGCAACTGAGATGATTCTCCACTTGTCAGCTCCTGCCGTCTTCGGAATTGTATGGATCATATTTTTCCGAAAGTCAGATGGTATGTCGCCAGACTCATACTTCTACACACCAATGTGAGTAGCCGTTTTGTTGCCACTTCCAACAATGATCTTAGAAATTCGGATGGGATGTTATCCATACCTTCTCCCTTAATTGATAGTAAATCTTCCAAAGCTCTTTTAAATTCTGATTCCAATACTGGATCTCCTATCTCGTCTAAATCGACTCCTGTTTCTTCTTCTATCACATAAGACAAACCATTCCCCTCATAGAGGCCTTCAATGTATTCTTTCCACCTATCCGCTCTCTCCTCTGCATTTAACAGTGGGATTCCCGTTGTACTTTTAATGTTACCACCCTTGCTTTGAACTTCACTGAAGGTTGTTTTGACGTTCCTGTGTACTGAGTCTGTCCTTCCGAAAATCATTTCTTTTTCGATTTCTTCGCATTTTTCATGCAGCCCTTTCGTCTTAGCTTCCCTGCACTTCCTATTTATTTCATTCCTCAGCGACTTGTATTTGTCTATTCCTGATTTTTCCGAAAAATCACTTAAACTTCAGCTTACTCTTCAGCACTACTATATTGTGATATACCTGCTCCTGAGAATGCCTCACAATCAAGTATCTGATTTCGGAATCTCCGTCTCACCATGATATAATGTACCTGAAATCTTGCTGCATCACTCGGGCTTTTCCAAGTATACCTCCTCTTCTTATGATTCATGAACAGAATATTCACTATTACTAGTTGAAATTTATTACAGAACTCATTTAGCCTTTCTCCTCTCTCATTCCTTGTCCCAAGCCCATATTCTGTTGTAACCTTTCTTCTTATACCGGAAGTCATCGGCCGCCAAACCTGATTATTAATCGAAATTTAAGCACTGGCGGTATTCGAACCCGGGAGCAAGGACGTTTTTGAACGGTTTTGATTACTGATCATGAACGCTACCTTTTTTGTTGATCTCATTTTGTTCGTTGTAGGTCGTTGTATTTGTTCGGGTGGACCTCCCATTACGTTTGTCGAAGTTCATCGTCGGTCCATTAACTCAGTTTTTTGTTACTGAGGGCAGCTAATCTATAAACAAGGCGTGCAACTTAAAAGTTATATCATGCTATCGGTACGCTTGGAAAATACGATGAAGGACTCATCAAATGCCAATTTTTTATATTTTGCTTTTATTTCAAGGGATGTCGAACCTTACTTGTATGAGGCAACTCTAATAATACAGTGCGGAAAACGCACTATAACAGGGTTAAGATTTAATGTGGAGAAGAAAATCAGTTAATAAGAAAGGGATAGTCGGAGATGAACAATCAGGATATCATTATTACTGTGTTTGTCTCGACGAACAGTTGGTTCGGCAATCCCAGAAAGTAAAAAGCATGGAAAACACCGATCTGTGGAGGAAAATGGTGCCTTGTCTTGAGACTAGTATCGATATAGCAATCTTGTCCAGGGACAGTGGTTTCAATAGAGAGAAGAAACGTTGGAGAGAAGAGCAAAACAATAAACGTAGCGTAAAAGGGACATTATAATATTTATACATTAAGTTAAGAGACGTAACTGAGAAGAAAATGAAGGGTGAGACAGGTAATGTAGCGCTGTCGCTACAAAACATACAGCCCAAGGGGTTTGTCTGTCTAACAAAAGAATTATGTTACCTTAAGGTACTGTACGAATTCTGAGGCCTGGAAAGTTGAAGTGAGGAGACCGCAAGTCTGATTAGATACGTTTAGTAGATAGGAAAAAGATGAGATCAATATGTACACAAAATGTATACTTCTGTTTTACCTAAGATTAAACATCCCCAAGTATCTGAAAGTACTTTCCACAACTGGACCACTGTAGCAAGTCTATCACCGGCTGCACCCTCAGAGAACGCCGGAGAACCAAATCGCCGTCGTGTTTAACCGGACGGCTTATTACAAAGCGGCGACGGATGGCTGCAAGGGGACGCCTCACAAGGCTGCGGGGCAGTGGGGAACAACGGGCTGAGGCGCTGGAGCGGCGTTTCAGAGCCAGACAAAAGGCGGATGGTCAGTGCAGCCGCGACGCGGAGGGCAGTGACCGCTTCCTGGGTCAGTTACAGAGCTGATCTATCCCGTCCTGTGAACGCTGCCAGAGTCAACAGCAGGATGCTTCCCTGTGTTTGCCTGACCAGGTGTTGTAATGCCAATGTTAAGTGTAAGATTAAAGGGTCAATGGAATACTTGTTAAGTGATTTGGCCAATGAAACAAACGATTTAACCTAATATAGTGATTTGGGTCGAGTTAACGACAGTAGTTACAGAGCTGATAGATATTGCCATGCGAAGGGCCCCTCTTCAGGCACACTCTCCGCCCTCCGTCCATGAAATTAATATTTGAAGAAAAAGTAATGGGGACAGTATTGAGAACAAATTGTATGTAGACTAAGCAATTAGTTTCCAAAATATTCTGTGCAGAGGTTCTCCTGCTAGGTACTAATCATTAATTTTTTTGCCATATAAATGTCTTAATTGTGTTGTTCGTCTGTATCTTGATGTTGTTATTGTGGTATCCATTTTCAAATTATGAGGAAATTTTTACGCATTACCCTTCTGTCATCTGGCACGCAGATGTATGTCCATCCAGGATCCAGAAGGGACATGCTACAAGCCTACTACACTGTGCTCCGTAGCTGGACCACGAGTTTGTAATTAATAATTCTTGGACTATGCCACTATACTACACTACCCTACACAGCACTATACTACACTACACTGTAGTACGTTGCATTAGAAACAAGCTACATTTCTTGTTTGTCTGGATAGTTATCCCATACGGCACTGAGATACAACTCAGGACTCACAGCGGCTGTGCTGCTGTGCCACCTAAGGCTTGGAGATTTGTAGGTCGCTGTTAGGTCTCAGGAAATCCATCCTTGTCTTCCTCGAGGCTCGTCTCCTCACTGCTTCTGGAAGGCGCTCGCAGGTGAATCTTCCGGCATGTTGTGTGTCGTTTCCGTGATGTGTGGCCTCGTCTTCATTGCCTCTCTGCAGTGTAGGCTTGAAGTTCACAACCTGATATTTTAGGCTTAAGCGAGCTCAGCTGATTCAACAGTTCCTCATTCATTATTAAGTTTCAGACTGTAGTATTACGAAAGACGTTCCTTTCGTTGTCTGTAACATCTAGGCTGATGGCACATTCTTAGACGATGTGGCCAGGTGCCGTTTGCTCCACGTTAACAAGTGTACTCAGTAAGCAGTTAGGTATGGACCTCGTCCCTACAGCTACTTCTGACCTGCCCAGATTTCACGTCATTCTCCATCAATGCATGCCTTCATTTCATTATTCGATAAGGCTCTCATGCTCAGTATCTTCTTTAGCTTATCATGTTCGTCATTTTTCTGGCTAAATTGTGGATCTGTCTTTCCTAAGCTCGGGTCTAGAGACAGAAGGCTATTACCACCGCAGCGCCTCAGACGGTGTTGATCTGTTCGGGCCTGTGAGGTGCAGTAGTACACTTCTATGAGCTCGCCGTAGAGCCTGGTCTGTCCTAACCTTTGTGGCTCTGTGAGCCCAAACGCTCGACCTGTAGCCCACAAAAGCGATTATGATTGCACTGAAGTATATTCTTACGGGTCGTAATGACAGCGGTAAACTTCTTTGGCCAATTGCTGCTACTTCATTGAGGATTTTAATGCCTTTCTGGCAGACTATTACTATACGTCCGTGAAAGATCTGCGTTTCGTCGACGTTGATATCAAGATAGATGGCTGCTCGTGATTTGGACCGGGTATGGGGAGGCATTATCCTCCGTGGCTGTATATTATTACTGGTTAGCTACGGAGAGAAACTGATGTCTAAAGGTGCCGACAGATTTGAGATACTGCAATCACAAGCACATTTTTTCCTTGATAGGGTTGACCATACTTCCTGGACGGTTTTACATAGTTCCTTCTCATTGCTAATAATAAGTGCTTACAACGAACTGCGACGGGACGTAATATTCACAAACTGAAATCACAACTACGTCTCTGAATCTTAAAAGTATTCACTGGAAATGTGACACACCACTAATTGTAACGTTTTTAAGGGGAGAAATTTACTATACGTACTTCTTTCTTTTAGATGCATATTTGCGAATTATGAACGTGGTTTGTCACAGGTTTTGGATATATTTCTAAGATTAACATCACATGATTAACTTCACTTTATGGTGTAGCTCTTCAGTTACCCAGTCAAAAGCGTTTTGTCATTTCTTGATTACTGTCAACTTTTGGCTACAGGTATAATTTCTGATATGAAAACGTATCTGCACCTTTCGCCCTGGTACATTCCCTTTCCCTTACTATGAAACGTCCTTATTTATTCAGTTTTTATCGGGGACGTTAAACCTAATCTTCTCTCCTTCTTTCTTTCTAATTTTTTCTGTGCCTTTCATGCACTGCACTGTTCTAGAAACGGGCACGTAAACCTCCCATCTGTAGCACTTTTGTGTTAGCTCACGTTTCACATTTAATGCCTTCCGTCGTATGTATACACGCTATTTTCAATTAGGGTATTTCACGGGGAGCTCTACTATTTAGTTCTTCATAGGCCCAACCTGTGCCAGTCGACTTTATATGGAAACAACTATTTGCATTACTCCTTCGTTAACACGTTGAAGGTATCGTCATTTTGCATCGCATTTCACTCTTCTTAACACGACATTTACCCCTCACGATCAGGCGATTTTGATGCTCACGCCATTCAATGTCGGTTGGTTTTTCCAAAATCATAAATAAATTTCAATAGATTGAACGAACTATAGATTGTCGGGTTGACTTACTGCATAAATGTACAAATTTCACTGTGAATGCCTCCTGCAATCATATTTCGTGCTCATTTTTCGACAGAATATCACAATATGCAAATGTATCGATCTGACCACAATAAAATAAACCGAGGAACGTGTCTAGTCAAAGTAACTGCGAAATTATGTGGGAATTGGTGAATGTCTCTATTACTCATTTATTTTGCTTTTCTGGGGGAACTTTAAATTAGATTCCGGATTTTCGGTGATGAAGAAATAAATTGTTTATGTTTTCTTCTTTTCTTACAAGGATTGTTGTAATGGATAACCCGACAGTTACAAACATATCGCGTATGGCAAGGAAGTTTTCTTGAGAGAGAAGCGATGATAACTCTTGTTCCCAGGCGAGGGTCACAACAATTAAACACCGCGAGACGTGACGCGTGCGTCGCCTAGCATTAGTCTGCCTGGTGAGCCGAAGCTAATCGAGTGCGTATCGGTGATTTTAGAAAAAGAATCTGGTGAAAAGTGAAGTGAGCTGCATATCTTTGCTAGAAGGAGCTTAAGTCGTCACTGAAACCGGGTTAATTATTGAAGACAGGCAGATATCAGAATTAGAAAACCATGAAGCCAGTAGAGGTAAGTGACCGATAATCGTCTATACTCAGCCATCATCATTTGACTTCACGCCGCTTCTGACTGTTAATGGCAGGTATTTTAACGTTGTTTCAGTTTCCACTGATTTATCGCCAGTACCATAATCGAACAATAATGGACTTGTTCAACCGTTTATGTACATTGTGTTATTATGAAAAGAATTTTTACGGTATTACCTGTTCCTGTGCCACTAATTGATTCGCCGCAGAAATTTCTCCATTTCGCTTACAGTCTTTTGACGTTTCAACTATTCTATAGACGATAGATCCACTTCCGTGTAGCCTCAGGGAACTTTCGCCGTTAACCACTAAGCTGATCAAGATCTGTGTTTTCAGAAGACTCTTTCTGAACTTCTTCCTGCAAAAGCTTCGTAATGCATGAATATAAAAATCGTACCGCTATTCTCCAGCAGATTGTCTTGTCAACACAGTGAAATAATTATGTGCACCTATCCGACGATCCTTCTAGAAAACGGGAATGACCTGCAGTTCTCATCCAATACGTTGACATCCTCAGTTGCTCAGGCGACCTATGATAAAGCATTACTTGAAGGGTCACAAGTTCTTAGGGTAATCTCTATAGAATATTCGAGCATCTTATCCAGTCCCGATGTGTTCCCACTGATCAGCGATTTTAGTTGATTTCCTTTGCCGTGATAACTTGTCTCGAAACTACCACTTCGTCCTTTGTGCAATAACTGAAAAGAGGTACCGTACTCTTTTGCGATCATCTGTGGTGGAAGATTTTCTGAAAGTTGAATTCGTTGTTTCGGTTCCCTATTCATGATCAACCATGTCGATGACAGTATGGTCAAGCGAAAGACCGACTAAAAGATTTCAATTATTTAAAGGGGATTCTCGAGGGACTGATAGCTCTCCGAAAGATTAACACTTAAGGCAGTCTCAGCATGGGCCTTTTGGTCTTCATAAAGCTGCCCATGTCTGCAACGTATATTGCTTGCTTTAATTCACGTGAAACTAGTATTACCAGTCCACAAAGTAGATGCAGTAATCGGAAACAGAAGTTGCTACATTTTAGCTCTTATGTCTCCGTCTCTGGTGTGTTCATGCTTCTCCCAACCATAATGAGTCTACGTTCGATGAAATGGTTCATCAGTAATTCTCCGAACTACCGTCATCACAGATAAGTTCTTTGACGTAAGTGCAAGGCAAAAAGATATCGTTACATCCGGTGTCAACCAAATTAAACGTTTTGATAACCAGGACTGTCCGAATGCGATCCAAAGATTCTGGAATCACATGTAATGCGAATGTAGCACTGTAGTAGTAAAATGAGCATCCCAATTAATTTCTTTTTTCATTAAGTAAAGCCTGTATGTCCGTTACCACAAATAAATTGTGTTGAATCCACAAGAAGTTGCCATTGAATGGAAAAAAGGTATCCAAGCTTTAAATCGTTATCGCTCTTTCCTCTCAATATGAGGATTTTGTATCCCCACTGCTCAGAAATATACATAGTAGACACGGAACTCAAGCACTGCGCAGTAACTACGCACATATTGGCGCTTACGATAAGCTTAGCAGTTACTTTGTCGTCTATTGAAAGTGTTTAGGAATATTTTATACAGGCTGACATGCTCAGAAAAATGTGTTACATTTGCTTTTTAGCCGTTCGAAAGTCAAGGTCCAATACCTTGCACGTCAGCACTATGTCGTGTCGGCAATACAAAATATTCTTCCATTCTGTCACAGAATTTTCTAGCTAAACATTATGAATAAGAAGACAATTTAGGGTTCTTAAATTTTATTTGCATGTTCCTGAAACCACGAGCCTTAGTATTTTATTCGGACACAACGACTTATCAGTCACAAAAGAGCTTTATATGGAATATAATTAGTTAAATACCCCTACGTCTCTTGTGCACATACACTCCTGGAAATGGAAAAAAGAACACATTGACACCGGTGTGTCAGACCCACCATACTTGCTCCGGACACTGCGAGAGGGCTGTACAAGCAATGATCGCACGCACGGCACAGCGGACACACCAGGAACCGCGGTGTTGGCCGTCGAATGGCGCTAGCTGCGCAGCATTTGTGCACCGCCGCCGTCAGTGTCAGCCAGTTTGCCGTGGCATACGGAGCTCCATCGCAGTCTTTAACACTGGTAGCATGCCGCGACAGCGTGGACGTGAACCGTATGTGCAGTTGACGGACTTTGAGCGAGGGCGTATAGTGGGCATCCGGGAGGCCGGGTGGACGTACCGCCGAATTGCTCAACACGTGGGGTGTGAGGTCTCCACAGTACATCGATGTTGTCGCCAGTGGTCGGCGGAAGGTGCACGTGCCCGTCGACCTGGGACCGGACCGCAGCGACGCACGGATGCACGCCAAGACCGTAGGATCCTACGCAGTGCCGTAGGGGACCGCACCGCCACTTCCCAGCAAATTAGGGACACTGTTGCTCCTGGGGTATCGGCGAGGACCATTCGCAACCGTCTCCATGAAGCTGGGCTACGGTCCCGCACACCGTTAGGCCGTCTTCCGCTCACGCCCCAACATCGTGCAGCCCGCCTCCAGTGGTGTCGCGACAGGCGTGAATGGAGGGACGAATGGAGACATGTCGTCTTCAGCGATGAGAGTCGCTTCTCCCTTGGTGCCAATGATGGTCGTATGCGTGTTTGGCGCCGTGCAGGTGAGGGCCACAATCAGGACTGCATACCACCGAGGCACACAGGGCCAACACCCGGCATCATGGTGTGGGGAGCGATCTCCTACACTGGCCGTACACCACTGGTGATCGTCGAGGGGACACTGAATAGTGCACGGTACATCCAAACCGTCATCGAACCCATCGTTCTACCATTCCTAGACCGGCAAGGGAACTTGCTGTTCCAACAGGACAATGCACGTCCGCATGTATCCCGTGCCACCCAACGTGCTCTAGAAGGTGTACGTCAACTACCCTGGCCAGCAAGATCTCCGGATCTGTCCCCCATTGAGCATGTTTGGGACTGGATGAAGCGTCGTCTCACGCGGTCTGCACGTCCAGCACGAACGCTGGTCCAACTGAGCCGCCAGGTGGATATGGCATGGCAACCCGTTCCACAGGACTACATCCAGCATCTCTACGATCGTCTCCATGGGCGAATAGCAGCCTGCATTGCTGCGAAAGGTGGATATACACTGTACTAGTGCCGACATTGTGCATGCTCTGTTGCCTGTGTCTATGTGCCTGTGGTTCTGTCAGTGTGATCATGTGATGTATCTGACCCCAGGAATGTGTCAATAAAGTTTCCCCTTCCTGGGACAATGAATTTACGGTGTTCTTATTTCAATTTCCAGGAGTGTATATGAAAAAATCCACTGTCATAAAAACGTTTGGCAATGCCATCGTATTTCATCATCCTGCTACAACTGCATTCATTTTGTGCTTAGGTGTACGTTGTCAACGCAACGACTTATAGTAAAGCGACCCCCCCCCCCAGCAGCTCTTTCCCGAATCTCAAATGTTTCTTCACTACGCACAGAATAAAATAGATACTCAGGGAGACATCGTAAACACGAAAAAGACGGGCAGAAATGGATGTTAATTGTGAACCATACATTGTACGGGGCGTTGCTAATTTTCGTCAGTCTACATTTCCAATTAAAAGAGTGGTTTCGGTGAGTTCCAGATACGAATTAAGAAGATGCAAACTTGATTGCTAGGAGGCAAACTATGGATTAACGATCCTAAAATTTGCCAAGAGATAAAAAGGATATCTACAGCTTTGTTGGAACTTCAGCCTCTGCGGTGAATCACAATATAGCTGAAACGAAAACATGGTTTTGACATCTCGGTGACTTTCTGATCGGACATAGATGTGTCACAATAAGGATAATCTATGCTCAGGTGTACGATTCTGGCATCCGACTGAAGTGACTTACGGAAATGAAATAAATTTCAGCTGAGATCGCTGAGCAGCTCAAATCGTAGGAAACTCCAGTGCATTAACCTCTCCGCCAGCGTGAGCTGCTCTTCCTGTTCGTCGCCGTTCAAGATACACGTCGCAGCTGACTAACAAGTTTGATGTGGGCCGCATTCGCGAAACCTGTTTCTTCCTCTTTTGGTGACGTTAATCTCAGTATATTACTGGAAGTCCTCTCATACGTTGGTTATTCCACTTTCAAGGTCTGCTGGGCCTCGAAGTGTAAACCAAAGAGAAAATCCGATGAAACCTGGCACAGATATGTCGGGTAGTGTCCCGGCTATGCCCGTTGATCGCGTCATGTTGCTTTTCTCAGTTCTGAGCGCATAGAGAGCAAGTAAAGATGCCTAGAAAGCAGTGTCTCCCGCCAAGTGCAAGTGCCTGCCGAGAGACTTTGCCTGATTACATGCAGTTCACGTAACGCAACTGTCACGCATTACGTTCTTCACGACACTTCTGGCCACACACTGCAGCTGCAATGAAGATGCTCCTGCAGCGTTTTCGATGCAAAGTGTTTGATCACACGCTTTATAGCCCGAAATGTCTCCCTCTGAGTTTCATCTCTGCTGACATGAACCGCTCTCCGTGAAGACAACATTTTGGTTCAGAGACACCGTAGAATTTTCTGAAATCGCGTGCAGCTGCCTTATAAGACGAGGGTATTGGAGATGCAGTACAACGATAGAATTGTCTAGCGCTGAGCGGCGAATATGTAGAGATGCACCTGGAAGGTGTAGCCAACTTTTGCAAACAGATCATTTTTGACTATCACCATGGTTTCCATTTGGCGACCGATTAGACCTTAGTAAAACGACAGCCCTCGTAAATTAAACTGCCAAATAGGCTGAAACGACAGGATCGCACAGCAGGAAAAGTGTGGATTTATTTGAAGCAGGAATAAATAGAAGAGGCAGCACCCTCTGTGACTTTACTTTATAGGACTTTTATTACCAATATTATTTGGCTTGTGTTTATGGAGCACGCTGCAAAAAGCTTGGTGCAAATGCAACGTAATATATGCTGAGTAAGCAGAATATAAGTAGTCTACACAAGGATTTCAAATTGTTTTACAATTTCCTCGAAGGGCCATTGTTTGTAGCTAAGAAATATTCACATATGAACTGCAGACAGAATATACGGAACACAAATCAGGAGAGAATGAGAAGCATATACATGGACATTATCATCTTTATGTAACTACAGATAATACATCAAGTTTCATATAATCAAGTTCTTGTCTCGTGTAAATAAAAAAAAAAGGTGTTTATGCTCCTCAATCTGGAACTTAGATGCCGTGAGTGAAATTTTATGTTGGTGGTCAATGTTTTGTTCTGGTACCAAATAAGACTCAAATAATAAAATACAAAAATTCTTGTAATTCACCAAAATATTAGGACATATAACGTATCAGTACTCACACACATTTTTCATCCTAGTAATGACTTATTTTCGCGGATTAATTTGCTGACGTTTATTTACAAACTGAAGACTGAAATATATAGATGTGTAAGTATCACAAAATATTAGTTTATTATTATATCTGAAGATGCAATGAGAAAATTTTACGCACGAGGAGTCCTCACAAGGTAAGTTAGCCATTCTCATGACAGGCCAAGTAACTTTTGTTGAATGCTCTCCTGCCTTCAGACTGGAACAGATACGTGAGACAATTTAGCAACAAAGTTACCATATCTCCGTAAACAACACTCGTAGCCTTCCACCAACCCTTCAACTACTCGTTGATAGAAATCCGCTCGTTGGTCACCGAGGCATTCCAGAACCTCCATGTGAATGTCTTCATCGCCGGAAAACTGCGACTTCTTTGAATCAGTTCCTCGATGGTCTGGACACAGTCATCTGTGGTGCATACCGATATCAATGGCCTTACTTTCCTATCAGCGTCATACACGTCTATTCAGAATTAATGACACCATTTCAACACAGCGGGACGCGTCATTGCATTTTGTCCACACACACAGCCAGAATTCACGGTCAGTTTGTGTGCAGTTCAAATGTTTTGCCCACACGAATCGGACTGCCTGGCGCAGCTCAACTTTGGAGCAGCTTTCACGTCGCCGTCCCATTTCACTCTCAAACTGTGACGCAGTTAGTATCCGTACCGCAGTGCAGCTGTGTCTGCAGGAGGCACAGGTCATGCACTCTCTTCTGATGACGCACCAGTCTAGTTGCGCAGTGATCTTGGCGTGGGACGACATGTGTTACTTTCCCAAGTCGCTGCGCATATAGCGCCTTTGTGCTGTTTTTATTGAATTGCAGAATGCAGTTCCTTTTTTCTGTGAGCCACATTTGGTGCACTGCATAAAGTGAAACCCTTACATCCAGTCGCATTCGGGAGGACGACGGTTCAATCCCGTCTCCGGCCATCCAGATTTAGGTTTTCCGTGATTTCCCTAATTCGTTTCAGGCAAATGCCGGAATGGTTCCTTTGAAAGGGCACGGCCGATTTCCTTCCCAATCCTTCCCTAACCCGAGCTTGCGCTCCGTCTCTAATGACCTCGTTGTCGACGGGACGTTAAACACTAACCACCACCACCACCTTACATCCAGGCAACACCCGTCTGAAACGACTTCTCCCAGTTGTATTCAGTATCTCAGGTGAACACGACACAAGGCATGGAGCATCTTTACTGTTAGTGTTGGTTCAGGGTTTGGTGTCCTGGAGAATTTCCTCGTACGAAATGCATCGCTTTTGTCATCACATTCTACCTCTTCTTCCTCACTCTCTTCTGCGCCTTGTAATCTCTACTGTGAATGTGAATGTATAGGTCGTTGCCGAATGTGTACCCAGTGCTACGACGTCTTGCTGAATAGTAATGAATGCGAAATTTTTATTTGAAACTCTTAGGGCTTTTTAAATAAAGCATACATTATTAACATTCTGCAACTTTATTCTTCATGCCTACATATTTATTTCTCATCGTAGTCACTCTGGTGACGAACATATTTCTGCCAACGGGAGCCACAACCCCACCTCTGCTTGTACCGTTTCATTACTGTCAAAGCGACGTCCTCGGAAACAATCTCTAACTTTTGGAAACAGGTGAGTTCTACTCAGGACTGTATGGAAGATGATGGATGACAGTGAACACGAGGCGACGGATTGTTGCAGATGTTTTTGTTTTCTGAGATTCTGTTTCTCATACAAATACGTAGTTGCGTTACACGCACACACATGATACACGCTAAAATTCGGAGTACTCTAGCCTCAGCGTGTTTTAACTTGCGTCTGCGAAGCGGAAAAGGTAGCCGAGTAATTTAAAAAATGGCTCTAAGCACTATGGGACCTAACATCTGAGGTCCTCAGTCACCTAGACATAGAACTACTTAAACCTAACTAACCTATGCACATCACACACATCCATTCCCGAGACAGGATTCGAACCTGCGACCGTAGCAGCAGCGCGGTTTCGGAAACCGAGTAATTTGCATGACATGTAATACCTCAACCGATATCGAGAAAAGAATAAAAAATTCGGAGGCATTACTTTTCAGAACGCTCTCGTAGTTCGAAAAAGTTTATCTTCACATTGTTTTCAGCAAATAAATGATTCTACAGCAGAGATTATAACACACACACAACGTGGAATTACCTATACTTCTCCAAACCATGCTAACACTGTGATAAACAGCTTTCTTCAGTCAGATACTGCAACTTACTGGGAGATTCCAGAAACAGAAAACGCATGTTGCAAAGAAGAACCTACTATCAGGCACAGCAAACTCAGTTAATTACCTTATCTCTAGGGACTGATGACCTTAGCAGTTAAGTTCCATAAGATTTCACACAATTACCTCATCTAGAACAAAATAAATAAAATTTGGTTACAGATTATGTGCTTCGTGAGGATCATCATGAAACAATAAGTCAGAAGCACTTGATGGAAGGGATACCTTCAAGATTTTGCAGTAAATAGTTTGGCTGTGTTTCGATGTAATTGTAGGAAAACAGCAGGTTGCTTACATCTCCCGGTTCTATGATCTGACAGTCACTGGAAGGGTATACTTGATACTTATCCGACTTACAGTGGAAGCAGTTTAACTGTGACTGCTAAAGTTACCAACCTCCTCCTCCTCCTCCTGAAAGTTTCGAAACCTGGTGGAGCTTCTAATTAGTGCTTGTACTGCAGCGTAGTGTTGACTTCTATCATCATCATCATCATCATCATTTAAGATTGGTTATGCCTTTCAGCGTTCAGTCTGGAGGATAGACCCCCTTATACAGTTCCTCCATGATCCCCTATTCAGTGCTAACATTGGTGCCTCTTCTGATGTTAAACCTATTACTTCAAAATCAATCTTAATCGAATCTAGGTTCTTCTCCTCGGTCTGCCCCGACTCCTCCTACCCTCTACTGCTGAACCCATGAGTCTCTTGGGTAACCTTGCTTCTCCCCTTGTGCGTAACATGACCCCACCATCTAAGCCTGTTCGCCCTGACTGCTACATCTATAGAGTTAATTCCCAGTTTTTCTTTGATTTCCTCATTGTGGACACCCTCCTGCCATTGTTCCCATCTACTAGTACCTGCAATCATCCTAGCTACTTTCATATCCGTAACCTCAGCCTTGTTGATAAGGTAACCTGAATCCACCCAGCTTTCGCTCCCATACAACAAAGTTGGTCGAAAGATTGAACGGTGCACAGATAACGTAGTCTTGGTACTGACTTCCTTCTTGCAGAAGAGAGTAGCTCGTAGCTGAGCGCTCACTGCATTAGCCTTGCTACACCTCGCTTCCAGTTCTTTCACAATGTTGCCATCCTGTGAGAATATGCATCCTAAGTACTTGAAACCGTCCACCTGCTCTAACTTTGTTCCTCCTATTTGGCACTCAATCCGTTTATATTTCTTTCCCACTGACATTACTTTCGTTTTGGAGATGCTAATCTTCATACCATAGTCCTTACATTTCTGATCTAGCTCTGAAATATTACTTTGCAAACTTTCAATCGAATCACACAACTAAGTCACCAAGAAATGTGACAAATGTGTACCATTCTGGCAACTAAGAAATGTGATTGGAGACGAAATTGCTTGGAATATTTCAGCCTCTGGAGAAGAAATATTCGTCGTACTGCTGAAATCTCTTGAAATCACTAGCCATCAATATAAACATAAACAACGTTTCTCCAATAAGGATTAACGTAATCACAGACAGTTGAACTGATTGTGCCAAAGCAGATTGTCTTAAAACTGTAATAGAAAATTTCGAGGCTTATAAACAGATACGGGAATGGAATTCCAAATGGGCCTATGTAGATACCTGCTTGAATATAACGGGAGGTGTAGCACGCCGGATCTAATGCTTAAACGTGACTATAAATATACAACATATCCGATTTTATGTGCGGAAGAATTTCTTTCAGCCGGCCTGGGTGGCCGAGCGGTTCTAGGAGTTACAGTTTGGAACCGCGCGACCGCTACTGTCGCAGGTTCGAATCCTGGATGTGTGTGATGTCCTTAGGGTAGTTAGGTTTAAGTAGTTCTAAGTTCTAGGGGACTGGTGACCTGAGAAGTTAAGTCCCATAGTGCTCAGAGCCATTTGAACCATTTTTTGAATTTCTTTTATTTCCCGTAGAAGTGTCATTAATCTACTGTTGGACTGCTGTCTAAGCCAACAAATCTTCTCGAGAGGTACTTATTTGTCAATCATAACACCTAATGAATTATCCCTGGTCTGGGCCCCAGTTAGGATTTCTGACTTTCCTTGTACTCCACATATCAGATACCTTAATATCTCTGTTCATCGTTTCGCAATAATTCATGTAGACAAGACGATTTTAGTTGTTTTTCACAACCTGTTAGTTTTTAGCATCCGTCTTCTAGCACTGCAGGTTGTCTTCTCAAGATAAGGAGATCTTATATTGCTTAATCACTACTCAACGTTGTGCAATAATTTGTGACGATTCCGTATTCCGTGTCACATAGCTGTTAGTCTGTAACGAAGTAGCATGTCGTTTTTGGCATCACAGATCGGTCACATTTAATACATTGAAGAATATCTAGTGGAATACATGCACTAGGCCATTTCTGTGTTCTACACTATTTTTGAAAGGATACGAATTTCCTTTTGCTGACGTTACAAGTATTGTTAGGAAAGAATTTCACGTTTCTTGCTATAGGTTTGTCATCAGAACAATGGGGAAATGATCTGATCCTAATGCTTCATGCAACATTAAGTAGAAACCTTGTTGTTTTGTGACGAGCATAACTGTGAGCGTCTCAACAGAGTTGCCTTTGTGGGGAAGAGACATCAGGTGAGGACAGCCATCATTGACAATTAAGAACATGTGAACAACAAAATCGGCAGCATCGGTCGTTATGGGTTGGGAATAATTTATTACAGCAAATCGATTTTAGTCACTGACTGACCATCTTTAGTGCAAAGACCCATGTAATAAGGGCAAATATTACAGCTTCAAGTAGGGGTCAATATAGAAGAACATGGCAGTTAACGAACAGTTTTGTTCGTTAATTGCTATGTTGTTCTGTATTGTATACCCAACAGGAGCATCGTCTTAGCGTCACTATACTACAGTGCAGGGTCAAAATTTGAATATTTCACACTTCCTCTTACAGCGGCAAACGGACGAAATCATTTGGTGACTTTTACGGTTGATGTGCTGTACGGTGTACCTAAAGAGGCTTATGGAGGTACCATTAATTTATGGGCGATTTGTCAGAAAGCCACCCAGAAGTGCTTTTTCATGTATTCTTTGTACCAAAACCGAACCGCGGATACCAAGACGGATATGCATAGCATATGACTGGATTTCCTACTCCTAAGATACCGATCCCAGATAACCTTGAAGGTTATTTTGGTATCTTTATCTGTTTACGTGAGACATAGGTCGAATATTAACCTACTTGTACAAGTAAGTGAAGCATGAGTAACATGGTGTGAGACGAGAAAGTAGTTTATACACCGGAGATTCAGCGTTTCTACTAGTAAGGCATTCGTCGAAGTCGAACGTATTGCTCCAAGGCAAAGTCACGGGTAAGAGAACTTTACTGTGTCGGTTTTACGAAGTGCGCCTTAGTAGCGTTGTGATATAAGAAGTATCCATGATCTATGACTGAGCCTAGGAGGTCCTAGAGAGAATACTGGGCCCTGCACCCCTCAAGTTTCAGCTGCAGATCTCACTGTCTTAATGGTGTTTCCTGATTAAAGAGCTATGTGATCAGCCCATTTTGAGCGCATTCCAAGCACCACACGCAGCAATTTCACATCAGTCACCTACGGGAAGAAGAGACTCCCTAATAAAATGGATGAGTTAGACCGTCGTAGCCTCCTGCGGTTGAAGATAACTACTGAACATTTCTAAGTCTAAACTGTTAGGTCGTTGGCATTAAACCAGCGTGTTAATGCGTAAACGGCTGTGTTTAAATTTAGGCAAAGAGATTCAAGATAATGATGTATAGAAGAAAGGTATAAATCATCTGCAAATCGGGGAGTTGCCTGGTGAAATAATGTTGTTCGTAGTCCATATCTCGTGTGTACGTTTAAAACAGATGAAAGCTCTGCATGGAGCATTGAGGCAGTCCTCTCGAGATTGTAAGACGGATTTGCTATTTAATCTGAGAAATGTTGACTATTGCTCAACGCTCGAAAAATTTCAGAGTGTATAATGCAAAGAAGGTCTAGTGTTCCGTTACTCTTTGGAAATCCAAACTGGTTTTCTGAAAGGAAATACTTCTATCGCAACCACCACTCTCAATGGGGCTTAGTAGACCTTTCAAGTGTCCTTCTGCCTCAAGACGACGTTGTACTTCCAGGCATTGCATTAGTCGACAGAGCTGGAATAATTATTTTAATTGTTCAGCGAGGAGAAGAGTCTCATCCAAATATGGTTGAAGTTCGTAGAAACTTTGTCAGTGCACGATTTGGCGGGTTACACAGCGTAGAATAGCGAGCATGGTTCAAATGGCTCTGAGCACTATGGGACTTAACATCTATGGTCATAGCGAGCATGATCCACCCCAAGGGCAGAGTTTGTCGAGGACTTCAGCAGTTCCTTAAGGTCTTTCTGCTGAAAAGGTGATCACAGGATATGGTCAGATGCTATGGCTACTGGTGGAACAACAGGACTGCAGTCGTAATAAAAATATAGTTGTCAAGCACAACATCTAACATCCGAGCTCCAGTTGCGACTTCTCAGTTTTCATACTCTGTTCCACACATCGGACAACATTGTGAGAGCTAGTCCACAAAAAATTCGCAACTTAATGACTGCTCTGCAGTAAGAGATGGA
This sequence comes from Schistocerca americana, assembly GCF_021461395.2. NCBI lineage: Eukaryota > Metazoa > Arthropoda > Insecta > Orthoptera > Acrididae > Schistocerca > Schistocerca americana. The sequence continues at coordinate 1,059,584,481 of NC_060120.1, read as the reverse complement.
GGCGGAGTCATTTTGGTGTCTTAACGTATAAAATCTGAATCACACATGTTGTAATGTTCTTTTGTCTTCGCAGGTGCTCTGCAGCATTTTATGCTGCCTCTGTCTTCCCTGCAGGAAGAAGATACGTGATTTGGGACAGATATCAAAGAAAGTACATTCGACGGAAGTCTACGATTACAGAAAAGTGGACATGAAGAAGATGAGCACTGAGCAACTCCAAGGTGTATGAAAAATTCTACAGTGAGACCAACGACCGGTTACATTAAAGTTAATATCGTCACTGCTATAACATCATACTGAATCTCACTGTATCAGCTTCTGTACTTGACAGATTTTTCGCTTATCGTGAGTGGTCGCCCTAATCATTTCGGCTATGCGTGTACGCATCCCGGATCGACCAAAGTTCCATGTGTCACATATTGTCCAAATTTTCAATGTACGCGTATTGTTGTTCACGGAGAGGGAGAGACAAATTATTACAACCGTCATTTAAGCCCATCGACCTAAATGTCATAATCATGTACACAAGTTTTGTTTATACGCTGTCTGTATATTACATTACAATTTCCTTCAGACAAGCATGCAGACATTAACGGTTTGAGGAAAGAAGACGGTGGACTTACGTTCGTTGTACTAGGAGGCAATTTCTATACATAATGCAACAATCAGTTGCACTGTGGACTGCAGCATGCTGTCTTTAATACATTACTGGCCATTAAAATTGCTACACCACGAAGATGACGTGCTACAGACGTGAAATTTAACCGATAGGAATAAGATGCTGTGATATGCAAATTATTAGCTTTTTAGAGCAATCACACGAGGTTGGCGCCGGTGGTGAAATCTACAACGTGCCGATATGAGGAAAGTTTCCAACCGATTTCACATACACATACAGCAGTTGACCGGCGTTGCCTGGTGAAACGTTGTTGTGATGCCTCGTGTAAGGAGGACAAATGCCTACCATCACGTTTCCGACTTTGATAAAGGTCGGATTGTAGCCTATCGCGATTGCGGTTTATCGTATCGCGACATTGCTGCTCGCGTTAGTCGAGATCCAATGACTGTTAGCGGAATATGGAGTCGGTGGGTTCAGGAGGGTAATACTAACGCCGTTCTGAATCCCAACGGCCTCGTATCACTAGCAGTCGAGATGACAGGCATCTTATCCGCATGGCTGTAACGGATCGATCAGCCACGTCTCGATCCCTGAGTCAACACATGGGGACGTTTGGAAGACAACAACCATCTGAACGAACAGTTCGACGACGTTTGCAGCAGCATTAACTATCAGCTCGGAGACCATGGCTGCGGTTACCCTAGACGCTGCATTACAGACACGAGCACCTGCGATGGTGTACTCAACGACGAACCTGGGTGCACGAATGGCAAAACGACATTTTTTCGGATGAATCCAGGTTCTGTTTACAGGATCATGATGGTCGCATCCATGTTTGGCGACATCGCGGTGAACGCCCCATACTGGCGTATCACCCGGCGTGATGCCATTGGTTACACGTCTCGGTCACCTCTTGTTCGCATTGACGGCACTTTGAATAGTGGACGTTACATTTCAGATGTGTTACGATCCGTGGCTCTACCCTTCATTCGATACCCGAAACCCTACATTTCAGCAGGATAATGCACGACCGCATTTTGCAGGTCCTGCACAGGCCTTTCTGGATACAGAAAATGTTCGACTGCTGCCCCGGCCAGCACATTCTCCAGATCTCTCACCAATTGAAAACGTCTGGTCAATGGTGGTCGCGCAACTGGCTCGTCACAATATCGTGTTGAAGGTGCATGGGCAGCTGTACCTGTACACGCCATCCAAGCTCTGTTTGACTCAATGCGCAGGCGTATCAAGGCCGTTATTACGGCCAGAGGTAGTTGTTCTGGGTACTGATTTTTCTGGATCTATGCACCCAAATTGCGTGAAAATGTAATCACATGTCAGTTCTAGTATAACACATTTTTCCTATGAATACCCGTTTATCATCTGCATTTCTTCTTGGTGTAGCAATTTTAATGGTCAGTAGTGTAAATAGTAAAACAGGTTACGTATAAAGGCAACCGAAAATTACATTCAGTCTACATTGTTACAGATACATGGGTGAAATCGTAAAAACATGTCTGGTATGATTAAGAACCGTTCCTTTTGACAATATTTAGGAGTAGTAACTGACGAATGGCTCAGTTATTTAGGAAAACTTTATATCTTTTAATGGATAAGTTCATTTCCCTTGGTAGATGCAACCCAGACGTGTCACACCATCGCATATTACGCGGTATTGAAATAGGGGCACAGAAGATTGTAAAACGTCTACAATTATTTACGTCATCAACACTCTTCCCACTGTGCATCTGCGAGGAGTGTCAAGTGCTTCCCCATTTCTGACATCATGGCCTTAACCAGAGCTATATGACAGAGCATTATTTTCATGACGACATCAATAAGGATATGCGTTGAGTGTACACAGATGTGTTTTGCTTAAGTGATATTTGGTGTGGCTCAAATGGGTCTGAGCACTATGGGACTGAACAGCTGTGGTCATCAGTCCCCTAGAACTTAGAACTACTTAAACCTAACTAACCTAAGGACATCACACACACCCATGCCCGAGGCAGGATTCGAACCTGCGACCGTAGCAGTCGTGCGGTTCCGGACTGCGCGCCTAGAACCGCGAGACCACCGCGGCCGGCGATATTTGGTGTAGCAGGCTTTCTGCAACAAAGAGTGGCTTGCAACGTTCATGTTCTTAACGAGTCTTCAGATTCATTTCACTCGTCAGTAGTATAGAGAACACAGTGGGACGATGTCAGCAGAATGAATTTGCCCTTCGCGGGCACGTGAACTGTCCACTATGCTAACCAAGCACAACACACGACCCGTCCTCACAACTGTACTTCCTCCAGTACCTCATTCCCCGTATGCTAAACTTCACAGAAAGGCAAACGTCTCGTGCTCGAGTACGGGTCCAGCATATTCTGGCCTTCACACTTCATTACGTGTTTATTGTATATATCTATTCACATTTTCTTCACATGTTCTAAACCTTCTGTACACACACAATTTTTCTCCTTTCAAGTGCCAGGTTAACTATTACATGATGCCTCAGCAATATTAACGTGTCACAATTTTGTTTAGCGTTGTCCATAAAATTCTTACCTCACATTTTCATTCTTGTAGCTCTCAGTTCTCTGTCTTATTTTATGTCTTAATTAATAACCACCATCTGTAGCACCATGCTTCACACCCTTTAAACGCCACAGTGATGGGCTGCTTACATTATATAAAATCTGTTCCAGCATTGAGAGTCAAGTGTCTAGAATATTCGTATCTGTTAGAAATATGCAACCCACTCTTCCAGGTGTATGGACGTTTGAGAAAGAGGAGGGTGGCACAAATGCCTTCTGTCCTTGAGCTATTTCCCTGCCAATGGACCCCAGAGTCAGCCAGTCGCATCAAGAATGGAGAGAACGGTGTGGACTGCACGCTGAAGGACGGCTGTGCAGAAGTAAGTCGATATCAGTACAACCACGTGAAGTAAACACGAAGAAAGGGTGAGTAAGAACGAAAGCGAAGTATGACCAAATAAAGTAGCAAATTGTATGCTTTGGAGAATCTGTTACTCTGCTGGATAACTCTTTCACTTGTACATGAAGGACTAAATAAGAACTGCATTTTATTACAATCCAGTAATACTATCGTACACTGTTTACACAGAGGTGTTAGAGAGGGTACTAGGGCGCGGATTCTTAAACAAAAGATAACAATGCTGCCGTGGAGTTCCCCCGTAATTTTCCAGAATCTGAATTCGAGCTGATTAGACGGTGTCAAGGAACACAAAACATAAATTCACAAGACGATGGGAAGAATAAGCTAAGATAAAGTAGTGTGAGAACAAAGATAATTATAAACATAAATTTACATTTTCGTTTGTAAACACTCTCACACGCAATTCCCTGCGTATTTTATTATGTACTGGCACTTCAAATTTATTTTCTGTAGTTTTGTAAGTAATAAACAAGACAAAAGTACCACGAAAATACAGCCGAAACGGACAATAGACAATTCATCTCGTTTTTAGATCATAAGTTACTTGACTGTTTTCGTTATTCATCATGGTTGGATCATGTCGTACTTCAAGCTTTGCATATTTTCACAGTTCCATCTTTGAAGTGCTTGGTTAACTGTTCGTTGATGCCTTAGCACTAGTCGCAACAGACTACACACAGTTTGCTAAGTGTGCTCCATAAACATCTTTCTTTGCCTTTTCACTCTTGTACCTCTTAGTTCTCTACCTTATTTGATACCCTACCTTTCAGCACACGTCAACAGCACCCGTATTCAAATTCTTGAAAAACTACAGTTACGGGCTACTTATTGATAATATAGTCTGTTTAATTATTACTGGTCAGATACCTAAACCTTTATATCTGCTGTATACTTGGCGTCTTGCCTGAATTAGTGGTGGTAAAAACAAAACTCCCACAGCTTCGTGTATTTGGGCGCTTCAAGGTGATAAATGCGGCCGAAGATATTCCTCGGTCTGTTTCTCACGATTGCGAGCTTCCTGTAGAACCTCGCAACCGTCGGAAGAGACGAGAGAAGAAACATGAGGACCCCATTGATGTAAGTCAATATTATTACTACCATGACAAATAAGCTGGAGGGAACGGCCAGACAGGGTGAGAGGGAAGAATGTGTAGTTTCTATCTCAGATGGTAAACACTGCAGAATCCGGCACTCTGCCAGGTAATACACTGAAGGGACAAAGAAACTGGTACACCTGCCTAATATCATGCAGGGCCCCCGCGAGCACACTGAAGTGCCGCAAAACGACGTGGCATGGACTCGACTAACGTCTGAAGTAGTGCTGGAGGGAACTGACAGCATGAATCCTGCAGGGTTGCCCATAAATCCGTAAGATCAAGAGGGGGTGGAGACCTCTTCTGAACAGCACATTCCAAGGTTCAATAATGTTCATGTCTGGGGAGTTTGGTGTCCAGCAGAACTGTTTAAACTCCGAAGAGTGTTCCTGGAGCCACTCTGCAGCAATTCTGGACGTGTGAGGTGTAGCACTGTCCTGTTGGAATTGCCGAAATCCGCCGGAATGCACAATAGACACGAATGGATGCAGCTGATCACACAGGATGCTTAAGTACGCGTCACCTGTCAGACTCGTATCTAGACGTATCAGGGGTTCCTTATTACTCCAACTGCATACGCCCTTCATCATTATTGAGCCGCCACCAGCTTTAACAGACCCTGTTGTCATGCAGGGTCCACGGAGTCATGAGGTTGTCTCCATAACCGTATACATCCATCCGATCGATACAATTTGAAACTAGACTTGTCCGCCCAGGCAACATGTTTCCAGTCATCAACAGTCCAATGTTGCTGTTAACGAACCCTGTCGAGGCGTAAAGCTTTGAGTCGTGCAGTCATCAGGGATACACGAGTTTGCCTTCGACTCCGAAAGCCCATGTCGATGATGTTCCGTTGAATGGTTGACATACTGACACTTGTTGTTGGCCCAGCATTGAAATCTTCAGCAATTTCCGGAATAGTTGCACTTCTGTCACGTTGAACGATTCTCTCCAGTCGTCGTTGGTCCATTTCTTGCAGGATCCTTTCCGGCCGCACCGATGTCGGGGACTTGATTTTTTTTTTTTCGAACTGCTGATATTCACGGTACTCTAGTGAAATGATCGTACGGGATAATCGCTACCTCGGATGTGCTGTGTCCCATGGCTCGTGTGTCGACTGCAACACAACGTTCGAACTCTCTTAAAACTTGATAACCTGCCGTTGTAGCAGTACAAACCGATCTTATAATTGTGCTACATTCTTATTGTCTTCTTAGGTGTTGCCGACCGCTGCGCCGTATTCTGCCTATTTACGCATGTCTGTGTTTGAACACGCATGCCTATACCAGTTTCTTTGGCGCTTCAGTCTATTACTGAAAACCGCTCAAGCTCCATAAATGGTTTTAAGGCATGAGGGACTGCAACCGACACTCAGATTTACAAGAAGAACAATGAGAGGGGTTCACTCCAATACAGGCCAATAATACTATCCTCTACTGGTTACAAAATCCTGAGGTAAATCTAGGGTTGCACGCAAGGATATTACTGTGGAAAGGAAAGCTATGTTATAAAACTGAACAACAAGGAAGGTGAAGAACAATATACGTAGGGAGACGTGGCTATAGTATAGGGTAAATCTGGACGATATGGTGACCAAAGAATTTGGGCCTCGTAGAAGACAAGAAATTGTTTATTTAAACAAAATAAAAACACTCTCCTTTAACAAAATACGTAAGTAACACATTAACAGTACCACATCCTCTTTAAGGAACTACAAAAGTTGAAAAAAAAACAATGCTTATTTTTATCAATCACCATTTCAACCATGTATATGGGTGAAATGGCGAATGCCCTTAGGGTGAAATGGTGAACTTATTTCCCCTGCATTTTGCCACATACGTCACACATAGATTCATAGTTTGAACAATCTTCATGCAGCCAACGTTGACAACTAATACATTTGATCCAATCCACATCCTCTTCAGTGCCACTCTACAGTTCACCGCACCCTACACAACAACACTCTTCATTATCCGCGTAGTCATCATCGTCTTGCAATTGGATATCCAGCGACGAGTCTGATTCGATGTCAGTGGTAGACGCTTTTAGTTTCTTAGGCTTCTTCTTTTTGATAATTTCTTTGGTAGTCTCTTTGGTTGCGGTTTTTTCTTTGGTTACGGTTTTTCCTTTGGTTACGGTTTCTCCTTTGGTCCTCTTTTTAGCATTTGCTCTACTCTTCACTGACTCATTTTCTCGTTTTGTGATTCGCGGATTGTCGATGCTGTCTGGAGAAGTCAAAACCTCAGTTAAAGCTCTGGACTTCTTCCTTGCAGATGCAACTTTATCTATGAGGGGTATCGGCGAAATATGGTCCAATAGTTTGCCAGGAGTTATTTGAGATTCTTCTGTTGCCACTGCCAAGGTCATATCTGCTGCTTCTGATGAAGACTGCATGTTTTCCTGTGGATTTTCCGCCCATTGCGAACAGCCCAGTTGTGGTCAAGCCTCTGATCGTATCTACGTCTGCAGTTGCTTCTTCCAAGGGATTAGGTATCTCCTGCCAGTGCGAACAACTTGGTCGAGGTGAAGTAGGTCTATTTTCGTGTCGTTAGTTGTTTTCCTGATGTTGATATGAAGCTGACGTAAAAAACGCTTATTCGGGGATTACATCAGGATTAAACAGAATGATTCCTGTGCTTCTGAACCCCGATATTGCATTCTCTGTCGTAGCGGCTTGTACCCATGCCTTTGTAAGCAGTCTACCGAACACTAGTCTCGAAGTTTTTCTATTTGGATTCATTTTAATAATAATAGAATTTCAGAGCTTTAAAAAATGCTCTGTCTAGCGGCTTCAGATAGTGTGTGTTGTGGCTGGGTAGACAGAGCAAAATTATGTTATTTTCTTCTGCAAACTCTAATGCATCCACATTGCTGCAATGAGAGCTATGTCCATCCAAAATAAGCACGACTGTTCCCTCAGGCTTCCTCGGTGCAAAATGGTTCCTTAGCCACAGGAGAAAAATACCAGTTGTTACGCGCGCCGACTTTTGTGACATGAAAATCGCGGAACCCAGCGACATACCGTCCTTGTACTCGGCCTTTTCATTTTTTTCCTTCAAAACACAAGCTGGGGGTAAAAACATGCCCTCTTCATTGCAGCAAGCGTTTACAGGTATGGCTTCACCCTTTTCACAGGACGTTATCGCTGGAACGCTCTTACAAGGAGACGGCACGACCGTGGGGTCGGGGGTTTGTCCGAAATTTTGCGTGATGAAAGAGGACCCCTAACACCTCACCTGGTTAAAATATTAGGACACACTACCCGGAAAAATCGATCCAGAGTTTCTTAGGTGCTTTATAAATGTAAAATGTTAGTCTACTGCCGGGCAGCCGTCTGGCCTAGGTGCCACGTTACCGTACATTATTTGCTAACTATCTTCGAGCGGTCTTTGCCTGGCGCAGAGGGCACCCACCCCTCCTCCCCCGGCGGTGTCTGAGTTCGAGTTTCAACCGCCTACGATCTATTCTACTTCTGACCTCCGTGGATGGGAGAGCGCGTCGCAGATTGCGCGGATTTTATTTCTTTTTGCTTTTCCTTTTTCCTTTCTTTTTCTTTACCCAGAATTTATATTTCTTTTCTCTGTCGCGTATGTGTTCCCATAATTTCATGCTATTAGTGAATATTACAAAAACACATGTAAATAAATAACAACGCCTTCCACTACTGTTGATTCCTGTTTCTCCCACTTCCCTAAGCACCACAGGCTCGGTGGTGGTGAGGGGGACACTGTGGCCAGGCCTCAGGTTTCGACCCCTGCCCACTTTGCCCCCCCCCCCCCCCGAGCCCCTACCGGTCCACTACAAAAAAAAAAAAAAAAACTTCCATCGAGTGAAAACTTTAATTTTTTATTTTCAGTTTATGTGACAAACTCTTATGTTTTCATCACTTTTTTGGGAGTAAAAAATTAGACATATATATAAAAAAAAGGTGCTTAGGGCTCGGACTATTATGCCAGAGGTCTCGGGTTCGGTTCCTGCTCCTGCCTTTTTCTTTCTTCCGTTTCATTTTCTTTGGTTATTCCAACAATTATTCAGAAAGTTTCCCAAATTTACGTTATCTTTAACAAATTAGTTACAGTATTGAATAAAAATTATTTTCTTTTGTTCCAACAACACAGTTCATGGCAGTGGGTTTTCCATTTTTCATTGTAAAGTATATGAGGAGAAACATTGCCTTTTTAATCAGAATAACAAAGTCGATTGGGAAACATTTAGTTTTTATGCATATAATAATAATAAACAAGAACCGCAGTGGTAATTATCGTAAAAACAAATGAAGCAATAATTTTTGCGACTACTTGCGCAACATATAAAAGCGGATTTTTTACGAAAATGTTTCAAGTCTCTGATAATTTTGAGGCAAACCAGGCATATTGAATCATGTCTCGGAATATTGATGGTGAATTATAGAATGAATTTTTTTATAAAATCTTCCTGGGAATTAATTTCACGATTCTCCTGTAACAATGCGCTGCAATTTTGCAAGCAACAGAAGAAAACAAATGTGCCGAAGGAGGAATCGTACCCGAGACCTCTGGCGTAAAGGGGCGAGCGCTGACCGCGTAGGCCAGACGGCGGTTCGGCAATGGACTAACATTTTATACCCACAAGGCACCAAAGAAACTTTGGATCGATTTTTCACGGGATTTTCCGAGTAGTGCGTCCAAATGTTTTAACCAGGAGAGGTGTTAGGTGTCCTCTTTCACCACACAAAATTGCGGACAGATCCCTGACCCCACGGTCGTGCCGTCTCCTTGTTAGACCCCTTTGCTGCCAACACGTAACCTGGTCTACTATTCAGCTGAAGTCCGGACTCATCTACGTTGAATATATTTTCCGGCTTATCAAGGAGGTTATGCTCTACCAATATGTTGTGCGGCAATGAAAAATATTCTGAAACGTTTTTCGTACTTAAACCCTTTGACGGTGCTTGTGAAACTCCTTTTGAATTGCGGATTGAGAGTTCCGGATTTCTTTTTAAGAATAGATGTAGCCAGTCTATCCCAGCAATTTCCTTTTCTCGGTTACATTTGTGATGTTGGTGATATTTCTCAGCTAGTTTATATGCCATGGTACGTACTTCTGTCCTTGTCGGCGCAAATCCGAAGTTTGTAATTTTATAATATATTTAACCAACTTTTTCTCACATTCTTGTGTTGGTACAGGCGGCCCACCCAAAGTTTTTTTCGTAAAACACCCGTTTGCTAATCGTCTCTTCAGCGTTGACCATGGAACGTGAAACTCCTTTGAGGCTTTATTCAGGCTCATTACATTTTGCACCGCTTTTACGGCATCGTTAAGTTGCTCCTCTGTCCAATCAGCACGGCTGGATCCTTTTTGTCTTTTGCAAAATTCAGGCACCTTTGCCGGGAACAATGGCGGTTGTTAGAACAATTTCTTTTTTAGCCACTGACAAGCCAAACTGTACTCGCAAAAATATATATAAAAACTAATTTTTAAATAAACGATTCTATTGAGACGTCGGATAAAACAGAATATGGCTCTCGCATGGGACAGGAAACGCTAACATTTCATGACTTGACATCTCGTGGAAATCGGGTTTTCTGCCGGATATCAGCGTCTTCCAAACACGATATTTCGACGTCATTACTTGACGTCTTCATCAGGTGTTCCCTGAGACTGGCTGCTTGCTGGACCGGGTCGCATATTTATGCCTGCCCGGTGCCTGGTGTTCTGTTTGCCGTTTCCTAGTCGGTCCGCGCCCACGAGTCGCGCTATCCTGCCGCTCTAGGTGTTCCCTATTCTGTCCGCGCCCACTCCGGCCGCCTCCAACTGCGGTCGTGGCCTCCTGGTGTTGCCTTCTCGGTCCGCGCCCGTGAGTGGCGCTCCCCTGCCACACTGGACGTTCCCTATTCCGTCCGCGCCCGCTCTGGCCGCCTCCAACTGCGATGGTGGCCTCCTGGTGTTACCTTCTCGGTCCGCGCCCGCGAGTGGCGCTCCCCTGCCGCTCTGGACGTTCCCTACTCGAGTGAGCGATGCAGTGCAAGCAGGACCACGCTACTCAAGCGAAGGGTGTGGCGGATCGCCGCCAGGCGGGACGGGCTCGGGCGACCGAGTCCGCCCCGTCTGCGGCCCCATCCGGCCCCCCCAACGTACGACGACGCAGCAAACGACAATGGACCACGAGACGGCATATTCTAGGAAAACGGGCCCGCTTACAGCGGCGCAATTGTACGTCATCCTGCACCGAATGTCACGGGATACTGATTACCGGGAACGAGCAGCCGACGAACGAGCTCTCCACTTGTTCCACCAGTACCTCAAGTCACTCGGTTGCGTGGTCAATGAAGAGGAACAAGTACCATCGGGAGCCCTGATAGGCGTGTTGAATACAGACGACACTGTTCTGCCAGCGGCGGCCCCGATGAGTGTTGCGCCACCGGTCCCAGTTCCAGAAGAAACTGGTGCACTGCTGGCTGCCACTCCGGTCTCTTCCAGTAAAGAGGCCACAGATATACCGGAAACTGTACCGCCAGGCTTGACGAGAGAAGACGTCACCGTCCTGCCACGTGACGATACTATCGTAGAGGCCAACCTTGGCGACCAGCTCGAGGCGGAGGCCATGGCAACACCGCAGCCCTCCGGGAAGAGGCCGGCAGCAATAGAGGAGGACGACTCCTCCACATTCTCTCATTCTGCCAGCAGGAGAAGCCAGAAGCAGAATGTGGCAGACGACCCTGCCCCCACTGAGGCAGTCCAGGCGCCAGACGATGTGTTCACCGTCCCGACGCGGCGGCACACTGCTCAGGCCAAACGGCTCCAAACAGTGCAGCCGCTCCTGACGACGAACACATTCGCCGACGTCGACGAGCCAGAGGCCATGGAGGCCACTGAGCCACCCAAGAAGCGGGCACCCACCCCACCACCGATAACTGTCTCATGGACAGACACTTACGAGTCCTTCCTTGATAAATTTGAGACAGTTGCGTCCGCTGCCAAGGTCAAATGTGTCGGGCGAGACCTATACCGGGTTTCGACCGCCACCATGGATGACTACCGAGCAGCCATGAAGATCATTGAGACCGACAAGCTACACTGCTTTACGCATAGTGCGGAGCTCATGAAGCAGCTGAAGGTGGTTTGCTGCCGCCTCCCGCTGAAAATGGAGCCCTCGCACCTCAAAGAAGAACTGGCGGGGCTGGGCTACATGGCCAGCTCCGTGACCATCATGAAATCGCCCAGGACGAGGCAAGACATGCCTCCTTTCCTAGTTGCCCTCCCAGACAACTTCGAAAACCGAAAAATCTTCCAGCTGCAGATGGTGGCCCGGATTGGGGTGGAAGTGGAGCCACTCAAGGCCAAGGGGAGGCGCGCCCAGTGCTTCTCCTGCCAGGGCTTTGACCACGTGGCTCGCTACTGCTCCATGCCGGCCCGCTGTGTCAAGTGCGCCGACTCCCACCAGAGTTGGGACTGCACGAAGAAGAGAGAGGAGGCGCCAAAGTGCTGCAACTGTAGTGAGCCACATGTGGCGAGCTACAGAGGCTGCGCTGCATTCCGACGCCGCCCACGGCATAACGGACGATCAGCAACTGCCAGGAAGGTGCAATCTGGCACCAGCTACGCCTCCGCCACCAAGGGGGAGTCCGCTGACGCCACCGCGAGACGACAAGTGGCCTTCCCGCCACTTCCGCAACGGGACTCGAACGAGACCGCACCATCCACCGCGCCTGGCTCGTCAGCCCCACAGGCTGCCACCCAGGCTGACCACCACCAGGGTGAACGACGCACTGTCCGTCCACTCAACACTCCCGCGCCGCAGGCTGCTGGGAGCGCGGTCCAGCGAACGGACGCGACGGCGACGCCGCTCCCGGCCACCCCGCGCCCGCCGCTGCGGCTGTACCCGCACCATCAGCAGGACCAGGAGCCGCAGACCTGGGAGCCCTTCTGGGCTCTCTCTCTGCCCTGCTCCAACAACTGCCCGTGCTAGTCACGGCAGTCACGGAGGCCCTCCAGGCTGCTACCGTCACCATGAAGCCGCACCATGGATAATCCACTCATCCATGGACTGAACGTTTGCGGCTTAAACGGAAACAGCCTGTTCCCCCAACAAGGTGAGTTTCGCCAGTTCATGCAGGACGAGGCCATTGACCTCTGCCTGGTCGGCGAAACGCACCTTAAACTTGGGGTCCATGTGCGTGTAGCAAACTATGTTTTCTACCGCAATGACAGGCCAACAGCCAGCAGTGGCACCGCCATCTATGCACGTGCATCACTCAGGCACCACCAGGTGCAACTTCCGGACCTGGCAACCCTGGAAGCCACTGGGGTGATGGTCACCACGACAGCCTGGCAGATCACGTTCGTGGCAGTATACAGGCCACCACGCGGACACCTCCAGGAGGCGGACGTCGATGCGCTGCTGACAGTTGGGGGGAGAGTGTTCATTGCAGGTGACTTCAATGCGAAGCACCCATAATGGAACTCCCGCCTCTCGAATGTCAGTGGCCGCCGACTTTCCCGCGCTTCCGCGAGGAACGGCGCCCTGATCCTGGGCCCACAGGAGCCCACAATCTACCCAGCCAGGGGACGGCCGGATGTGCTCGATGTCGCAGTCATAAAAGGCATCAGGCACCACACGACTGCCTCCACACGGTGTGCACTATCGTCAGACCACCTGCTGGTGGTCTTTGACATAGATGTCGCCGGAGCCACGCTGACACCACGCCGACAGACGTACCGGCGCATGGACTGCGAGCGCTTCCAGGAGATAGTCCTGGAATCGATCGCGGACACACCCGATCCAGACGCAGTGGGCGCGGACGCCGATCTTCGTGTCCTCTCCCGCCAGCTACTGCACGCAGCCGACGCAGCCACCCCCTCCCCCCCTCAGCCACAGGAGCCCATGGACTTCTCCCGCAACCTACCGCCTCCGATATGGGAAACAATCAGGGAGAAGAACAGGCTGTTCCGGGAGTGGCAGCTCACCCGCCAAACCGCGACGAAGCGACGCCTCAACCGCATGCGGAGAGACATCAAAGCAGCGGCTGAGGTGCACAGCATGTGGTCGGCCTTCGTCGCCTTCCTCAACCCAGAGGACGGCAGCCATCTCCGAGGCGGAGGTGGCCGCACAGCTGAAGGCTCTCAATACTAGGAACCTTCCAGCAGGGGCCCATCCGCTGCTGGCGGGTATCTTCAACCAGGTCCTTCGCTCGGGTGTCTACCCCTATGTGTGGAAACATGCAGGGGTGGTGGCCATCCCAAAAGCGAACAAGGACCCATGTGACGCTGATAATTACAGACCCATCAGTCTGCTACCGGCCCTCTCCAAAGTGTTCGAGCGCCTCTACGCCAGGCGCCTGCTTCGCCACGTGACAGCAGAAGGAGTGATACCGGATGAGCAGTTCGGCTTCCGGAGGGGTCACTCCACGGTCCATCAGCTTATGCGGCAGGTGGAAGAGGCCATGCGCGCCCTGGAGACGCGGGAATACCTTGGGGCGGTGTTCCTCGACGTCTCCACGGCATTCGACTCCATGTGGCACGACGACCTCGTGTACAAACGTTTTGTGCACGGGGTCCCGACGTCGCACGGGGTCCTACTCCGGTCGTAACTGGCCGACAGGACTTTCCACGTCCGCCACGAGGGGACGTCCATGCACCGACCCATCTGTGCTGGGGTGCCGCAGGGGTCCGTTCTCGGCCCCCAGCTCTACTCCTTATTCACGGCCGACTCTCCGCGTGTGGCGCTGGTCAAGTTGGCACTCTACGCCGACGACACAGCGCAATTCGTGCGGAGTATGAAGGCAGTCGAGATGCGCCGCCTGCTCCAGCGTGGATGTGAGGCCCTTGGTGCGTGGTCGACAAAGTGGCGCCTGAAACAGAATGCGGCGAAGAGCCAGGCAGTGGTGTTCACACAAAGACCACTGCCACCAGATCTTCCGCCAGTCACCATCATGGGAAGCCCCGTCCCATGGAGCAGGACTGGCCGCTACCTGGGAGTCATTCTCGATCAGAAGCTAAAGTGGAAAGCCCACATCGAGGACGTCAGGGACAGAGCAATAGAGCGCCTACGCGTTCTATACCCTCTGCTCAACCCGTCGTCTGCCTTGCCTCCCCACCACGGCATCACGCTGTACCTGGCGCTGTTTCGTCCAGTGCTGGAATATGCGGCCGTGGTGTGGGGTAACGCAGCCGACACACACATCAACAAGCTGCAGAGGGTGCAGAACAGGGCGCTCAAGCTCGCTCTGCACCTACCGAGGCTCTATTCGACCGCTCGGCTACACCGCCAAACCGGCATCCCCTTCCTCCGCGACCGATTTAAACAATCGGCGCGGGTCTTCTATGAGCGGACTGTACAGTCCGACAATAGGCTCATTAGGGACTTGGGCCATCCTATTCACCACAGGCCAACCACGCATTGGCCTGACCTGTTACGAGATTGATACCTCGTGGCAGAGAGAGGACAACTCCACCCCAGAAAACACCTCAGGCAATTCGATCCGTGAGGAAGCCACTCCACAGATACAGGATTATGCAGGAACAGCAGTATATGCTTAGCCTGCTCCCAACACGGGTCAGGGCAGACCCGTATGGATAAGTGACAGTGACAGTGACAGGACGTTCCCTATTCCGTCCGCGCCCGCTCTGGCTGCCTCCGACTGCGGCTGAGGCTTCCTGGTGTTCCCTTCTTGGTTCGTGCCCGCAGTGTGCGGATGTCTGAGGCTCGTTGTTGGTGTTGGAAACATATTTTCTCCGGTATTGCTTCAGCAGTTCAAATGCCGTATGAATGCGGTATGTCCTACATTGGCCAAACGACTAGAACGGTGGAAAACAGATGTAAGGAACACCAGCGACATACCAGGCTAAGGCAGGCCACAAAATCAGCAATAGCAGAACTCTGCCTAGAGTTGGAACATTCCATGGATTATGAGAACACCAAGGTCATGGTCCAGACCCCCAGGTTCTGGGATAGTGTCATCACTGAATCTATAGAGATAAAGATGGCACAAAACCTGATTAACCGGGAAGCAGGATACCAGCTAAACACTGCATGGTACCCTAGATCGAACTTACTACTGTTGGGATACAGTAAGCTTCAGTTGTAAAATTGCCATGAGTTCGGAATGCCAATGGCGTGACACATGTCGGTCTAAAAGCAGTTGAGATGCAGTGATTATAGATGACCGCCTTGGAGAATCGCAGCTGGTCGAGCTCTGCTGCTGGCCAGACTCTCATCTGTCCATCGGTGTCGTAAGCTCGAGGCAGACGTGTAAGATTAGGAGATGACTTTCAGTTTTCGACGATGGCGTTATACATGCAGTGCGATTTCGAATTGTGGGCCGCGGGAGACTGAAACCGGTTGCCTCATTATTAACTCAACTACGATGAGGATAGTGTTAAGCGATTTATGGAAACGTGGAGTACTTAAATCTGGTTGGCAAAAGTGAAATTATCACAGTACATACTGATTTCAAGACTTTCTCTTAACCAACTCTCCACATTGCAATTTCTTGCGGAAATAAATCCTTGTTTACCTTGTGTCTTAAAGAAAGATATAATACTTTACTGAAACATACGACTGCATCAAATCTGGACTGTTCTGATGCTTGCCACTAAGCTTAAGTTGACCTGTGGCTCCCAGTGGAGTTCGTCCTCAGCCATTTTGTGGGAGGAACAGACGAAGTCGGCTGATTGCCTCACGGTACTGTAAATGTAGACTGCAGATGCACAACTTATCTCATCAACACACACTAAACAGAGGTATGATTGCGAAGACGTATCAGTAGTAAAGGGGAAAACTGCGATGCCGTTCTGTAATTGTGTAAGTGACATTAGGCAAATCTGTTACTTGAACTGATGCCTTGATACCGACATACAGATGTCAAGGGATGTGAAACCAAGAGCTGGAAATAAATGACGATGAATATCATAAGATTTTGTGTGGCAGTAGGGGATAGATAAACCAGACAGAAGGAATTACAACACCTCAACGATTGTACGCGACGAGAAGGTGAATGTACAACCTAAGACAGACGATAGAAACGGAATGACAATTACATCAAATCAGTATGCGTGGTAATGGGTTCGATGGTTCGATCCCTTGTAAAAGTTCAACAGGATTACCGTGACGTCATAAAGATTAGCTCACACTTAATTGCTCCAGCTACACTTTCGTGGCGTCTGTTTTGCCCTACTCTGATTCAGCCAACAGTTGTTCTAATGTTGACGCTCACGTGATCTTGTAATTAAGTTCTTAATGCAAACTATCTGGATCAGTATAAAAAATTGTAAGAGCATAAGAGCAGTTGGCAGAGACCGCATGGAATCAGTGGCACAACCCGTAAACTGTAAAGAAAAGGCGAATGAAGGGTGGGCCAGGAATTTTCGGTACAGCTTCTCACAGACTTAGGACGAGAACTGAAAGCAGATGCCATCTCACCTGTATCGATCGTTGTTAATACCGAAGCTATACATAATTACTATAGTATGACGACGGCTTTATTGGATAGCAATTCACAAAAAGAAATGAGGCAAGAATTTTGATTTGAACTGGCAGTAGTAGGCCGCCTTCGAGGCTAAATTATTTAAAGTAAGGCTGTAACAGTGTTTTAGATCACCTTGTGTCGCAGGATGAGCAACATCTTAGGGCAAACTCTATGTCTACATTTACATCTATATATATACTCCGCTAACTACCTAGCGGTGTGTGGCGGATGGCACTATACGTGCCAAAGACATATTTAACCCCCTTCTGTTCCACTCGCGGATCGCGCGAGGGAAAGACGACTCAGTACGAGCTTTAATTTCCCTTATCTTTGAATGGTGATCATTGCGGGATTTGTAAGTTGGTGGTAATAATATATGCTCTACATCCTCGGCGAATATCGGATTTTGGAATTTAGTGAACAGAAGAAAATTACCTCTGACCAGTTTTTACTTCAGGTACTTAATCAGAGTAAATGAATAATTTAGTAGGAAATGGAAAGTTATGCGAATTGTGTTATGGGTTTCGCTAGTCATAAACCATAGTCCAGATGCATCCAGTCGAAAAGAATACATGCTCTTTCACCCGTCATCCTTTCCCACATCTAGACCAAGTTTTCTAATGACCTCGTCAATCACCTCGTTACATCCCAATCAGCATACTCCCGGCATTGTGGCTGCCACTACAGGCACTTTCTACACGCTATGGTGCCTTGCCACAGTTGTGCTGTTAGAGATACGTCGGATAATACCTTTTTGAAATGAACTACTGTGTGGTTGATGGTGATACACTGGTTGTCTGAAATCCAAAAGGAGTCGAATACATTATTGAATGACGCGATCTGGGACAGATTTGGTACGGCTAAAAACGCTTCTCACACTTATTGGCTGGGATGATTTGACCGAAGAGAGTGACGCATATAAATGCAAGCAAAATAGTTCCACTTGATAAAACAGTAATATATATAGCTACAAAAGTGTTACCACTGCATGAATACAAATGCATGATACGTAAAGAAACAAAAAAATGGCTCTGAGCACTATGCGACTTAACATCAGAGGCCATCAGTCCCCTAGAACTTAGAACTACTTAAACCCAACTAACCTAAGGACAACACACACATCCATGCCCGAGGTAGGATTCGAACCTGCGACCGTAGCAGTCGCGTGGTTCCGGATCGAGGTGCCTAGAACCTCTCGGCCACCCGGCGGCCGTAACGAAACAGAAAACATTTATTAAAGAAGAACAGTTGATGAGAAATATATTATTCAACAAGATGAATACCAGTAATGCATTAGGAAGTAATTTTATTTATTGGAGGTAAAGCATAAGAAATCATCCGTGTAACAGACATCAGCTAGGAAGAACAACATCTGTGGGGGGAAGCGTATCTAACGTTATTGGAGTGAATTAGAACATAAAGCTTTAAAACTTCAGAGCTTCATACAAGTTCTGGTACATGAGACAAGAACGTGAAAGACGTATGAATGTTTTATACTTGACTAAACACTTTTATTCTAAATGAAATTAATTATCTGGACAACTGACAAATATATTGCATTTATTTCCAAACAATATCACGATTATTGGATATATTATTTAACTTTACCACATGATTGGGGTGGCTGTAACCTTTGCTGCGTATTTGCTTAACGTCTGTATACGTTCTATTGTAAGTAGTAAAGAAAAACCACCACAAACATTACATGCCATAAAGACCACAGACAATGTCTGAAGTTTTTAGATCAACATTCTCCCAGCAAGTTTCATTCTTCTGCACCCTCATTTTGTGTCATGGCGTGTACGAAGTACTACATGGGCAATAATCTGCTTCTTATGTTCAAACCTGAACATATCTTAACAATTCTTACTTTCAAGCACCCGATTAACCATTCCTCCTTGCCTTACCAGTATTCACGTTAGCCTACACATAATTCTGATGAGTCTGCCCCATAAAAATGTTCCCCCTCAATTAAATTCCTATACCTCTTTAGTTTTCTACCTCTATCCTGCTTTTTAACAGACATCTGTAGCACTGTTCCTCAGCTTTATTACAGCCTACACAGAGAGAGCTCGTATAACCGATTTAAGAAAGTTAAATGAGTGTCTCTGTAGGTTAGACGCTTGCCTTTACAGCTGAGTCAGTGATGATGAAGTCACACCACCCACAGTTCCGCGTAATTCACTGTTTCAACGTGACAGAAGTGCTGGAAGAAATTCCACCGTTCCAGGACGACGCCTGTAAACTGACTGTGAACGCTGAGACTATTTGCAAGAAAGTAGAGATGGAATTCGTTGATCGGACGAAGGAGTAGGAGGTAAGTTAGTATTATTACTACAATGAAGAGCTAGCAGGAATAAATGGCCACTCAGTTTGGAGCCAAGAAAAGACAAATACATCTCAGACCATCTGCATTGCAGAAACAGCAACTCTGCCGGACGATAATTTTCGCGAACTTCTCACAATCCGGTTACCTTTCACAACTGTAAAATATAGTCGACTGTCTCGTTCACATGAAGGACTAAATGAGGGATTCACTATATTACAATCCTATCACACACTCTAAGACTACAGAACGACGCATCACAAACGAATTATCAGAATGGGACGGATATCTGTAGACGTGATGTACAGGTGCAGACAAACAAATGATTACGCTTTCAAAAAAATTGGATGATCTTAACAAACTGAGCAAGCCAAAAAGGCGTTGGTACACCTCTGGACCTCCTGAAAGCGGCTAGTGGCCTTGGTATTGATTGACATGATTGTTGGATGTCCTCTTGAGGTACCGTGGCACATTCTGTCCAATTGCCGCGTTAGATGGTCAAAATCCTCAGCTGGTTGCAGGTTCCCTTCCACAATGCTCCAGACGTTTTCAATTGGTAAGAGATCCGGCGACTTTGCTGGTCAAGTTAAGGTTTGGCAAGAACGAAGACAATCAGCAGAAACTCTCGCCCTGTGCGGAAGAGCATTATCTTGGTGAAATTTGACCCTTGGATGGTTTGTCATGAAGATCAATAAAACGGGGTGTAGAATACCTTCGGCGCACCGCAGTGCTGTAAGGGCGCCACGGATGACAACCAGCTGAGTCCTGCTATGAAAGGAAAAGGCGCACTAACCATTATTTCTGGTTGTCGGGCCATACGTCTGGCGATATTCAGGTTGGTATCTCAGCGATGTCTGGGGCGTATATATGCGTTTTCAGCTAGGTATATCTCTGACACGAGTAGAATTTTCTTCAGCGAAGAAGATCTCTTCGAGTTGAGCACCGATGACCAGAGAAGACGTGTCTCAGGAAGCCCCTGACTGCCGCCATCCGTACAGTCTGACAGCCAGGAGTGATGGTCTGGGGCACCACTCCTTTTCACAACTGGAACCACTTGGATTTCATTCGCGGCTCCTTTACAGCACAGTACGTCGACGATATTCTACGCAACGCTTTGTTGTTATTCATGGTACGCTATGCAGGGCTTACATTTCATAAAGACGAGTGTTTATACTGCCTACCTTCTTGCTTGTCAGATCCTACTGTTGTGGACTGACAAGACAGCCAGTCCACAGTGACGGGTAACAGAAAGGCACGCGTTTAACTCACGCAGGCTGGCGTGAGGTCTGAAACAGGATACGTAATGAATGCTATAAAGAAAAGTATATAGCTGCTGGAATACTTAACGTTAATCCACAATTGATGAACATCGGTCTTGTTACTGTACATTCTTCATTAGATACATAGCAAAGGATAAATGGCGCCTTGCTAGGTCGTAGCAATTGACTTAGCTGAAGGCTATGCTAATTATCGTCTCGGCAAATGAGAGCGTAATTCTCAGTGAACCTTTCCTAGCAAAGTCGGCTGTACAATTGGGCGAGTGCTAGTACGTCTCTCTAGACCTGCCGTGTGGTGGCGCTCGGTCTGCGATCACTGACAGTGGCGACACGCGGGTCCGACGTATACTACCGGACCGCGGCCGATTTAAAAGCTACCACCTAGCAAGTGTGGTGTCTGGCGGTGACACCACATTCCTCCCCCGCAAATCGGCGTACGGTTGTGTTATAAGGCTTCCGCCCGCCGTGGGGAGGACCCCATGTTGACGTATGCGACGAGGTGGGGAGCCTAACAACATGCGAGGCTGTGCCACCCGCACCCGGCCATTCGGTCCGAGGGGAGCTAGGAAACGCCTGAAAACCTAGTCCAGGGTGCACGCCAACATGCGGTGTATGCGCCCGTAAAGAGACAGGAGGGGCCGAAGATTCGACCTCCATCGCGTCGGGGTACCCGACGGGCGAAGACGACATCTGGTCCGGAGCGGGCAAGAGGTCCATGTCGAAGGATAGCTGGTCACAGGAAGCGATCGGCGGCGCGCGACCCAGGGAGGCGCCCGGCGGCTGCAGTGAAGCGTCCACTGCGGGCGGCGCCGGCGGGAGGACGGCGGCGGCGGCGGCGCGTCGCCATGGGGCAAAATGGAAGGCAGCGTCGGTAACACCTGGGGATGAGGCGAGCCAGTAGATGGGTCCCCAGGGCGCTGACCGGACGGCACCGTCGCTGAAAGCAGACGGGGAGCGGCAGAACCCGTGCGACGACAGAGGAGCAGCTGATTGAGATGCCGACGCACCTCACCAGAGGCCCCCAAAACCAGATACATAGCGCGGCCGAGGCAGCGAAGAATGCGCCCTGCGAGCCAACGCTGTGAACCTCGATAGTTGCGATAGTATACAACGTCGCCAGGAGCGAAAGCAGGTGGCTGCCGCAGCACAGGAACCTGATGTGGCGGATGCAGCAAAGACATCAAGGTTCGATGAGGGCGACCGTGAAGCAACTCAGCTGGCGAGCGACCATCGCGGGGCTGAGAGCGATACGAGGACAAGAAGAGCAATAACGCGTCCTCCCGAGAATGCGACTCTTTCAACTTCAACATCTGTGACTTGACAGTCTGGACCAATCGTTCAGCGGCACCGTTTGACTGAGGCGAAAACGGCGCGGATGTCAGATGTTGAATACCATTGGCCTTGCAGAATGACTGAAATTCTGCGGACATGAATTGTGGGCCATTGTCGGAAACAATAGTCTGTGGAACACCTTCAATGCGAAAGATAGCGGATAACGCTTGGATGGTGGCAGATGACGTCGTGGAAGACATCCGGACAACAACAGGAAAATTACTGAATGAATCTACCACAACCAACCATCGAGCATTCCAGAATGGACCAGCAAAATCGATGTGCAAGCGTTGCCAAGGGGAAGTGGCTTTCGGCCATGCAAAGAATTTCCGCGGTGGTGCGGATTGTAGTTCGGCACTCGCCATGCAAGAAGGGCACATATTCGTAATCGCAGCATCGATTCCGAACCAAGTACAGTGATGACGAGCAAGTTGTTTCGTGCGCACTATACCCCAATGTCCTTGGTGGAGAAGCCGTAAGACAGAGGACCGTAACGAACGTGGGACCACGACCCGGGACTGATCATTATCAGAACGCAACAGCAAAACACCACGTCGAACAAAAAGTCTCTCCTTGTGAGCAAAAATTGGCGAACCAACGGATCCTCGATCCGTGATTTCGACAAGGGCCATTGCGTAGCAACAAAACGCAAAACGGTAGCAAGTACAGGGTCAGCAGCTGTGGCTTTAGCTACACGACGAAAATCAATCGGAAACGAGTCGACCACGTCATCGGTTTCCGCATCAATGAACATGCAAGCAAGTTCGGAAGAATCGAATGCTCTATCCTCAGCAACAGGCAATCGGGACAACGCATTGGCGTTTCCGTGCTTAGCAGTGGATCGATACAAGATATCGTAGCGGTACTGCGAGAGGAAAATAGACCAGCGAATGAATTTCTGCGCTGTACTTGGAGGTACAGGCTTGTTCGGATGAAAAAGCGATGTCAAAGGTTTGTGGTCTGTGATGATGGTAAAGTGACGACCATACAAGAAATCATGAAACTTAGTAACACCAAAGACGAGAGCCAAAGCTTCTTTCTCGATCTGTGAATAAGTTCTTTGCGCAGACGAGAGCAATTTCGACGCAAAGGCAACAGGGTGATCAAGCGAGCCATCTTTGTGCACAAGCACAGCACCGATCCCGAAATCCGA
This sequence comes from Schistocerca americana, assembly GCF_021461395.2. Classification (NCBI taxonomy): domain Eukaryota; kingdom Metazoa; phylum Arthropoda; class Insecta; order Orthoptera; family Acrididae; genus Schistocerca; species Schistocerca americana. Next base: position 1,059,561,294 of record NC_060120.1, on the reverse strand, counting down.
TGCATCGATCATCAACAAAAGGGGTTTCTGGGGGTCGAATGGCGTAAGGCAAGTATTTGAAAGCAACGCCGATTTCAACTGGCGAAAGGCGCGTTCGCAGTCCGTCGTCCAGACGAACGAAACACCTTTACGGCGTAAGCGATGAAGTGGAGCTGAAATGGAAGAGGCATGCGAGATATATCTGTTATAGTAATTTATTTTTCCCAGCACACTCTGTAGCTGCTTCAAATTCTGCGGCGAAGGCAAGTCCTGTATGGCACGGAGGTGCTCTAGACTCGGATGTATGCCTTGTGCATTGATTACATGTCCCAAATATGGTAAGTCACGAGCAAAAAACACACATTTGTCCTTCCGCAAGCGAAGACCATTTTGTCGCAAGACCTGATATAATGTTCGGAGGTTGGCTAAATGTTCTTCTTCTGTCATTCCGGAGATCACAATATCGTCCAGATAGTTTGCTGCAGTAGGGACCGACGCACAAACAGTTTGCAGATATTGCTGAAACAATACAGGGGTGGAGGCACACCCAAATGGCAGTCTTTTGAATCTGTACAAACCAAGATGCGTGTTAACCACCAATATGCGCTGGGATTCGTCGTCCACCGGTATTTGCAAGTACACATCTGCTAGGTCCAACTTCAAAAATATTTACCCGGGCACAGTTTGTCAAAAAGATCTTCCAGGCGGGGTAAAGGATAAGTTGCAGTCACTAGTTGTGGATTCACTGTTGCCTTGAAGTCCACGCAAAGTCTCAATTTTCCGGAAGGTTTTGGCAAAATCACTAAAAGCGAAGCCCAGAGAGAAGCCTGCACACGTTCAATCACACCTTGTGATTATAAATCGTGTAATGTTCTTGCGACCTCATCACGCAATGCGTGGGGAACATTGCGCGCTCTGAAAAATTTCGGTTGCGCGTTGACTTTCAGTTCCAAATGTGCTTTATAGTTCTTAGCGCAATCTAGGCCCGGTGCAAAAATGTCTGCAAATTCTTCACATAGACGAGAAACACTGGCTGAAGGCACAGTCTGGTTCACTGATATGACCTGATTGACTATAGACAAGTAAAACAACTGAAATAAATCTAAACCAAACAAGTTCACTGCAGAAGAAGAACGAAGGACGTAAAATGACACAAGTTTTGTTTGTCCCTTGTATGTTGCAAGACTGCTGCACTGTCCTAACACAGGGATATTCTGTCCGGAATAACTATGTAACTTAACATTCGCGGCACGCAACGGAGGTGTGCCCAGTTGTTTGTACGTGTCTTTATTGATCAATGAAACTGCAGCTCCTGTATCGAGCTGGAATGGGATCACGTTGCCATTAATGTCCAAGTCGACAAAAAGTTTATTGTCCTGCTGACGACAAGAGCGACTGTCTCGTGCAACGTGAACAGACACTGGTACAGAAGCACTTGCGACTTGACGCGATTTCCGGCGATGTCGACGCACACTATTTGTGGGACGAACACAGTCACTGTTAGAAGGAGTGGCGCTGGGCGGAGTGGAAGTAACTACATGAATTTCCATGAGCGAAGGTTCACGAGCCTGAGTATTCTTGGTTCGATTCCGGCGCGAAGCAAAGGACCTGGAATGGTTTTAGTGTCCGATCTGAGCTTTTTCTGGCAAACACTCTGAACATGTCCTTTTGTATTACAGAAAAAGCAAATAGCTTGGCGTGACGGGCAATTCTCACGCGAATGTCTAATAGCACAACGCGGCCATGATTTCACTGCATTTGCATGCTTGCGCGGCACACGTGGCTGCGCGGACGTGCGCGAGGGCTGTTTACAGTTCCGTGCAGCTCGCCCAGCGGGCCGGTTAATATGGCACACAGCTGGCGAAGTTGCAAATGATTCCTGAGCAAAGTCAAGTGTGTCTTGCCTATCCAATATGTCTATCACTTGTTGAAGGGAGGGATTGACTAGTTTCAAAATTTGCTCCGGTATACGAACATCAGAAACGTTCTGTGCAATTGCATCACGCACCATAGTATCTGAATAAGGGAGTCCACATTCACACTCAAAAGCACAATCCCTAGTAAGGCCTTGCAAAGTTGCAACCCACTCCCGATTGGTTTGACCGGCCGTACGTTCTGTACGAAAGAACGTATACCGTTTTGCAACTACATTGACTGATTCCTTGAAATACGCATCCAATGCCGACAAAATTTCTTCGTAGGACAGAGTTGCTACATCGCGTCGGGGAAACAATTTCACTATCACACGGTAGGTGTGCACCCCGACGGATGCTAACAAAAATGGCTGCCGCTCGTTACCTTGAATTCTGTAGGCGGCGAGATGGAATCCAAATTGGCGTGACCACTCCGTCCAGCTTTCCATCGCCGCATCAAACGGACGAAAAGGTGGTGCAACTGCATGTTGTGGCTGCAGTAGCGGTGGAGCGGCGGCGGCCGCGTCGGTTTGCATTGCACGTTGACCCTGGATGAGCTGTCCAAGGGCATCCAATAAGGCCTGCGTCTGCTGGTTCTGCAAGCGATAAAATTCGGACAGTACATCTGGAGATTGTGGCGAAGCCATGACACAAGTAAATTAGAGCAATACGACCGTTAAATCGTCGTCGCCAAAAATGTTGTGGACTGACAAGACAGCCAGTCCACAGTGACGGGTAACCGAAAGGCACGCGTTTAAACTCACGCAGGCTGGCGTGAGGTCTGAAACGGATATGTAATGAACGCTATAAAGAAAAGTACGTCGCTGCTGGAATACTTAACTTTAATCCACAAGTGGTGAACATTGGTCTTGTTACTGTACATGCTTCATTAGATACATAGCAAAGGATAAATGGCGCCTTGCTAGGTCGTAGCAATTGACTTAGCTGAAGGCTATGCTAACTATCGTCTCGGCAAATGAGAGCGTAATTCTCAGTGAACCTTTCCTAGCAAAGAGGGCTGTACAACTGGGCGAGTGCTAGTACGTCTCTCTAGACCTGCCGTTTGGTGGCGCTCGGTCTGCGATCACTGACAGTGGCGACACGCGGGTCCGACGTATACTACCGGACCGCGGCCAATTTAAAAGCTACCACCTACCAAGTGTGGTGTCTGGCGGTGACACCACACCTACCATGGCCGGCAAGTTCGTCGGATCTCTCCCCAGTTCAGAACGTTCGTAGTGTTATGCGTAGTGTCCTCCGTCCAGTTCGAGATTTTGATGCAGTAAGCACTCCTACTGGCAGAATATGCCACGATGCCAGCAGGACATCCAGTAACTGCAGTAATCTGTACCACGTCGAAAAACTGCTGGTATAAAGCCCGGAGGAGGAACAGCGCATTATTGACTCCCTCAATTTGTGAAGCCCTTCCTCTTACATAAATAATTCAGTTTAACTGAAACTGTAGTAATTTGTTTGTCTATATGTGTACATCACTTGGTTATTTAGAGTGTACTCACGTCCTTTAGTCACTAGACACTAAGGTGAATTGAACGTCTAATTCGATGGTATCACTACATATTATAAGCTTACACTGGAAAATTGTCTCGGGTTCAGTATTGTTACATAGCACCCTGCAAGAACTTGAGTCGTGCCAGTTGTAGACTATAGTCCTTGCCAGTCACAAGTGACAGTATGCTACTGCTGGTTGGAGTCACATCCTTCCGTCTACATGGCGGGTTCGAGGTAGTGGTGTAAGATAAGCTGTTAACATTTATATCGCGACAAAGACATTATTTACGTAGCCCGATTTCTAATTGGGAAATGACGAATACTCAAATCGATTGACTCACTTTCAACGCAACTATGACGATTAATGTTTTATGTAATTTATGGAAACGTGGACAATCTGAATCTGGAGAGTCGTTGAACGTTTAAAAGGGCACGTACTGGTTTCGAGTACTGTGTCTTAGCCAACTCACACCTGCGCCACGTTGTAGTTTCCTTTGGAATATCATCTCTATCTTCGCCGAAGCCGACTCCTTCAGTTCCACTAGTTGCAAGTGATCTCAAGTACCTCTTGCTTCAACGATATTGCATCCTTACCCATTTTCTGGCAAGAGCAAAGGGAATTAGCTACCTGCTGGACAGTAGTGTAAACGTTGAGAACAGTAGATAGGCTCGTCTGCTCGATTACGCACCAAACAGAAATATTAAAACGAAGACGTATCACTATCAAAGGAAAATATAGCGATGCATTCACATGTATAAGCGACGTAAGGAAACCTATTATCTGAATTGGGCGCCTGTGTAGGGTATGCTAGTGTAAAAGGATATGAAACCGGGAGCTAGAACGAATACCACAGATGAACATGTTTTGAAGCAGAATGTCATCGATAAAGCAGTCAAAAACAATTACAACACTCCAGTGACTGATACCCACTGGAATTTGACGTCCCATGGAACGCAGATTTTAGAAACCGACGGAATTATACATTGATGCAGTACGCTTGGTAACGAGGAGTTTCGTTTTATCCACAGTTACATCTGAGGATAAGTTGGGCACAGATGTAAGATTCATTGATATTTTTATGGCTAACGATGATACTGAGCCTTTCTGCGCCTTCAGTTTCTTTTCTCTCACATTTGACTGCTGTGACAGAGTGATAATTCACTGAATGTTACACCAAAGAAAGCGGATAACCTAACACACTAAATAACGTTAAACGTGTTATCATTTGATATGACAATACGAATTATCAATGACGAGTTTAAAGGAGAATGGTATGATGAAAGTGTGTTGAATGTCATAAGATTAATGAAGCTACTGCATGTGAAGGTACAAGAACAACTCCAGTGTTACTGAAGTTCAGTCGCCACTGCTATCAGAATGTAGCATGACAGAGTATTTTTCGTGTAAGGGTATATCTGTTTATCATCAGCCACTATTTTGCTGTGAATTGCATAACCCTTGGTCCGTACGGGACTGGCAACTATTAGAATGTCAACCCGCGGCACTAGCGTTGCTCTTGTGGTCTCCTGTCTGTAGAATGGCGTCATGCAGCTCGCCACAGTAGTCCATCGTGTGAGAGCCTCTTCGTTTCTTAGTAACTATGACAAGCGACATTCATGTGAGTCCCCTTTGCATGCTCAAATCTTCATCTACCTGCAGAATTCACAAACATCACACGTTCCACGACCTCACTCACTCACTCAGTCCTTTTCACCAACCTGATGACCTCCTGAGGCTTCATGATGTATCCTGTCAACAGATCCCATCTTTTATTCACTTTCTGTCATAAAAATACTTTTCTCCCCAGCTCGACTGAGTTGCCCCATTTAAGCCACGCCCTAGATCCATTTAAACTTCAGCACTCCCCTCGAATACTACGCTTCAAACCATCTGTTCTTTTCCGCCCTGAACTCTTTACAGTCCGCGTTTCATTCCTGTACAAAGCTATACTATAGACAAATACCTTTAAAAAGGACCACATTACATTAAAATTTGCCTTCTGTGTTATCAAATTTTTGTTATTGGCTTTCTCAGGTTTACATCTTCTGCACTTAAGCATCGACCTGCTATTTTTCCACTCAAACAGCAAAACTCTTTTGATACTTTCAATGTCATTTCCTAATCCATTTCCCTCCGTAGCTCACAATTTCGATTTTATTCTACTGCATTTTACTACCTTACTTTTACTTGTTTTAATATTCACCTAACAACCTATTTTCAAGACATTACCCATTTCGTTCAGCTGATAGTTAAGTAAAGTGCCGTCTCTGATATAACTGGATTCTCATCGATTAAACTTAAAGTTTTAGTTTTTCTCCCAGAACTAAAATCTTCAATCCAAGTTTCGGTTTCCGTAATGCTTGCTGAATGTCCACACTGAATAACATGTTGAATAGGCTAAAAACCTGTCTCATTCCTGTCTCGTATTTCATCCTTGTTACCTTCAGAAATGCAGCAGCTATGAACGTGCGTTTACTATGCTTCAGTCTATCTCCCAAGTCGTTGAATTGAGTCAGTAATGGTTCGTGCATCTGTACATTTCTTTTGAACCTAAATTCATCTTCTGCCAGTCTAATCATAAATTCGTGTTAGATCTTTTCCAACCATCCCGATAACATTCACACTTCTTTCGAATTTTCTTACTTTTTGAAGTAGGATAACTACATGTTTTTGAAGACTGAGAGTATGTATCCAGCCTTGCACGTGTTACATGTCAGGTGAACTCTTTTTTTCATGCTTCTCACAGTGATCCCAATAACAATAAAGATGTATTGTCTACTCTAGGTGTCTTTCTTCGGCATATGTCTTTCAGTGCTCTGTGAAATTCCTTTCACGGTATAATGTGTCCCTTCTTACCCTCATTTAATTCCACTTCCCTTTCGATAATATTTACTTGAAACTGGTACTCTTTGTTGAACCTATCTATGCACTGTATCCCAGGTTGTCTTTCCTTTCTTGCTTCGTACTGTCTTGCAATCTGATCCCTAGGTATTCATTTATGTTATTGTTTTCTCCAAAGGTTTCTTGAATTTTCCTGTGTGGGGCATCTATTATTCCCACAGTCAAGTTTCTAGTTTCTTCTCCACTATTTTTAGACTTGTGTATTCACATCTACTGGCTTAATTTTCTGTATTTAGGTATTTTCTTCTTTCGTGAATAAAATTCATTACTGATGAGTTGTCTTTCCCTCCATTTGATCCTATGCAGCTCTCATTATCACATCTCTCGAAACCAACCGTTCCTCATCTTTTGCAGTACATCTCTGTTTCTCAGTCCTGTTGCCTAAAGTTCCTTTTGAAACACTCGTTAGTCTTCTGAAGTCTTCTGGTATCTCCAGGTTTCAAAAAGATACATGGCCTCCTTTCACTTTTTTTAAAAACACAAATTCAACTGATTTCTGTACACATTTTTTTCCAGACGCCTTTCTCTATAATTACTTTCCCATAGCTCATGGTGCTCTGCTGTATTTTATATTATCCTGCTGTCGAATTCCTGCCTTGCATCACAATGAAACTTTTGTCTCCTTTCATGCAATGAATATTTTTTCTATTTCAACTTTAATTATTTCCACCTTCTAATGATCTACAGAGCTGGCAGCCTATCATACTAACATCATGTGGGTGTAGGACTCATGTTTGTGTGGCTACGGTATTACGATCACTAAGATGTTCGGCCGCATTCCTATTTTCTTGTTCATAAATAAATCATCTCCAGAGAAATTTTCTTTCGCTTTCGGCTGTTGGAAGTACCCACACAACAAACCCCACCTAGCTGACCAAATTAAGTCCCTTTAGCAGGAATACGTGTATCAGAGGGAAGTGCCTAATCAGGACGCAAAGGAGGACCTTACTTCGCCCCGCTGGCTGGAATGAGGCACGCCTCAGCCAGGTAGCAGGCTTCACCAGCCTCACCCAGCTGGACCTTCTCCCAGTGACACGGGGCTCTGTAGCTCAGGAGTGAGGCAGTTGCATACAGTGGCACTTTACACTATGCAGCGGTAGGCAGTGTGTTCCCTTTCTTGGATCCGACGTCCATAATTTCACTGGAACAGATTCCCTCATACCCAGATGCACAGCATAATATCACATATTTCCGTATTTATTTTAAACGTTGTTGGGTGTCCAGAAAGCGCAAAATGCACTGAATAAGTAAAGTGCACAGAGGCAATGAGAGGAAATGGGTAATTTCGGAGAGCTCGTAAGAGCTGAAATCAAAAAATGCTTATAACTGACACATAGTTCTTCCGTGAACCATCGATATAAGAACGTAGGCTTCCGCGGCCGGTGTCATAGTGATTAAAATTCTTCTGAGTATTAGCTGCGCAAGATTAGCCGAGCGGTCTAAGTCGCTGCCGTCATGGACTGTGCGGCTGGTCCCGGCGGAGGTTCGAGTCCACCCTCGGGCATGGATGTGTGTGTTTGTCCTTAGGATAATTCAGGTAAGTAGTGTGTAAGCTTAGGGACTGATGACCTTAGCAGTTAAGTGCCATAAGATTTCACACACATTTGAACACATTTTTCTCCTGGGTATTATGCCGCGTCATTGCTAAAAACTAACAACAATAATAACTAAAACCGACGTTTCGGCCGAATCGGAACGGCCTTCCTCAGGTCAGTCGTCCCCTGAGGAAGGCCGTAGCAATTCGGCCGAAACGTCGGTTTTAGTTATTATTGTTGTTAGTTTTTAGCAATGACGCGGCATAATACCCATAATAATTCTTCTGGGTATTACGCCGCGTCGTTGTTAAAAACTAACAACAATAATAACTAAAACCGACGTTTCGGCCGAATCGGAACGGCCTTCCTCAGGTCAGTCGTCCCCTGAGGAAGGCCGTAGCAATTCGACCGAAACGTCGGTTTTAGTTATTATTGTTGTTAGTTTTTAACAACGACGCGGCGTAATACCCAGAAGAATTTTAATCACTAGTACACCATCGAGTTGGGTAATTCCCAGTTACAAGACTGTACGCAAGCAGTTGAACTATCTGTTTTGTATTAACATCAACAAATTCGGAACACAGATTCTTCGCTTGTACGTGTATCTTCAATATGAATTTATTGTCTAATAATACACCTAGGTATGTGACCCGGTTGGTCCACTCTATCTGTGTGTTGTCGATATGCAGTCTGCCCCTTAGGTTTGGTCTTCTTCTGGTGAACATGACTAAGCGTTTCTTATCAGCACTTAGACGCACCATGTTATATCTTGTCCACTGATCTATGACAGTTAGATGCCTCTGAAGGCGGCCTATGGCTGCATTCACTCTGCCTCTACATCATTTGATAAATACACCAACTCACTAGTTTATAAATTGTAACAGACATGAGGACATGTAAAAGTGTCTTATTTATTAGCTATCAGCTGTTATGAATATCGTTAAAGCTTCTTTTTCTTTTTTCTCTTCTTTGCACCACACACGTAATAACAAGAATGGTATTCCATATTAACTCTTTGTTCGTCACAGTGTCTGGATATACTTTTCTACTACTACTTTATTATGTAAGTTCTAGGTGATGACTGATTTTGTCGCAACTATAGCTATGCTGTTTGCCTAGGTGGACGCTGTTGATAAGGAAAAACCTCGTAAAGAAGTGGAGGAGGGGGCAGCCGAGGATTTCAGCAGCCATGCTTCGGTTGCTGCTTCCAGCAACTGAAGAAAAGATTTCTTTGTTCTAAATGTTCTTGTTTGTTCCGAGTTTTTTGTTCTCTTCAAGTTATTTGTTCAGTTTTGTTCGTTCTTGTGTTCGAGGTTTTTTTTTTTTTTTTGTTCAGTTTAGAATTTCCTTTGGCTCATTTGTAAACAAAAAATAAAACTTTGGTTTTTCGTCAACTGTTGTTTAGGTTTTTAAGTGTGTTACTGTAAAATGATAGTTGACGAACATTCTTTATAAGAAGTTCATTTTCCTGTTTTTAATAGCGATCATTAATATACCCTACGCATTCTGGAAATTAGTCAAAGATAGCAAGTTAAAATAAAACAGCCTCTGGGCCCAAGGGTGGTTTTGTAGCTCTTACCCTCATTGCATGATCGATTTCTGAACTCAGTCCTGTCTTCAGGCATACCTTAAATACACAACAAATCTGTGTTAGGCATTATTCCTTCACATCACAGCCGACTGTCAACCGAATGTCAAACACCCAAGCCCCACGTCCACAGCACCGCCCACAGCGTCACCTCACAGCTGGGCCATTTTACGTCGTGTTGCGGACGTGGGTGTAGGACATGTGACGTCGTTGGGCATTCGTTACATCATATGCAAAAAAATTATATATGTATATATATTTTTATTTTTAATTTATCAGCATGATTCTTTCTCTCAGGGATACTGTCTTTTCTTATCACTTTTGCTTACGTGCATAGGTATATATGAAACGGGTTCTTGAAGGACCTCAGTTATTCGTGTACCAACTTTAGATTTTGAACGTGATGACTAAGGTATGGTTGCCGTTAACTGAATTGAATGTAATTTTGTTAATTTCTGTGATGTGCGTACTGTAAGACTTTCGGTGCACACACCATCAGATTATTTGACTTGTCGCTCTAACGAAGTAGGCAAGCGTCAGCAATAAGTCTCGTGGTCTTATTGTGGCGTGTTTATCTTCTGCCGTTAGGTCAGACGATAGAAATGCCACTTGCATGCTTAGAGTAGCAGATTGATGGTGACCAACTTTAAACAGAACTTAATTAATTTTCACACACATTTATTAAAATAATAAAAAGCATAGACATCACGTTACTTGATTCTGGATGCTGTTTACAATTGACATTCTGAAATTCCTTTGGTCTTGGTACGTTAATCTTATTCTCAAATATCTCTGATACTTGACAAAGTGTCTATTCATTTATCTTCATGGCTATGTACAGGAATATGGTAATCTTATTAGGCGCAGACTGAAACTTGACTATAGACTGGTACAGACTAATGCAGACTGGTGCAGCCTGCTGCAGACAAATGCAGACTGGTTAATCGGAGGTCTGTACACTCGTTATAATACCTCGCACGTTCAGGTATAACTGCACGAGTGTGATCCGCGAGGAGAAAAGGTTCTACGTTAGCAGCAATCTCATTGGCTGCGTTACTTATTAATACGGATTGGCGGAAGCAGAATTTGGTCCGTCTCTAAGGCAGCGCCATCTCGTAGTGCGGAGACGGATGAACACTGCGCCTGCACTGTTGTAAGTGTCATTTATATCGTAACGTATATGTTGAAATGAATATATGTTTTATTTAATCGTATGCTTTTCTCTGTTTTAGTCGTTTTAGTCACTCCATTGTCATGTTTGAAGCTGAGGTCAGATATCAGACTTTGTCTACAAAAAATATATAATGAGCCCTGGCTACGTTCCGTACATCTTCGGACGTGCAAAACTTGATAAATTCATGGCGTAAATTTTAAACTCTCAATTACTTATCCAAACAAACAATAATAACAATTATTATTATTACAAATTATTATACATTATTATTTTATTTTTATTTTATTTGTAAAATGTTGCATTTCTAAATTCAATCAATAACTACGTGAAACATTGAAAATTAATTTTTGTTGCCTTTGAAAGCAGTTAGATAGGCCACTAACAACAAAACGTACACAACAGAAACCCAAAAACGGATTTTGCGTTGTATATTGTAGATATGTATGGTCCCTAACAGAAATGCACTATAATTTTGATGAAATTACACGAGTTAGTAACGCACAAATGTTGGCAACAGTACAGAGACGTGAAGACACGACCCAGCCGCTATAACATCTCAACAACAGACTCACAGCTTGTAACGACAAGAGGAAAAGCACGAAACTTTTGTTATATCAGTTTCAGGTATATTTAGAAAACCACCAGTCAGTAACTCCAATCTGTATTTAATTTAGTACCAATAAGACGTTATTGGAATTATTGTAAGTTTATTTTATCTTAAACATCATTCGTCCTTCTTAAAGTAAATTTACTTCAAATATCGGTAGTATTACCAAGTTTCCAGAATGAGATTTTCACTCTGCAGCGTAGTGTGCGCTGATATGAAACTTCCTGGCAGATTAAAACTGTGTGCCCGACCGAGATTCGAACTCGGGACCTTTGGAAGGTAGGAGACGAGATACTGGCAGAAGTAAAGCTGTGAGTACCGGTCGTGAGTCGTGCTTCGGTAGCTCAGATGGTAGAGCACTTGCCCGCGAAAGGCAAAGGTCCCGAGTTCGAGTCTCGGTCGGGCACAAAGTTTTAATCTGCCAGGAAGTTTCATTACCAAGTTTATTTGCAGCACAGTATAAAGACAAAAACTTGTCATCTTATACATTACGATGTTATACGCTCCTGTAGAGACGCACTAATATTGCAAAGCCACTATGGTCACACATTTATAGCCATTTGAATAAAATTTTCTTTCATTTAATTACAAAAGCAGGAAATTATTTGAAGGTAAAATCAGTTCAGTTTATTTTTGATTAATAATATAAGGTTTATTATTGCATTAGTAGCATGTGTGCTAAGAATATTAAAATTTCACTTCAGTTTTCCATCTTGCCTCTGAGTTCATGCAGAAATAAAATTTCATAAACGCAGTTAACTTTTGAGTCAAACAAGTCATAAAGCATTCTGCAGCATGATAAAAATAATTCAAGTCTGAAATGCCCATACGTTCGCGTTTCTTTCTGAAACGTGAAATAAAATTTACTCTTTCGTAGTTGGCGACTGATCTTTGTGAACTTAGCCAGTTCTTTACGGGGTAAGTGATTGTTGTTCTCATCGGGTCATGCTGGGGTTGTCTGCTGTTATGGCTGCTGATTGGCAACCAAAACACACAGGATTCTGTGTAATGTAGGAAGAGCGAATGTGTACGAAAAGTAGGGCAGTGTTCTGCCGAGGACTGAAAGCCCAATCATTGCTGTGCTTCGATATACCGTTTATTTTGTACCTTAACCACATTAAATATTTTCTGTAGGAACACATGTCAAAAAGTTTATTATATATTATTTCTCGGCTGTGTTAGATTAAGTGCGAATATTGTGTGTAGTATTTCGCTAATACTCAACTGCGTCGACTGACAGCGAAATACGTTGTAGAACGCACAGAACAGAGCCAGCGGCCGGGGTTTTTGTGAACGAGGGCCCCGTGACCGGCAAGTGCAGCAAAAAGTCGTCGAATGTGCGGGTGTAGAAACAGTGTGTGGCTGCCGCTGCTAGGAAATTTACCAAATTAAAATTTCAATTAATAATTCATTTTCGTCGATGCGATGAATAAATAAAGTCCACTGACGAGATTAGAGGCAAAGAAAGCCAGTTATCCTCTAGCGCCCCACGTGTCAGATATGATACAGTCAGGCGATATTTTTTCTCACAGTGAGAAACAATGTTTTGAGTCGGCGATCGTATGTATCATGCACCATACCGTCTGCGCTTCACTCTCGTCATTTTTCAATTTTCTCGCAGTAACAAGAACGAGGCAGCACTTAACGAAAGGCACTGCGTTTACTCGCGAACGAAGATGACACATGAAGGAAAAGGTAAAAAACAGAAATAGTATTACATACGAGATCAATCATGATTACTAGAAGCAAATAGGTCTAAGTTTTTGCAAGTTTTTACAAGCCTCAGGAAACGTGTAAATGCAATGTATCAAACCTGTTGTTTACTAAAACACGTCCGGTTTAGAGGCGTCAAGGCGCATCATCAAATGAACAGCGTCAGAAGATCATAAGCATACCCACAGCTCCAAGTCAAAATTTACTATCTTATACTTGTAACGTTGTTGACCTCATAATGTGGTTTGAAACCACAAAAGCCGTCGTGTTTTAATAAATAACTGTTTTTCCGCCTGTAAGCGGAGTTCTTCCTAACACCAGGCTTTTTAACAGCTGCGGTTACCCGGAATATAAAATAGTTTGTGTATAAAATTTGATACAATCGGACAGTAGGTCTAGATGTTGGACATTATCACGCCACTTATGTTTCAAAATGATTGAATTATATGAAACAAATGTAGTTTGTGTGCTACATCTTATTTACTGTAAATGAGAAAATGAATAGTTTCGTAGGCTATAGATAGAATATTTAGGAATTAAATAGTGTTTATATTGTAATTGTACTTGCTTCTTAGGTTTGACTGATTCAGAATTTCTGGAGGTGCTACTGGAGTCTATCAGCGCATTTCGGACGAAAGAGAAAGTTACGAAGCAAAGAATCGTAAAATAACGCAAGCCATCGCACCAGCATGCAAAAGACGTTGGAACGCACTGAATTTGCCAGATATTTACGCTGGGAGACAAAAACGTAATTCTATATGTAGAAAGCAATGATGGTCCAGTCATAAGTTCGTAAAATGCCAGACCAGTGATGTGTTCCTGTGTTTCTCAGAACTTTCTGCGCAGTGCGAAACGGAGTGTGGGAACAAAAAATACGAAGTTCTGTAATCTTCATATAGGGTAAGTCAAGGTGATATGGTGAATCGGGTGAAATGGTGAATTGCTTTAATTCTTTACTGGTTAAATAGATGTCTCTGAATGTGTGCAGTGTGCAGGTGTTGAAAACCAGCTCGGTTTTAAAAACCGTAAGTACTTTGTACAAAACTGTTTTCGATGCTAAATAGTTTTTATACGCTGCATGCTTTTGTAGATGTTACTTCAGGTAGCGTAGTCCGCGGGGTATTTTTTGATATATTCTGCCTTCTTATACTGCTTGTGTACTACATAATCTAGAAATCGTTGCGTCTAGTGTTTTGAACTTCTTGCCGTGCTATTAACCGTTTCACCCATAGAAAAGGGGATAAATGGTGAACTCGGGCAGCGGTGATACGGTGAAGTACTTTTCTTATGTGTAAAGTGCAAAGCATTTATTTAGGTATATACCAACCACGGTTTTTGACAAGTGTAACGTCTAGTAAGAAACAAAAACAACATATTATGTAGTAACGAGAAAATTATATGTATCATATTGTGTTATTGTATAAAATTATGTATTTTTTTTATTATTTATTTTTGAGAATATCTGCGTCGGCGAGTAATGAAACCACCACAGACGATAAATGTCGAACAAAGATTAAAATAAGTAACTAGTATATAATACGTGACGAATAGCAACTTCTTTGTCTCCTTCATCTGGGAGTCGAACGAGTAAGATATCCTGTGGCGTAGTAGCGAACGCTAGTGTAGCATTCTTTTGTCGGGACTAAGAGATGTACGCCATTACGTGTGAATTCATAAAGGTGTGTAAAAATTGAAATATTTAAATGTTTTAATAGAGTTATGTAAATGAAAACTTGCATTATTAATTGTTAAAGCTTGCTTGCCTATTATCCCATCCTGTTGAGACATTTTTCAGTTATATAAATATTATCTGTGGTGCTGAGCTGCGTGGCGAACGAAAGAGCCGCTGTGCCGCGGCGTATTCAAACGACTTCCAATATAGTCTATCATACCGCAAGGAAGCGGTAAAGTAACAGTAAAATAATTTTATTTCTTTTAGCTTCCAGACTTGCAGTGCAGATCAACAGATTTTATGATGTGTTGCAGGTTGACGCGGGCTGCTGATAGTATATAACTCACAGTACAAATAAGTTAATGTACCGTCAAAATCTAATAGGAATCTTGCTGTGCTCCGTTCTGGTCTGGCAAACTTTATAGTGAAAACGTATTTTTTTTAATAAGAGTCTCATGTTCTTGTGCTAGTCGTGGTATTGAATGGTGTTTTACCGAGAAACAAAATCCACTGCAAAATTTTGTTGTTGAACGATCATACGAACTGTAACATCAGTGTTCATAACCAAGTAATTTCAATTTTCAATAACTATAAAGTAGGGAAGATATGTTGATTTTTAGAATGAGTTACAGTCACGAAAAAACGTTCCTTTAATTGTAGGCCAGATACAGAACAATAAGATCTCAATATATATATTTTGCTTTGTTAAAAGGTAATGATGATAAAGAAATTCAAAGCACGGCATTATTAACAGATATTTCGCGGCTCTTTTCGTATAAGCGATATCAAAAACGCGAAACTGTCGCCCAAAAACGCGGGGCCCGAATTTGCAGTGGCCACAAAAATTTTATGTATTTTCCTTTCAGTGTCTATTGTTATATATGTATATATATATGTATTTAGTGATAGATGTATGTATGTGTATCATGATTAATGCAATGTATTAATGAATGTGCAACCACTCTTTCATGAAAAAACGTACTACTGCAAGCGAGTCAGAGAAGACGATCCTGATAGTACTGAGAAACTGTAACGACTACGTAATCCGGGGGCAGCCGAACCCCGAGATCAGATAAACTAAAGGTAAGACTACAGTGTAGTTGTCCTGTTTGTAGAAGCTGAGCTCCAGTGAAGTGATCTCATATCGCTAGTGGTGTGCATATTGTGCGTAGTTTGATGTTAGTGTTATGACAGGACAAAGTTGATGGTAGATAGTAATTTTTAGTGGGCAGTGTAGTGTAGATAAATTAACGTATTTTGTGTGCAAGTGGCAAAACTGTCAGATTTTGTGTTTGAGTAAGCAATTTAGGAATATGGTTAAGTTGCGTAGTCAACGTCCGAGCAATATGGATACTGAGGAACAGCAATTAGTTAGTGGAGGAAATGTAGAACCGGGTACCTTAAGCAGTACAAGTACTCTTTTTGAGGATATACCATGCGAAAATGTGGGGGCAGGGGCACAGGAAGTGATGCCACCGCCCACCAGTGCTCAAGGAGAGGTAGATAAAGAAATTACATCACCTCCAGAAAAGCAGGAACCAGAGAGTGGTAATCTGCCTGGTGGATATTCACTTCAGGCGATATTAGAGCGCGTGCTGGATTACCAGGCAAAATTTGCGCAACAGCAAGCCGAGCGAGATCGCCAGCAAGCGGAGCGAGATCGCCAGTTAGAGGAAAAGTTTCTTGCCCAGCAAGCGGAGCGAGATCGCCAGCAAGCTGAGCGGGACCAGCAACTTGTGCAAGCGTTAGAACATATGAAAAAGGAGATTGCCTGTATGAAACAGAATTATGAGTCGATACCTAAGGCCGTGCAGGAGTTGACTGTACAGGTCAACAACCTGCAAGTAGCAAACACTAACATGGTAGATGAGATAGGTGTCTTAGCCAACCGGTTAGAAAAGCTAGAGGTAGATTCCACACAGCTTGTAGAGCAGAAGTGGAACGACCAAGCGACTAAAATTGAAACCGAATTCAACTCATGGCTAGAAGTGAAGGAGAGTGAGATTGACAAAAATATTAATTCTAAAGTACAAGCAGCCATAGCAGATAGAAATTCCGAATCGTTCAGTACCGCAGTAAATAGTCAGGTACAGAACGACGTGCAAACCATCAAACAAATACTCAGTGAGGATATTCCGCAGTGGCAAGTGAACGGATATCCGACTTGGAAAAGGGTTTAACACAAAGTAGCAAACATCTTGAACATGAAACTATGTCGCCAACAGCCAATGTTTTTGGCAACGCACAAACTTATACGCGACACAACAATGGTGAATCTGTAGTCGATAATGCGAAGAGCTGTAGCTTCGGTTCGGAGCAGACAGCATATGTCCCAGGAGTAAATTCATATAGTTCAAAAATATTAGTTGAAGAAAGTTTAATCAAAACTAGGCAGTTTCAAACGTTTACTACTGAACGGAAGTCAGTACACCCAGTAGTATTCATAAAAAGCTTTAAAAATATCTTGCCTAGTGTGTGGAATGAAGCACAGAAAATTCAATACGTAATGTCATACATTCAGGGTGATGCAGCGTTGTGGGCTACGGAAGTAGCAGACAGCTGCATGACATATGAACAGTTCGAAAGTGCGTTTCTGTCGAAATACTGGTCGCCTTGTATACAAGAGCGGCTAAGAAAAGAAGTATATAATCCCGAACCGTACTCACCCCGTCTTGGGAATTTGAGACGGTATTTTGAAAAGTATATAAACAAAACGCGCTACTGGGACGAGCCTATATCACCAAGAGACGTAATAAGACTACTAAAATCACATTTACCCATTCATATCAAAGAGAAATTAATACACGTACCAGAAAGCGACATGGAACATTTCCTATCTGTTCTAGATTCAATAGACTTGATCCAGGAAGACGCAAAATCAGCGTGCGATCACTCGCGGAATAATGGATCAGGGTGTAACCATGACAGAAATAATAGTGCACAAAACCACAACCATGGAAATGGTGGGGGTGGTAACAAGCGGCAAGAGCATTCGCAAAATGGTAGTAATGGTAGAAGCCAGAACGGGTATGGGCAACCAACTTATAATAAAAAGCGTCGATTTGACGACCGGTACGAACCCGGAATGTCAGGGACCAACCGCTGGAAAAATGCGCGAGGTCAGTGGCATAGCAATTATAGTGATAGTAATCGAAATTGGCATCAGAATCAGAGAACAAGCCCAGAGCGACAGGGTAATGACCGGTATGACAACAATAGACCACCACCGCAAAACGCGCCTATTGCGCAGCCGTGGCGGCCGACAAATCAGAATGTACACATAGTGGAGGTCACGGACAATAGCCGTCCAAGTACCTCACAAGTAAGCAACCCATTAAACTAGGATCGGCCTCGATATGCTCTCCATCGCTGGCCGAGGGGTGGAGTGAGAGCAACACGAATGATAATAATATACCTGGAATATGTATGCTGCAATACAACGACGGTATCAGTATGGATAAAGATCTACTGAACGAGCAGCACGAATGTAAGAAAGATAATAACGAAAATGTGCAAGCCATAATAGAAGCGAAAATCAATGATGTTGTAGTGAATATAATCATCGACACAGGTGCCTCAGTCAGTGTAATGAGTATAGAGTTATATAAAGCACTGGGAAAAGGACGTAGCATACCGACTTTCCCGGTTAATAATTGTAAGGTGTCTGGAGCCATAAGTGCGCAGAGCCAATTAGTTAAATACCAGGTGCAGGTAGAGATTTGTAAGGAGGGCGAAGCCATAGTGAGCTCGTTCCTCATTGTTAATGGACTAAAGGTGGCCTGCATTATGGGAGTAGATTTTCTCCGTGGGAGGGACGCAGTGATCGACCTCTCCTTGGGGAAACTAAGCATAGTTAATAAAGGTAGGAGGATTGAGTTGTCTATGATGAAATCGAAGGAGGTACTTGTGCCATATTGTAATCGAATTAATATCAAATGTAGGAACCCCTGGGTACTACACCTTGATGATTTTTCACATGTAGCAGACCTCTATTACCCGAATTTAGAGGATCGAAATTTTGAAACAAATGTTGAGACATTTCAAACCAAAGTGCAGGAATCTGAAGGTTTAAGCGATATCCAAAAGCAACAGTTGACGCAGCTGCTATCGGAATATACTATGGTATTTACCGACCGACCAGGAATAGTCAAAGGGTACCACTATCACATAGAGGTGATGCCCCACAAAACATACTGTCGCGCAACTTACTCCATCCCTTGGTCGAGGAGGGAAGTAGTAGCTAAAGAGATTCGGAAGATGTTGGCACACGAATGTAGCTATTTGTTAGCACATCCCCAGACGGGGAAAATCAAAGGACTGTATCCACCTAAAGATGTAAAGTTATTTATTCAGTGAAATGTCTGATGTAAATAGTAGTGGTAAGAAGATTTCAATTGTGTTTTAGAGTATAAGTATGTTAGTTTTAAGAAAGAATTTATGTATAGTTACAATTTTGAGGAAGTAGAATCAGTAAACTGAGCAATAATATGCAAATGGAAGACTTGGTTTACAGACAGTTAGTGTCATTAAAAGACTACATGCTCTTCAAGCAATGAATAATCTTTTGTTGATAAAATAAGGATTAATTTCCTGAATCATTTTGTAGTAAGTAAGTCCAATTAATGATGAAATCTCATATAAATGTGTAGCAGATGTAATTGTGTTAGAATCAAGGAACCCTGAGAGAGAGTCTATAGTAGCCAAAAATTGACTTTGTAGTACGAAATAATTATGTGATGTAATGTTTACTGCCAATAGTGATCTGAGAACGACACTGGAGCAGAATCCAATAAAAAACAAAACCGTTCCGTGTAACCTATGCTTTGTATGCATTAATGCTTCAATTGAAGCCTGTGTACTTGGCACACGTTCTTGAATATTAATTACGTGGTACGCGAATCAAGTTACGCAGAAACTACACTGTAGACCGGTGGGACGGACCGTTAAAAATAGTACTAGTGCTAAATGAAGTATTTATTGAACAATATGCCCAAGTCAAGCTGTCATGCACATGGAAAATCTGTTTGCTAGATGGGTGATAACCTGGCAAGCTACACTAAAAGAGGAAAAGAAAGCTATGTACAAAAAAAAAAATCACACACCTTTAAATAATTACAAAAAAACAACAGATGCCTAGTAATAGTATTAAAAGTGTGTAATGAGAAGGTAACACAATGGACTCAATGTAGATGAGAGTGATTATGCTAAGAACAGTTGTTATACATTAAAAATAAACTGTGTGCATAAACAACCTAGGAAAGGACGGAATATTGTGTGTAGTAGGGACAGAAAATGACTGTTGTATCTGCACCAATATATACGTCGGTATAAGTTAAGTGTTGAGTGACTAACTGTCATAGTGCAGTGCTCAACGAACAGTAGTACACTGTGAGTAAAAACGGTAGTTAGTGATCCGGTCGGAGTCGATTCAAACAAACATCGCTCGACGGAGACATTTAGTATGTGTGTACCGAAATATTTTCGCGTGTTGAAAGACGCTCTGGCAGTGTATCAACCGTGAGAACAAGTGAAAGTGTGTAGTACAATGTGCGTGTGACGAACCCTGAATACCAGTGTCACAATGCCACAAGAAACCTGTTATCATGCCAAAACATCCTGTGCATACCAGCGAAGCGACGGCGTAATGAACAATAAACACTTTTAAACAAGTTGCATTTTCCTGCACAGCTAGTAATCTGTGTCATTAGAGACAGTACACCGTTGTGGAATGTTTGTTTCATGCACTACGACGGGGAGCCATGCGGAGAAGCAGAGACGAGTGTCTTGCCGCCAGCCGGCCGGTCGCGGTAAACCACGGCAACTCGCCGACATCGGCGAATGGTTCGGCGCGGTTCGCGACTGCTTGCGCCCCGTCAGCACGACGTCGCTGTTACTGAGAGCCGGTCGTCGAACCCAGCGGCCGTCGGCACGCGGCGTTCCAGACGACGCGACTCAACAATTGCTTCGCGCCACCCGCTCCGTACAACATTGTTGTCATTCAAATGAACTATCAACTATGTGGTTAATGCACTAATATGAAAACGGTATATTGGACACGAAATGACGTGACAAACATTGTGTTTTTCTTTAGTTACTCGATGCAGACTCAAAGTATTCATCGGTTCAGTGATGTATAGATATAATATGTTTTCGTCATGTTAATGAAGTAAACTTGCACGAATGCTAGAACATTTTAAAACAATTGTCGTGAGTAAGTGCAGAGACGATTCATTATACCACTGTAAAACTGTTTAATGAGTGACTTTCATTGCAATACAGAACACAAATGTGAAAAAGGGTAGAAGGTATATTGGTAACAAAGAGACTAAAAGTTTAACATGTTGTCATAAATAGCCTTTGTTATCTATGAACATTGGATAGAGTCTGAACTTTTTGTGATCAAACTGGGTATTAAAACAAACCAGGCGAGATGACTATGGCTCCGGCGCAGTTTTCCCAGGTTTTCTGATCGCACGTAGCCCGAATGGGGGAGCCAGATAAATGTAATGACCCTGGGACTAGGTTTATGGTCACCTCGCAAAGTGTAAGAACAGTATAAAAGATGTAATTAAACCTACAGTGTAAAAGAACTAAGAAGTTTAAAGTGAATGTTCCAACCAAGGTAACAGACAATAACCAAACAGACGTTAGTGGCAGCATATTGCCGAACATTCTTAACGTTAGTCAATTGCTGCCAGGGGGCATTGCAACGTCTAGTAAGAAACAAAAACAACATATTATGTAGTAACGAGAAAATTATATGTATCATATTGTGTTATTGTATAAAATTATGTATTTTTTCTATTATTTATTTTTGAGAATATCTGCGTCGGCGAGTAATGAAACCGCCACAGACGATAAATGTCGAACAAAGATTAAAATAAGTAACTAGTATATAATACGTGACGAATAGCAACTTCTTTGTCTCCTTCATCTGGGAGTCGAACGAGTAAGATATCCTGTGGCGTAGTAGCGAACGCTAGTGTAGCATTCTTTTGTCGAGACTAAGAGATGTACGCCATTACGTGTGAATTCATAAAGGTGTGTAAAAATTGAAATATTTAAATGTTTTAATAGAGTTATGTAAATGAAAACTTGCATTATTAATTGTTAAAGCTTGCTTGCCTATTATCCCATCCTGTTGAGACATTTTTCAGTTATATAAATATTATCTGTGGTGCTGAGCTGCGTGGCGAACGAGAGAGCCGCTGCCGCGGCGTATTCAAACGACTTCCAATATAGTCTATCATACCGCAAGGAAGCGGTAAAGTAACAGTAAAATAATTTTATTTCTTTTAGCTTCCAGACTTGCAGTGCAGATCAACAGATTTTATGATGTGTTGCAGGTTGACGCGGGCTGCTGATAGTATATAACTCACAGTACAAATAAATTAATGTACCGTCAAAATCTAATAGGAATCTTGCTGTGCTCCGTTCTGGTCTGGCAAACTTTATAGTGAAAACGTATTTTTTTTAATAAGAGTCTCATGTCCTTGTGCTAGTCGTGGTATTGAATGGTGTTTTACCGAGAAACAAAATCCACTGCAAAATTTTGTTGTTGAACGATCATACGTACTGTAACATCAGTGTTCATAACCAAGTAACTTCAATTTTCAATAACTATAAAGTAGGGAAGATATGTTGATTTTTAGAATGAGTTACAGTCACGAAAAAACGTTCCTTTAATTGTAGGCCAGATACAGAACAATAAGATCTCAATATATATATTTTGCTTTGTTAAAAGGTAATGATGATAAAGAAATTCAAAGCACGGCATTATTAACAGATATTTCGCGGCTCTTTTCGTATATGCGATATCAAAAACGCGAAACAAGTCATGAAAGGTTAGTGTTTCCTATCCCATGCGAGAGTTATATTCTGTTTTATCCGACGTCTCAATACAATCGATAATTTAAAAATTAGTTTTTATATATTTTATGCTAGTACAGTTTGGTGTGTCAGTGACTAAAAAAGAAAATGTTCTGACTACCACCACTGTTCCAGGCAAAGACGCCTACATTTTGCAAAAGACAAAAAGGATCCAGCCGTGCTGATTGGACAGAGGAGCAACTTAACGATGCCGCAAAAGCGGTGCAAAATGGAATGAGCCTGAATAAAGCCTCAAAGGAGTTTCACGTTCCATGGCCAACGCTGAAGAGACGATTAGCAAACGGGTGCTTCACGAGAAAACATTTAGGTGGGCTGCCTGTACTAACGCAAGAATGTGGGAAAAAGTAGGTAAAACAGATAATAAAATTACAAAACTTCTAATCTGCACCAACAAGGACAAAGTACGTACCAGGGCATATAAACTAGCTGAGAAATATAACCAACATCACAAATTTAACCCAGAAAAGGAAATTGCTGGAATGGACTGGCTACATTTATTCTTAAAAAGAAATCCGGAACTCTCAATCCGCAAATCGGAAGAAGTTTCACAAGCACGGTCAAGGGATTTGAGTACTAAAAACGTTTCAAACTATTTTTCATTGCTGCAGAACATCTTGGTAGAGCATAGCCTCATTGATAAGCCGGGAAATTCATTCAACGCAGATGAGTCCGGACTTCAGCTAAATAATAGACCAGGTTACATGTTGGCAGCAAAGGGGTGTAATAGCATTCCAGTGATAACATCCTGTGAAAAGGGTGAAACCATACCTGTAAACGCTTGCTGCAATGAAGAGGACATGTTTTCAAATGGTTCAAATGGCTCAGAGCACTATGGGAATCAACATCTGCGGTCATAAGTCCCCTAGAACTTAGAACTACTTAAACCTAACTAACCTAAGGACATCACACACATCCATGCCCGAGGCAGGATTCGAACCTGCGACCGTAGCAGTCGCGCGGTTCCGGACTGAGCGCCTGAACCGCTAGACCACCGCGGCCGGCGGCATGTTTTTACTCCCAGCTTGTGTTTTGAAGGGAAAAAATGAAAAGGCCGAGTACAATTTCGGTATGTGGCCGGGTTCCACGATTTTCGTGCCACAAAAGTTGGCGTATGTAATAACTGATATTTTTTTCTGCGTCTAAGGTACCACTTTGCACCGAGGAAACCTGAGTGAACAGTCGTTTTTAGTTTGGATGGACATAGCTCTCATTGCAGCAGCGTGGATACATTAGAGTTTGCACAAGAAAAAAACATAATTTTGCTCTGTCTACCGAGCCACACCACACACTATCTGCAGCCGCTAGACAGAGCATTTTTTAAAGCTCTGAAATTCTATTATTATTAAAATGAATCCAGATAGAAAAATTTCGAGACTAGTGTTCGGAGGACTGCTTACAAAGGCATGGGTACAAGCAGCTACGACAGAGAATGCAATATCGGGGTTCAGAAGCAAAGGAATCATCCCGTTTAATCCTGATGTCATCCCCGAATACGCGTTTTTAACATCAGCTTCATATCAACATCAGGAAAACAACTAACGACATGAAAACAGACCTACTTCACCTCGACCAAGTTGTTCGCACTGGCAGGAGATATCTAATCCCTCGGAAGAAGCAACTGCAGACGTAGATACGATCAGAGGCTTGACCACATACAAGCTTCACCACAACTGGGCTGTTCGCAACGGCCGCAAAATCCACAGGAAAACATGCAGTCTTCATCAGAAGCAGCAGATATGATCTCGGCAGTGGCAACAGAAGAATCTCAAATAACCCCTGGCAAACTATTGGACCGTATTTCGCCGATACCTACCCTAGATAAAGTTGCATCTGCAAGGAAGAAGTCCAGAGCTTTAACTGAGGTTTTGACATCTCCAGAAAACATCGACAACCTGCTAAACAGGAAACGACGAAATGAATCAGTGAAGAGTAGAGCAAATGCTAAAAAGAGGACCAAAGGAGAAACCGTAACCAAAGGAAAAACCGTAACCAAAGCAAAAGCCGTAACCAAAGAGACTACCAAAGGAATTATCAAAAAGAAGCAGCCTAAGAAACGAAAAGCATGTGCCACTGACACCGAATCCGACTGGTCACTGGATATCCAACTGCAAGTCGATGATGACGACGCTGAAGATGAAGAGTGTTGTTGTGTGGGATGCGTTGGACTGTACAGTGGCACTGAAGAGGCTGTGTTACTTATGTACTTTGTGAAATGAGAGTGTTTTGATTTTGTTTAAATAAACAATTTCTTGTCTTCTACGAGAAATGTTTTGTTCACCATATCAGTCTGATTTACCCTATACGTTATCACGTGTATTACTATATAAGAGTATATAATAAACCCTGTTATGCAAAATTTAGTCTCTGAAATGATTGTATGTTTGACTTCTTTATATACTGTACATTTTAGTTTCATAAAAAGCCTTGAAAGAATAAATAAATAGTGTATACAAGCTCTTATTTCGATAATTAATGTTTCCTAACCCAAAATTCCTTAAAATTCTAGTAAGCAGCAATAGATAAGCTTTTTACACATTTGACTGTTTTAGCTTCATACAGATCTGATCTATCACAATTGACACGTGGACTGCAGTTACTTTTGCTTGTTAAAGACCTACTGATTCATGTCCTGTAGATCATGTATGGAATGATAATTTTCAATTTTTAACGAATTATAGGTTTTAGTAATGATAAGTATTACAGCGTAAAGTCAAGCGCTGGCACGCCAGCCGGGAACAAAAGGGAAGAGAAGGCTGCGAGAAGACGTCAGCCAATCGCACACTGAGCAACCGTCCTTCCAGGATGGCAATGCGACAGCAACGACCCCGATGTGAAGACAACACAGCACGGCGACCGACTGGCGACGCCCAAGTTCAGTAGCAGCTTCAAGATTAGCGGCTTAGAGAGCAGTGTCAACTCTATTCACTTCACTTGCGATCTCTATGTAGCACAGGCTTGTGACTGTCTGTGCTGAACAAGAATGATTATTTTGTATCTCGCCCTTTGCTTGCAACACATCTGTGTAATTGACCAAGTTAAGTACTGTAATTTTCTTATTGTAATAAAACTCGTTAATTCAACTTTTTCGATTGTTTATCTAGCGAGCCGAGCGTGTAGGCTTCCTACGCATCACATGTTTGGCGACGAGGTGAATGAATCTCACAGCAACAATCCAGAGACTGCCTGGTCAGGTTTTGTTTTGTCGTGGGCTTTTGCGTTTTGCTGGCACTTTAATTCTACTTTGTCTCCAGGGGTGTGTTTACCTAATTTTAGCGGTGTCTCTTATAGTGTTTTTACTATCCAGAATTTTCAGATGAGCGTTGCAGAAATTTTCTTTGCTTGTGAGCTTATTTTTATTGCTTGCATTGTCTCTTTATTGCATTTGCCTATTCCAAAATGAGGAACCCACCTTTGTCACCCCCTGCTCAGGCGCTGCAGGTGCAAGCGATAGATGCAACACAACTAAAACAGATGTTTCAGTTTCAGGTGCAGCAGATTGCTACCCTTCTAAATATGGTACAGCCATTATTGGTGAACCAAACATCTAATGCTGCGCCACAGACAATAACTGTAGCTCCGAGTGGTATACCGCCTTTTCGACAGTTTAATGAAATAGAAGAGAAATGGCTCGAGTGGTTGCAACAGTATGCAACGTACATCACTTCTTACAAAGTGCCAGGTACTGTGAAACTACATTACATCTTGTCAATGGTAGGAAGCGCAGTTTTCCGCCTCGTTCAGAAATTGTTGCCTAACGTGACTGTGAGTGACACTTCCTATGATCAGGCTGTCGATTCTCTAACTACTATGACTAACAAGTGAATGTGGTAGCAGCTAGGTACCAAATCTTTAGTTGCAAGAAAATGGCCGAACAGATTTATTGAGGGTTGGTAACACATTTGCAAGATATGATGAGGAAATGTAATTTCTAATGTGCTTGTGATGCTTTATATTCCGATGAAATGTTGCATGATGCGATCTTGTGAAGTTTAACTGACGTCAGACTTAGAGAACAGATTTCGAAACATTCAGATCCACCACATAAGTACATAGTGCAAATTCTAGGTCAGTACAATTCAGGTGCTGTAGCGACCAATAAATTTGAGCAGCCGCCAATTTGTCAGGTGTAGTCGTCCCTTGCTTACGACCAGCCCAGTAGGCAGCAACAGCATGTGCGCGCCGTGCCGCGTAAACAGCTCTCTAAATGGGTGAACAGAATTAAGTCATGCCCTCGGTGGTATTCAGGGCACAAACGCCAAGACTGCCCATCCAGACTAGCACGCTGTTATGCTTGTGGCAAGAAAGATCACGTACAATCTGTGCGTTTGCAATGGAACAAACATATGAATTCTGCCCACTCACAAAAATCTAGTCACAAGGCCCATGCAATCAATGCAGTGTAGTCAAAGTCTGCCTCAGGCAATAGCAAACCCAGCAAGCAGACAGTTTCTTCAGTGCTATACCAGTCAAACAAACTTTTTGTTGATTTGCAACTTAGTGGAAAACGTGTGAAATTTCATTTGGACATGGGTGCCTCTGTTACATTGCCGAATCGTAACACATATGAACTGTTAGGCTCCCCACGCCTGTCTAAAACTAGAATGCGCCTTGTAATGGACAACACATTCCTGTTCTCGGAAAATGTACTTTGCCTGCCATGTATCACATGTATCACACATACGCAAACTGGACTTTCACTGTGCTACAATCAAGCGATTGTGAGAACATATTTGGACTTGATTCGTTTGGCTTTCAAATTCAGGAGAATGTGTTGTCAGTGACTGCATTCAATGCCGAAGACAGTGTAGCTCGCTTGCTGAAAGAATTCCCTGAACTCATTTCTGAAGATTTAGGCAAGGTTAAGAACTTCGTTGCACATATTACTATGAACGACAACGGTCAGCCGACATTTTTCCGGGCCAAATGTGTTCCCATTGCATTACGGGACAAACACACACACACCCCTCCCCCGTGTGGGATTTCCACGCCGTGATACGTTTAAGTGTCAGATATAATTCACACGTCTGTATTCCAAGCAGCCGTGCACCCTCATGAAGCTAACCTGTAGCATAAAGTTACTAGCGGTCACACCAATCATCTTTGCAGATGCTGTCATACAAACGTTTGTGTGTATGCCATGCGAGAAACTAAAGGGACATTTTTTCGATATCGCCGAGTCAGGAACGATGATGAAAAACTGTTTATATGTGATACACGCAAACGGCCACTCATGCACTCAGTATTTGAATCAGTCTTTTTCCTTGAACTGAGGAGGTTTAGACTATATTATGCCTGACTAATGTCATCTGCTGCAAACATGCGATTATATTGGCTTCGAAGCTCAAGGTACTTCACTCCATGTGGCGTTTACAACTACTTTAACGGCCTATGCATATCAATAGGCCTGCGGTCTCGTATTAAGAGCCTCTGACTTCGTTTGCTACCCACAGGTGCGTGCCTAAGCGATAGCAGCGGAACTGCTCGCGGCTGCAGCTGTTGGCGAAACTGTCGGTACGCAGCCGACGTACAAGTTCGTTTCATTCAAAATGTGTAGAGTTTGGTCTCAAGTTGTCACTTCTATAACCGGTTTCTTATGAATTGTGAAGATGTATTCCTAAATCGTGGTTAATGAAATGTAATTAATTTAAAGAGACATGTGCCGTCACCTTGACTCGGTGTTCCCAAAACACTCCAGCAAACTCTGCTCTGTACGTTACAGCGTCGATCAAGAGTGTCAGCAGGTTCGTCAGGTAAAAGTTAAAGAGAAGAGGAATTTCTCGCTAGGTAGCTATATTTTACAGCAAGCCTAATGTGAACATTATTTTTTAAATGAGGTGTTAGAAGAATTATACGAGTAATAGAAACGAGTTGTTGTATTAAAAAACACAAGGATTCACTGGAACCCTCATTCCCATTAATATTACATCTATAAATGGTGTGATTCTTAGCTTTTTTACATTACTTCGAAGACTGCCAGTTCAAATTCATATCTCAGTTATTTTCTCAGTAGTCTACGTATCAAGATAATTCAGAACTCCTTTAACTGACGACAACAGTAGATTAAATAAACTCAGCAAGATATCTTTTCTTGAGGTATGGTAGACGTTTTCCACTGCGCTTTCACATCTCTTGTTACACACAATGATTTAACAATAAGATCAGCCTGTGCGCTGCAGAGCACCAACTGTCATAGTCAACAGCAGCATCTATTTTTAGTCATACTGTTCGAAGGAGATCGGTTGGATTTTCATACACACTAATTTTCACAAATGAATAAATGGTATAGACAGTAGCTCTGATTAAAAGTTCTACATCGAATGCGATGGTATTGTAGACAAAGAGTAGAGCACATGATCGTCGGGTGTGTAACATACTTGACGTCTTTAACAAAAGAGAAAATCCTGTCTGACTTGTCACCGCCAGTTTTGAAACCCAACACAATTTAAAACGATGTGATGTTCCAAACGTGCGAAAAAGACCAGAACTCGACCACAATTGGCGTTCCAGATTTCTGAAAAAGGCAAGTCTTCCGGTGCAGATTGTGTACCAATTAGGTCCCTTTCAGAGTACGCTGATGCGATAATTCCATACTTAAACAATCATATCCAACCGCCCGTTCAACTAAAGATCTGGACCCAAGACTACAAAGTTGCATACGTCACACCACTATTCGAGAATAGGCCCATATCAGTAACGTCGATCTGCAGCAGGATTCTAGAACATGTGTTGTTTTCGAACATTATGAACTACCTCGAAGAGAACAGCCTATTGATACATAGTCAACAGGGATTTAGAAAAGCCGGCCGCGGTGGTCTAGCGGTTCTGGCGCTGCAGTCCGGAACCGCGGGACTGCTACGATCGCAGGTTCGAATCCTGCCTCGGGCATGCGTGTGTGTGATGTCCTTAGGTTAGTTAGGTTTAAGTAGTTCTAAGTTCTAGGGGACTTATGACCGAAGATGTTGAGTCCCATAGTGCTCAGAGCCAGATTTGGAAAACATCGTTCTTGTGGAACACAACTAACTCTTTACTCACACGAGCTGTTGCGTTCCATCGAGAAGGGATTTCAATTTGATTCCGTATTTCTAAATTTCCAGAAGGGTTTTGACACCGTAGCTGACAAGCGGTTTGTAATCAAATTGCGTGCTTTCGGAATATCGTCTCAGTTATGCGATTATGCGACTGGATTCGTGGTTTCCTGTCACAGAGGACACAGTTAGTGGTAACTGGTGGAAAGTCATCAAGTAAAGCAGAAGTGATTCCTGGCGTTCCCCAAGGTAGTGTTACAGGCCCTCTGTCTTATCTATATAAACGATTCAGGAGACAATCTGAGTAGCCATCTTAGGTTGTTGAAGATGATGCTGTCGTTTATCGTCTGGTAAAGTCAGCAAAAGACCAAAACCAAAAGCTAAACGATTTAGATAAGATATTTCGTGTTGCGTAAATTGTCAATTGACCCTAAATAATAAAAAGTGTTAGGTCATCCACATGACTGTTAAAAGGAATCTCTTACATTTCGGTTACACGATACATAAAAGAAATCCAAAGGCTGCAAATTCAATTGAACACCTAGGGTTCACAATTACAAACAACTTAAACTGTAACAAACATATAGCTCATGTGGGGAAGATGAACCAAAAACTGCGTTTTATTGGTGGAACACATAGAAGATGCAACTTTGCTTGTCCATCCTCTTTTGAAGTACTGCTGCACGATGTGGGATCCTTACCAGATAGGATTCACGGGATACATCGACAAAGTTCAAAGAAGGGCATCTCATCTTGTATTGACGATGTGCTGGCGTAAGATGTCGCCAGCACATCGGTGGGCAAAGGTGTATCAAGAAAATCGATAGTAGGCGCCTGATCACGCGCGCCTATCAGGAGGGAGGCCAAAGACAGACTCGCAAGCAACCTTCCGCCAGCGCCCTCTCGACCGCCGGTATTTAGATCGCTTCCGCTGACTGGAAGTCTCAGTCTCAATCACTATCACAGCCACTGACTCACATTCCAGTTAGCGTCTGTCATTTCACATCACCGGCTACGAGAGTGGATAGCGACTAGAGTAGTGTTTATAGCGGGACTTGTATTTCACCAGCAGTAAGTCTAACGTGGACTAATATTGGACACTGTTCAGGTTAATCAGCAGGTATCTGTTTATGTAAATAAAGAACCCTGTTAACACATGTGTGCAGTTGTGTTGTGGGAAGAGGATGCTGACCATCAAACAATATACGCTCCTTTGCTTCCCATGGTACGACTCTACAGTCGAGAAACAGGAGAGAGAGTGTCACGGTATAGGATTTGAGGTGTTCATCCTTAAAACAAAGGCGTTTCAAGTTGCAGCGGGGTATCAAGTTTAGGAGTCCTTTTTTTCCAAATTAATTACTTTTTATTGAGCTAAAATTATGACTTCGTCTTCACATTTTACGTGAAATGGGTAATATAGATAATAACGAAAACGGCAAACATAATACGTACTTATGTACACCATTTACACATTTTCAGTGCAAACGATTTGGACGCCAAGGCGCCGGCCGATGTGGCCCAGCGGTTCTAGGCGCTTCAGTCCGGAACCGTTCTGCTTCTACGGTCGCAGGTTCGAATCCTGTGTCGGGAATGGATGGGTTTACGTCCTTACGTTAGTTAGGTTTAAGTAGTTCTAAGTCTAGAGGACTGATGACTTCAGATGTTAAGTCCCATAGTCGTTAGAGCCGTTTGAACCATTTTTGACGCCAAAGCAATTTCACGCCATCGGCGTTTAAGCACACTATTCCGCTCCACCAAGAAACAGACACTCGGTCACACTGTGCCACAGTGAGCCGTCGAGGAAGTGGGAAGGCGCCAGCGCACACGCTCACCCCGCAGCCTCTGCCGGGCCACCACAGCGCTGCCTCACCAGGCTCCACCCGCCAGCAAGCACAGCTTCTGTCAAGGTTCTGCTGGGCTCTTCCCAGCTGACGTAGCGGCTTCGTGTTCTCCAAGTCCCCACCGCACTTCACCGTTAACAGCGATCTCCTGTATCTTCAGAACAGGGTTGTGATTACCCTGCCCCCTGCTTCTGAAGTAAAATGTTTAACACTTCCGCTCAGTTCTTTTTGTGCTCCTTGTTTCTATGCATTTTTAAATATTCTTTTCCCTCCTGTGCACTACTGCAGTTGTTTATTCCTCATTTAATTTGTTACACAGTGAACATAATATTCAAATAACCACAAAATGACCTTATTCTTTCTTTAGCAAACCAAACTTCCTTGGCGAAGGTTAAATTGTTCGTGGTGACTTACACTACGTAATCGAAAGTATCTGGACATCCACAACAACCTACGTTATTCGTGTTGGGTGCACTGTGTTGCCACCTACTGACAGGTACTCCATATCAGCGACCTCAGTAGTCATTAAAGATCGTGAGACAGCAGATTGGGGAGATCCGCGGAACTCACGGACTTCGAACGTGGTGATAGGGCGTCACGTGTGTCATACGTCCGTACGCGAGATTTACACACTCCTACACATCCCTAGGTCCACTGTTTCCGATGTGATAGTCAAGCGGAAACGTGAAGGGACACGCACAGTACAAAACCGTACAGACCGACCTCGTCTGTTGACTGACAGAGACCACTGACTTTTGAAGAGGGCCGTAATGTGTAATAGGCATCATCTATCCATCACACAGGAATTCCAAAGTGCATCAGGATCCACTGCAAGTACTATGACAGTTAGGCGTGAGGTGAGAAAGCTTGTATTTCATGGTCGAGCGGCTGCTCATAAGCCACACATCACGCCG
Organism: Schistocerca americana; assembly: GCF_021461395.2. Lineage (NCBI taxonomy): Eukaryota > Metazoa > Arthropoda > Insecta > Orthoptera > Acrididae > Schistocerca > Schistocerca americana. The sequence continues at coordinate 1,059,529,032 of NC_060120.1, read as the reverse complement.
GTAAATGGCAAACAACGCCTCGGTTGGTGTAAGAAGCGTAAACAAGTGGAAACAAGTTGTGCGCAGTGACGAATCGCGGTACACTATGTGGCGATCCGATGGCACGGTGTGGGTATGATGAATGCCCGGTGAACGTTATCCGCCAGCGTGTGTAGTGCCAACAGTAAAATTCGGAGGTGGTGACGTTATGGTGTGGTCGTGTTTTTCATGAAGGGGACTTGTAACCCTTGTTGTTTTGCGTGGCACTATCACAGCACACTCCTACATGGATGTCTTAAGCATCTTCTTGCTTCTCACTGTTGAAGAGCAATTTGGTGATGGCGAGTGCATCTTTCAACACGATCAAACACCTGTTCATAATGTACGGCCTATGGCGGAGTGGTTACACGACAATAATATCCCTGTAATGGACTGGCCCACCCATGGTCCTGACCTGAATCCTGTAGATCACCTTTGGGATGTTTTGGAACGCCGACTTCGTGCCGGGCATCACCGACCGACATCGATACCTCTCCTCAGTGCAGCACTCCGTGAAGTAAGGGCTGCCATTCCCCAAGAAACCTAACACCTGATTAAACACATGCCTGCGAGAGTGGAAGCTGTCATCAAGACTAAGGGTGTGCCAGCACCATACTGAATTCCAGCATTACCGTTGGAGGGAGCCACGACCTTGTAACTCATTTTCAGCCAGGAGTCCGGATACTTTTGATCACATAGTGTATCTGCAAACGGCACTCATAATGTACTCTAGGGGAAAGCAGAATTTCCCCTGTGGACATACTCTTTGACTATATTGCAAAGTTTATTATTATTATTATTATTATTATTATTATACATTTTTGCCCTTAAGACAGTGATTGAACTTGAACGTTACATGATTATTCAATATTTTCCTGTTTTCATGTTTTCTTCTTCTTTCTCTCTTCCTAAAATCTCCTCATTCTTTGACAACGTTCGTGTTCACTTTGTTCTGTCCGTATTTTCCCTGGTCTCTTCCTTTCTTTTACTTCAAATTTCGTGTTCATAATTTTGTTTCCGAATTTGTCTCTTTCATCAATCTTTTCTTTATTGATTTCTGCTCGTTTCAGGTCTTCTTCTATTTCATGAAACCAGTTGACTTATTTGATTGAGCTGTTGACTACATCAAAAATCCTCTTTGTGAGTCTGGTGTTGTTCATGCTGTGCATGTGCCCAAAGAATATTAATCGACGTGTTCTGATTACGTCAGTGAGTCTGTATGTTCGTACAGTTCTTCGGTTGGCCTCTTCGTCCATATACCATCACTCTGTACTGATCAAAAATTTTTTTCGAAGTATTTTAAGTTCTATCTTTTCTGTCTCTATGATGCCTGAGCCCCTATTGTGGTCGTTTCTGAATTTCGCCTGTCTTAAGATGCTTCTTTTATTGTAGTGCGTCCATGTGAGTTTGTACGCTTTATGCAGATCTTCTGTTCATTCTGTATTGGATGCCTTTTTTGATCCTTCTATTTGGATGTATTCTCCAAGATACTTGAATTTTTGCACTCTGTTAACCAGTCTGTATTTTAGTAGGGACTTCATGTAGATATTCCAGGGCTTCTTGCGCTTCTTCTCTGTTGTTGATGGGTATTACCAAGTCATCTGCAAATGCTACGTTTTATGATTGTCTCTTTTGCTTCTGTTCTTCCTAACTCAATTCCTTTTACTGTTTCTTCCAACTGCTTGATAATTTTGACCAGGAGAATGTTGAACAGAAATGGTGAGAGACCACTCCCTTGTCTGATCCCTATATATGTCTCAAATGGTTCTGAGATTTCTCCCATAATTTTTATTTTGGATATGGTGTCTGAGCATCTGTTCTATCAGTACCCTAGTTTTTCCGTCTATTCCATATTCTTCTAGTGTGTCAAAGAGAGTCTGTCTGTCAATCGAGTCATAGTCCTGTTTAATGTTCACAAATGTAACTACAGTGTTGTTCGCCTGTCTGACCTTCAAGACTGTTCGCAGACTCCAAATTTGTTCAATACAGTATCTTATCTTTCTGAACCCTCTCTGGTATTCACCTATCTTTGTATCCACTTGTGGTTCCAGTCTGTTCAGTAATATCTTGGACAGAATTTTGAATGCGATGGTAATAATGAGATCCCTCTGTAACTTTTAGGGTTTGTCCTGTCACCATTTTTGTGGAGTGGATGAATCAGTGCGCATTTCCATTCCCGTGGAATTTTCTCTGCACTCCATATTTGCAATAGAATCTTATTAATTTTCTTTGTAATATTTTGGTCTGAGAGTTTTCAAAAAAAATGTTCAAATGTGTGTGAAATCTTATGGGACTTAACTGCTAAGGTCATCAGTCCCTAAGCTTACACGCTACTTAACCTAAACTATCCTAAGGACAAACACACACACCCATGCCCGAGGGAGGACTCGAACCTCCGCCGTGACCAACCGCACAGTCCGTGACTGCAGCGCCTAAGACCGTTCGGCTAATCCCACGCGGCTGAGAGGTTTCAGATCTCGGCGATAATGCCATCTTGCCCTAGGGCTTTGTTGTTCTTTAGTTGTTTTATAACATCCTCTACATCTGTGATTGTAGGCGGCTTCTAGTCTGGGTTTGGTAGTGTTTTCGTGAAGTGTAATTTTTCTTTGGGCTCTCACAGTTGAGGAGTTTATCAGAGAAGCCTTTAAGAATATTGCAATTTTCTTTAATGTTTGGTTCTAGGAATACATTTGTTCTTCTGAAACAGATATTTGGAGGCTGATAACCCATTATAATTTTCCTGAATATTCTGTAGAAATCTCTCGTATTATTTTTCTTGAAGTCTTCCTCGATATAATTTAATCTATTTTTGTCATATGCCCTTTTCACTGCTCTAATATCTTTCGAGGATTGTTTTTGGACTTTGTGGAAATCCTACCACGTTTATGTTGTTCTGTTGCTGCTAAACTTCTTCCATGCCTTACCGCTTTGTTCAACTGACTGATCTCAAGTTGCATTCCACCATCTATGTTTGCGTTTCTTGATAGGCTGACCCCAACGCATTGCCTTCTGAATTGTCTTCGCTAGGTCTGTCCAATTCTCTGTTGTATTCTGATTAATTTCTTCAATAATTTTGTCTTTGTTTATCTTTATCTATTCTGGATCTGGTCTTGTTCTGTGTTGTCTTTCCATGCTTTGGAATTGGCCCAATCTTTACTTGTAGCAAGTGATGGCTGGACCCGATGAATCCTTTGTGAGTTCTCAAATTTAGAATTTCACTTGTATTTTAGCTTGTTATGGGTACCTGGTCTATTTGGAATTCTTCTCATAAATTTTTGGGCGTTTTCCAGGTTTCTGAAATTGTGTCGACATAACTTTTAAGTTAAAATTATGACAGTACTTTATGAAATGCTCCCCATTCTCGTTAGTGCGTTTGTGAGCTGGATGTGGGCCTGTGATTTGCTTGTACTTCTTCTCTTTGCATTGAAATATCCTAGAACAATTTTGACGTGTCTTTTGGTGTTTTGTTTGTCATTTATTCCATGTCTTCGCAGAAGTCTTCTACTTTTTGTGGTCTCTTCCTGTTGTGATCATTTTTAGGTGCATGAGCGTTGATGATTCTGTATGTTTTGTTTCCTGATTTGGACGTTATTGTGGAGATTCTTTCTGATACTGAACTCAATTCTGTGATGTTCTCTATGACCGATTTATGTACTGCAAATCCTGTGACAAACATTGTTGGTATTCGTCGCATATGCCCGCATCTCGTGGTCGTGCGGTAGCGTTCTCGCTTCCCACGCCCGGGTTCCCGGGTTCGATTCCCGGCGGGGTCAGGGATTTTCTCTGTCTCGTGATGGCTGGGTGTTGTGTGCTGTCCTTAGGTTAGTTAGGTTTAAGTAGTTCTAAGTTCTAGGGCACTGATGACCATAGATGTTAAGTCCCATAGTGCTCAGAGCCATTCGTCGCATGACAGCAGGTTTTCTTCGTATATCCTGTAGTTTTCGTGCTGAAATGGTTCTCGTCAGTAAAACGCGTCTCTTGTATTGCATGGATTTTGATATGAAATTTTTCTAGTACATCAATAAGCTTTTGAAGTTTCCCTATCTTAACCAGTGTATTGGTGTTGAGTGTGCCAATAAAACGTTTGCGAAGAGGTTTCGAGAAACTCCGATTCTTCTCTTCTTCTTGATGTTCCTTGTCCTCTAGAATCCGATGACCAGGAAAATCCAGTAAATTCACCGGGCCCTGGGGTATCTTTGCCGTTGTTCCATCATAATTTTTTCAAGTTGAAGATGGTTGTGGTGACCCCTATTGGCGGTCACAATTGTTAAAGACTTGATTGTTGATATCAAGGCGTATTTGCAGTTGCAGAACCAACTAGGTGAACAGACGCAAAGTTTATTATTTTAATTTTTGGTATAATGGTCAAATATATCAACTGATATAGAAAGGAAGCTCCTTTCGTTCTATCCAGCACTGTTCTACAGTTGGCAGATATTATTCTGTGTGATAATTTGTAAAATGATACGTCTAATGTCGTTGATGTTCGACACGATTTGCCCAATCCAGACGCGCACTTCCGATTCCTTTGAAGTTCAAACGGGAACCTTTCGCCTCATTTTTCTTCGTACTCTTTCCCATTCAATGAAGCCGTAGTCTTCACAATACCCTCGTCATTTATGACTAGAACAAATACTTCATCAGCATCCACCCCCTCTAGTTCGGCTAGTCCTCTTACATTTAGCAGGAGTTGTACGAGGACGTATAGCATCTTTTGTACAGGACTCTCTTGTAGAGCTCATCTTATAAATGCCATATACACTGTCGAAAAAAAAGTTAGTACACCTAGAAAGACGAATTCGATGTATATCCGATGACGACATACCCATCTGGCGATAGTAGATGTACTGATAACGGTTTCAAAGTTGTCCGCCAACAGACAGCGTAGCGGCATAGCTAACAGGGCGCCACCTGTGTTTATTGCGTGTGTGTGTGTGAAATCTTATGGGACTGACTGCAGCGCCTGAGACAGCTCGGCTAATCTCGCGCGGCCCTGTATTTATTCTTTAATAGGGAATAGTATTGATTAAAAACAGTCTTGGTTGCAATTTTTAGTTTTTTTATTTTTCAACGACGCGTTTCGCCTTATTTAGGCATCTTCAGGTTATCTTTTGAAGATGGACGCGAGAGGCATCAAGATCTGCATAACGCGTTCTCTGTAGTAAGCTACCTGAGCCCCCATCTAACTCTGTTACTCGTTCCTGTGAACGGGAACGCGTTATGCAGATCTTGATGGCTCTCGCGTCCATTTTGAAAAGATAACCTGAAGATGCCTAAATAAGGTGAAACGCGTCGTTGAAAAATAAAAACCAAAAATTGCAACCAAGACTGTTTTTAACCAATACTGTTAAGAACTGGTTTGCTGTATGCCACATATGGATTGGAAGAATTTAATAGGGAATGCTCACAGCCAGGAGGATCAGTGGGGTTCAAACGTGTGAAGCAAGCAAGCAATCATGGCACGGAGACGCACTCATGCCTCCTGCAGCCAACTGATCTATTCAAAGGAGTAAAACTGTGGCCTTCCGAGTGGTGGGACGGTCCTTTCGGACCATTGTCACTGAAGTTGGACGTGCTGCTTCAGTTGTGCATTGTTGCTGGTACCAGCGGTCATGTGAACATTCTCAGACAGTGGACGAGGTTCATGACGTCCACGCGGCACAGACGTCAGCCAGGATCGTCGTGCTGTAAGGGAAACTAGCACAGCACAAATAAGAGGGCTTGTGAGCCCAGACGTGTCAACAGGAACTGTAGTGAGCCGGTTATTACTGGGAGGACTACGAGCACGCACACCTCTATCCCGTCTTCCAATCACGCCACAGCATCTATTGATGCTGTCAGAGGATCACTTGGAAGATAGAATGACGCGCTGTGTTCTTCAGCGGTGAAGTCAGATTCTGCCTGCACGCAAGAGATGGTCGCCTGTGAGTGCGACGTAGGCTAGTGGGCGCTGTCTCACACAGTGCATGCCTCCAAGCAGCACTGGCCCCACCACAGCCGTTATGGTCCATGGCGTGGTAAATTACAACTATCGTACACTTTTGGTGTTTCTAGAGGGGAAGATAAACTGCATTCGGTACGTGCAGAATGTTGTTAGACCCTTTCTTTTGCCGTTCTTGCTACAGGAAGACGATGTGTTGTTCCAGCAGGATAATGCTCGCCCACACACTGCCCGTGAAACCCACCGTGCCCTGCAAGACTTGCAGCAGCTTCCCTGGCCAAAACGATTTCCGGACTTGTCTCCAACTTAACACGTGTGCGATATGATGGGACGAGAAGTGACTAACGCGACTCGTCAGCCAACAACGTTACAGACCTAAGTAAGCACTTCGAGCAGGCGTGGCATCACTTAACCCAGGACAGTATTCGCCATCTGTACGATCCACAGGCTGCCAAAGTCAGCACCTGCATTGCCGCCCATGGAGGCTACACCGAGTGCTAATGTGGGTGTTTCAGCACAGGTCGACACCTGATACCTCAGAACAACTTGCGCTATTGATCTGCAAATGTAATCATTTCATGTACTCCATGCACACTATCGCAACAATAAATCTTGAGTGAATTGGAAACCTCTCGGGGTACTATTTTCTATCTGACAGAGTATTTGGTGGGATGGCCATTGTTCGTAGTTTTTGTTTGTACCCTTTCACTACGTTGGTTAGTCGCTTTAGAAATACGTCGTTGAATCACAAACGTATCAAAGCCATGTCGAAGTATTCGTGGGCCACTCTATCAAATGTCTTTCAAAAGTCCATAAAAGGTAGACCACATTATGCAGGCGCTGACAATATAATCACTATTGCGTCCCTGTATGCGCACATAAATTTGAAAACGCTGCGTCCAGGAAGACATGTTTGATATCTCTCAACAGTCTTTTAGACTTCAGCTCATTTCGTTATCCTTCAATTCAGACTGGAAATTTTCTTTGGCTATGGCTTCATTGATAATTTCCGTATATTTTTTTCTGTAACAAGTCGATAGGTTTTGTAAAATTCAGTCAGAAATCCGTTAGGTCCTAGAGACTTTTAGGTTGGTGATCTTTTTTTGTATTTCCAAAACATGCTTGCTGAAAACTTCACTGATGAAGTTCCCAGGGTCACCTTCGGTTATTGAATTGTCTAATTCGGTACCATCTAATAGATCCGTCACGTAGTGGGGGCTGCACCGATTCTCGCTATGTAATTGACTATAGAATCTGCACGCCACATTAATTTTTTCCTGTTCCCTCAAAATGCTGTTATTGCCCGCCCGTAAGTTCTGGATGAAATTTATGTGTGTGATTTTCTTCTTCACTAAATTATTGTTTGAACTCTCAGCCTTATTTTTAAACTCTCTAATTCAGGTTCTCGTAACCTGAGTGAATAAGTGCTCCGTTTTTTCGACATTTTGACGATTCTAATTGAGTTTTTTTAAAAAAAATATTATGAGTTCTGTGTTATTAGTTATTATTAAAAATTGAAGTAACGACTAAATAAAACAAAAAACATTCCATATTTTAAAAATTATATTAATCTTCAAAATAAACGAAGTGTTTCTTCAAAGTACCAGGACTGTCTAAGTGTTCCAACAGAGGAAAAGTTTGGGAACCTCTTCTAATTACTTCCTTCTGATACCATTTATCTGTATCTTCTTTATCTACATCTACATCTATATCTACACTTATATCTATATGACCACTCTGCAATTCACAAACAAGTTCCTGGCACCTTCAAGCAATTTCTCTGCCGTTCCGCTTTGGAGCAGGACGCGGGTAAAAAGAACACTTAAATCTTTCTATGTGAGCTCTGATTTTACTTATTTTATTACAGTGATCAATTCTCCCAATGTAGATTTGAAGGAGAAAGTTGCTCATGGTAGTTTCACGAAATGGTCTGCCGTAACGAAAAACGCCTTTGTTTTAATGATTGCCATCAAAACTCGCATATCGTATCCGCGACACTCTCCCTCCAGTTTTGCGATGCTACAAAGACAAGCTGCTGCTCTGTAATCTTTCCGAGTGACATCTATTGATCCTATCTGTTGCGGATCCCACACCACAAACCAGTGCTCTAGAAGGCGACGGACAGGATCAGTGTATGCAGTCTGTTTAGTGGACCTGCTGCGTTTTCTAAGTGTTCTGTCAATAAATCGCAACTGTTTGTCAGTTTTCCCCATAACATAAACAATGTGATTGTTGCAATTAAGTTTTTCTAAGTGTAATCCCAGAGTATTTAGCTGAATTCGCAGCCTTTAGATATGTGTGATTTATTGTGTAGCCGAAATTTACCTGATTCCTTTTATAGCCACGTGGGTAGTCTCACGCCACTTTTCATTATTTATTTTGCCACTTTTTGCACCATACAGATATCTTCTCTGAATCATTTTGCAATTGCTTTTATCATTTTATGATTTTACGATAAGGTAAATGACAGTATCATCTTCAAACATTCTAAGAGGGTAGTTCAAATAGTCTCCTACCTCGTTTATACAGGCTAGGAACACTTCCTTCCGGAATGCCAGATATCGCTTCCGTTTGACTCCAAGGCTTTCCGTCAGTTACCACGAACTGTGACCTATCTGACAGAAAATCACAAATCCATTCACACAACTAAGGCGATATTCCTGAGGCATGCGATTTGATTATAAGTCGCCTGTGAGTCGCGTATGTTTATTGAAAAGTGTTCAGAGTTTGGCCCATTTTACAGATCACACAGGAAAAAAACAGTAAAATCCCACTGTTTTTATTGAGCGCCTTACTTTGTCTCTACTGCAGGCAATCAGTGTAGCTGTTAGTTCATTTTTCTCGCACATTGTCAACCTTTCTATTCCTTTCTATGCCTCATTGTTATGGTTTACTGCCATGCATCATTTAACTACATTCTTTAGTATTATCCAAAATAAATTATTATTGTTGAGTTTCCACGAACGCCGGCCCCAGTGTAGTTTTGACGTGCAAGTGACTGGAACCACTTCTACTGCGTTTACTTCGAAAAAAAAAAGGTTCAAATGGTTCTGAGCACTATGGGACTATCTGAGGTCATCAGTCCCCTTGAACTTAGAACTACTTAAACCTAACTAACCTAAGTCATCACACACACCCATGCCCGAGGCAGGATTCGAACCTGCGACCGTAGCGGTTGCGCGGTTCCACACTGAAGCGCCTTGAACCGCTCGGCCACTCTGGCCGGCCGCGTTTACTTCATTTTGTCAACTTGATGTTCCGTAAATTCTGTCGATTCTGCTTCCTGACCTGCTCGAGATATGTGTATTTATATGCCGTTCGGGTATTTAATTTTCCATGCCCGAGAGCTGTTTGGAAAAATTAAAATTTTGGACATTGGTTTTTCCTACTTATGACACATTTCCAGTCTAATCAGACTAATATTTCATAAAGATTGAGTAACACTTTCGAAAAACTTTGATCTTTCTTCCCTCGCATTATTTCGGAATATAGCATACATATGTAAGGGAATTTTCCCGTCATATTACCGAAGTTAAGCGCTGTCGGGCTGGGATAGCACTTCTATGGATCACCACCCGGTCTGCCGAGCGCTGTTGGCAAGCAGGGTGCACTTAGTCCTTGTGAGGCAAACTGAGGAACTACTTGATTCTTGATTGTGAAGTAGCGACTCCGGTCTCGTAAACTGACATACGGCCGAGAGAGCAGTGTGCTGACCACATCTGGGTCCAGTGACGACTGTGGACGGAGGATGACACGGCGGCCGACAGGGCCTTCATGGCCTGTTCGAACGCAGTTAAATTTCTTTTTTTTTTTTAAGCGTTTAAAATTTTACAACTAATGTCCCTCTCTGATACTCGTAAGTAAATCCTGCCTATTCTGATTCCTTCTCTGGAAATAATTGCTGCACTACAGTCATTTTCTAAGACTAGATCTAAATCTTCTTTACATCCCGCAACATACAAACCTTGCAGTAGTGCTACGCTGCTAGGTGGTATAGGTTACGGTGACAATGTCTCTGGGAGTCGAAGCTAGGGCTAATTTTAAAACTGCACACTGCTCCGAATGGAACAATACTCTGTAATTGTTATACATTATAAAAGCTTACAAAGTGATGAATATCAGGCACCAAATGAAAATAACAATCTAAAATACAGCCACATTCATAGTTACGTACGCTTAAATGTTGGAAGTCAGTAAACAGCAAGGGACTTAGGTAACTACAAACAGCTTTTAAAACGCGCTTGCTCATACTTCTGTGATGAATAAATCTGATTCAGCAGATTTTGGTTCTCTTTTAAGTTTAAGAAGTGGTAGAATTTCGAACAACTGTAGCTGAAGCTAATTTTGACCACCAATTTTGCTTTCAAAGTGTCGGGTTCCATGTCCGTAACTAAACACTCGACTGGTGTACTTGTACCGGGAGGACATGACGAAAGTTCGACAATCTTAGAAATATTTTCATAAGATACGAGTTTTGATGTGAAGTGCTGGGACATTCGCACCCAACGCATACTCCATTTCTCTATTTACACTCTTGGAACACGTTAATTTAGCAGATTCAGCGCAAGAATTATTGAATATCACTAACCTGAACGCATCATAAAGCAGGACGTGTGAACGGATTTCACAATACGGCGCGTCATGATATGTTTGATTAGGGATACGATATTCATATCGCAGAATAATGTAGACAATTAGATGGACTGATAAGGTAAGGTATGGTTCTCTGCAGAATCGGCGAGAAAATATTGACAAGAAGGAGGTACAGGATGATAGGATATCTGTTATGATATTGGGGAATGACTTCCACGGTAGTAGAGAGAGTTGTAGACGGTAAAAACTGTGGAGGATGACAGAGCCTGGCATATATTCATCAGATAACTGGGGACGTAGATTGCAAATGGTAGTCTCAGATAAAGAAATGGCAGAGGAGAGTAATTCGTTGCTGGTGGCACCAAATCAGTCCCTTAAAAAGAGAGAGAGAGAGAAAGAAAGTCAGAGAGCGAGACAGACAGAAGAGAAAGAGAGAGATACTTTTACAATGCTCGAAACAAATGTTACATGTTGAAATCTGACAAGACGGAAATTTCATTTTCTTTCTAAAAAGCAGTACATGCAGGCGTCCCCGGAGAACCCATTCAGGGTAAGGAGTCTGGACCAAAAATCTGACGTCTGGTCCCTGTAGGACTTACTTGGCTCGGCTGAACCCTGGGACGGGGAATTTCCGCTGCACAGGGCTTTGCAACAGCAGCCGCCTGTGGCCATATTACATTCATGATTCACAACCGGCTGTGGGAAGGGGCCGGCCGAAGTGGCCGTGCGGTTAAAGGCGCTGCAGTCTGGAACCGCAAGACCGCTACGGTCGCAGGTTCGAATCCTGCCTCGGGCATGGATGTTTGTGATGTCCTTAGGTTAGTTAGGTTTAACTAGTTCTAAGTTCTAGGGGACTAATGACCTCAGCAGTTGAGTCCCATAGTGCTCAGAGCCATTTGAACCATTTTTTGTGGGAAGGGTGCCTCACCTACTGCAGCGATCAGCCTTAGCCAGAAACCGTGGAGGGAGGCTCTAATCTAATGTATTCTGGATCCTGATGTAGAAGATGAAATGGAGCGAGACAGTTCGCATTTAGTGGTGAGGCTGCGTAATATTTACGGTTGCTGGCTGGTTCAAATGGCTCTGAGCACTATGGGACTTAACAGCTGTGGTCATCAGTCCCCTAGAACTTAGAACTACTTAAACCTAACTAACCTAAGGACATCACACACATCCATGCCCGAGGCAGGATTCGAACCTGCGACCGTAGCAGTCGCGCGGCTCCGGACTGCGCGCCTAGAACCGCGAGACCACCGCGGCCGGCTACGGTTGCTGTATCTGGTGTGTAATTTTGGGGGCGGTTTAGAAGGACTGAGTGTTCACAAACGGCAGATAATCACAGATGAGAGAAGTACGTGGCAAGAGAACAGGCTGATGTCTTAAAGACAAAATCTCTTTTCAAAGTACGATACTAACAACGATGATAGTCTCATTTCTGTGCTTATGTTAATGCACCGCGGTTCTTCGCGCGATTTGATGGCTGACGAGTCCCAGTGACGCAGATAGCCACATCCTAGGTGCAAACATACGGCAGAAAGTGTTTGTGGAAAAGCCAGACTAACATATGGTTATTGAAGGGGGCCAGCGGCCCCTTCAGTTTTTGCAAAAGCAACAGTAGGTATAAGACAACATTGACATGTTTGTTATGTTGGAACCGTGGACCACGCAAAACAGGAGGAAACTAGAGTCGCTACATTTTCAGAGGAAATGCATTTGTACTGTATAGTTTAAAAATGATTATATCATACTGGACGACATACTGTGCAGCTAAAAAAACAGTTCCCTCCTCGAATGTCTCGGCGGGTACTACATTACTTAAGAGTATACCGTATGAATGAAAGACACACAACACTGGTATAATACTCTACAATACTTATTATTTGCTACACGAACCGATTTTCCGCTGTTACGCCATCATAAGGTACAAAGATAAGTATATGGTGCAGTGAAATTTTGTTGGATCAAAGATTTTAATCTAGTGCATCTACAGAATAGTTCTGTTTCCAGAGGTGGAAATGTTAATTTTAGAATTAGGAAAAAAAAACAAGAGGGATTATTTCAGTGTAAAGCCGATGTAAGATTATTTGACTAAGATAAAATACGTCACACATAAACTAATGTATGAACTACAGACAAATTACAACAGTTTTATATAAAAGAAAATAGCTGAACAATAAAGTTTGGCGGCATTTTCCAAAGATATGGCAGAACAAAGTAATCTTGTCTTTAATAGGCCCTAAATTACAAACGGGTAATATATAATAGGGATACTAAGCAGGTGAGTGAAGCAGCTTTGATTATACAACGTAATTCTTTTAACACAACGAGTGAAATTATAGTAACTGAAATAAAGGAAGCTGGGGCATGTGAGTAAGAGGGGTAATTTACAGCATGGCCTGGATGAGATTATGAGAGATATCGTTAGAAGCGGCGAGTGAGCGAATAGCTGACTGACACTGAGAAATACGAGAAACAGCAGTAAATGACTCATGCAGTCTTACTGTTCTTTTAATATTAATTCGAATCTGCACGCCTCCTAGACTTGAGAAAACGCCGAAAGCATTCCGAATGGTGAGGAGGCACACGGATCGCCAGAGGTAGTTCCTCCAGAAAGCACTGTAAGCTAGAGACAAACATCTCGAAGACATATCGGGGGCCCACAGTCCTGAGCCTTTGGAAACGTGATATACCGCTCAAGACCTTGACTCGTCGAAAAAGAAATGTTTATGCAATGTGAAACATTGTTTAACATTGTGAAACATTGTTTAGTGTAAATAAATTGTATGTGAGAAAGAGACGTGGTATGGTGATCATAAACAGCACCTCATTGGTCTCAGAGAGAAATATAGAAAGAGTGATGCGAATTTCTTCTGTAGACGATGGCAGGACCTAAGTTATCGGTTAATCAGCTAGAGGAAGCGGACTCAAGTTTGGAAAAAAGAGCAGTTTTATCGGTCGGCTCTCGGAAGATCCAGAGTGGATCCAGTCAAAATTCAGTAAGAGATGAAAAAAGTGTCATTGCGAGGTTCTCTTTTAATTAACGTTTGATCTGAAATCATTTCATCGTCAGTAGATCATTCGGAGCCTCTGCCTCCACAGCCAGACTTCAACGTTGAGAAACACTGTCGCCCTGAGTTGATGTATTGGGAACTTAGAAAATTTTCACACTGATCTGCTCGTAGCCTCTGGCAGGGGTCGTTGTTTCCACCGATGACTGACTTCGCAGCCATGGCAACCTCCACCTGCAGTACTATGGTGAGATCGAGTCTCAAGTACGAGACGATGTATAGCGATATTAAGGTCATTTTGCAGTAATCCGGTTGCTTCAGAGTTCACTCTGAAGACTTGTATTTTTGCCGTCAGTAAACAGTTTTCTTTCAACTCCGAACACTGGTGTCACTTATTCCGTTCTGTAGTAGTGTCTGCTTTCGGTTAAGGTAACAACAGTCACTGTGCACTTTGCTGTTGTAATTAATTCACTTGGAGAATTATTAGCATCTTCCCCACGACCCTTTATGTCACATATACCCAAGGTCTTACGATGTTACTGTTGCCACAGGTTGCTATTTGTTTTGTCTATAATGTTATTGGAGTAACATTAATGTTGCCACAGGTTGCCATTTGATTATCAGTAATTTTATTCTAATAATTTAAAGTAATTATAATTTGGGTCTCATGTAGTAGTAATATGTTTCCCAATTCATTTTATTTTTGGAGGATGACCTTGCATTTTTATGACGCCTCCCAAGATTCCAATTCACTAGCTCTAAGATTTTCTAGGAAAAGAATCAGTCACAGAGTTAACAGCTTGAAAATATTCATTGTAAAAATCAACATATTCAGTCCACGTAAGTTCGGAAAGCCTCAGGCTTCCATGTTAGATTCTGCAGCAGTTCTCTATGATGAGGTAGTTCCTGCCGGAGAGGTAAATACTTCCTGACTGGTAAGTTGAAACTGTCTCGTGATTTGGACGCCACATGACTATTCACTGTTAACTCTATTACTGTCGACTCTAATATACAGGGGGAAGCGAAATTTGCACACTCCGGCTTCGCAGCGCGACTCCTCTCCTGCTAGCGACAAAAAAAAAAAAAACAAAAAAAAAGTCTCTCACAAAATTTCGTCTGGCAAGTGCATCCGGCAGGAAAAGGGCGTGAAAGAGTCGCAGTCTGGCAACACTGTAACCACATGTATGGTAGATACCTCTGTCAGCACTAATTAGTCGTAATGTACAGTTGGTGCAGAGGACAGAGCTTTGGGCTAGCATGCATGAGGTCCATGGGTTAGGGGGCATTTTTTTTTATTTGCTAATTTCATTCTGACATTTAGTGCAGTAATATGCACCGTTTCTTAGGTCACATGTATCCTAACTCTACAACATTTTGTAACGCTAAACATAACAAATACGTGGTGAAGAAAAAAAACAGACAGTTGAAACAAATGGGCTGTCATAGGAGAGAATAAGTACTAAAACAACATCAATTTCGAGATGCTAAAGATGGTAGCACAGTCCAATAACAAAACATCTGTTTGTCATTTACACTACACATAATATGAGCGTTGAGATGTCACACATTAGCTACCAGCGACAGTAATAATGTCCATATTAATGACCGCATGACCTTCAGAATATGTTGGCAGAGCAAAAGATGCTCAAAGCGACCTCCCTGCACGTCTAAAAATAGCGCAACCCGCCAGATCATACAGCTCTGGACCCTTCGCGGCAGAGCAGCGTCCACAGTAACTAGATTAGTGTGAACACGCGCTACGAATTGTTCCACATTAGTCAGCGGAGTAGAGTACACGTGTTCCTTCAGGTGTTCCCACGGGAAGAAATCCGGGGGGATTTACGTCAAGTGAACGTGGTGGCCATACAACAGGATCTCCACATCCGAGCCATTCCCTTGGAAATGTTCTGATCAAATACTGTCGCACATTAATTGCAGAGTGTGGAGGTGCACCATCATGTTGGAACCATATCCTGTGCCGAACATGTAGTGCAACATCTTGCAGCACATCAGGCAGATAGTTTGAGAGGAGTGCATGATACTTCCGTGCAGTCAACCAGTCAGACAACATGTAGGGGCCCAACCACCGGTCGGTGGCCCAATATTCCGTCCCAGACGTTGATACAAATGCGAACTCGGTATCCATGGTCGTAGGTGACGTGCCGGTTAACCTCACACCAATGGTGGGCATTGTGCATATTGAAGACACTCCAACGAGTGAATCTACATCTACATCTACATTTATACACCGCAAGCCACCCAACGATATGTGGCGGAGGGCACTTTATGTGCCACTGTCATTAGCTCCCTTTCCTGTTCCAGTCGCGTATGGGTCGCGGGAAGAACGACTGTCTGAAAGCCTCCGAGCGCGCTCGAATCTCTCTAATTTTACATTCGTGATCTCCTCGGGAGGTATAAGTAGGGGGAATCAATATATTCGATACCTCATCCAGAAACGCACCCTCTCGAAACCTGGCGAGCAAGCTACACCGAGATGCAGAGCACCTCTCTAGCAGAGACTGCCACTTGAGTTTGCTAAACATTTCCGTAACACTATCACGGTTACCAAATAACCATGTGATGAAACACGCCGCTCTTCTTTGGATCTTCTCTATCTCCTCCGTCAAACCGATCTGGTACGGATCCCACACTGATGAGCAATACTCAAGTATAGGTCGAACGAGTGTTTTGTAAGCCACTTCCTTTGTTGATGGACTACATTTTCTAAGGACTCTCCCAATGAATCTCAACCTGGTACCCGCCTTACCAACAATTAATTTTATATGGTCATTCCACTTCAAATCGTTCCGTACGCATACTCCCAGATATTTTACAGAAGTAACTGTTGCCAGTGTTTGTTCCGCTATCATATAATCATAC